>NC_137230.1:5739945-5949945 GCF_949987685.1 Ammodytes marinus | reverse complement strand
TAATTCCATGGCTGCCAAAGAATAAAGCAGGCATCTAATCAGACATTTAACTCTTAGAAAACTGTAATGTACATTTTAAATGCCTTGAGTAATAATACAAATATTTGTAAGTTAAAGACACACCATATAAGCAGCTATAAAGTAGAGTAAATGTAATGTCATTCTAGTTTTTCTACAGGACTGCCTTATATGGTCATTTGTATATCACTCATTACACAGTATGGCGAAGTAATTAGTGTGTGATATCCCGACGGTAACTATAAATATGTTATGAGCCCATAGTACAAGTCATATGTATCTGCTTGAAAGAACAGCTCCATTCGTCAGGGCGTCTGGGGTCGATTGAACACCTCCCGGGATCGATGGCACGCCTTGCCAATCCTACTGCAGACAGCCATGCCCCTTTAACCATCCTCGCTGCACACACACACACACACACACACACACACACACACACACACACACACACACACACACACACACATACACACACACACACTCCTACAAATCTGACTGTGTGTATGTCAGATCACAATAATTAAGCATTATCGATCCCAGATTCAATTAACTTCATTAACATGGCTTGCACTGGTGATTGGGGAGGAATGAGAAGGAGGAGGAGGGGGGGGGGGGGCGAGAGTGCAGATTATAGGATCTCATCTAATTGTAAATGGTGGGGCGTTTGGAGGAGGTCTGTAACACACACACACACACACACACACACACACACACACACACACACACACACACACGTAGAGTATTTTAACATTGTTGGAGCCATTTAGAGTTTTATTTTTTTTATAATATGTTAAATGTAAATATATTTTGAGTTACAGTAGTTGAAATTATGAATTATGAAATGAAGGTAGTACATACACACCATGAGGTACATAAGAGGAAATCCGGATGGGTGGTGTGTGTGTGTGTGTGTGGGGGGGGGGGTGCTTTCATCTCAGGCATACAGTACAAACAAGACTCTAGCCTTGTCTCAACAAAAATGTTGCCCTACACCAGAGTGATGTGGACAGCCTGTCTCTCTCTGTCTCACACTAGCACACGTACACACACACAGACACACGTACACACACACACACGCACGCTGAAACTGCACGGTCCGAGAAGAAGTGTAAACAGACAGCCGCTTACGTGCCTGTGTGTCTGATAGGGCTGTTAAGTGGTTATATAAGCATGATAAACTGTTTCCTAACATCATAACATCTGCAGAGAGCATGAGCATTTCCTCACATTGCACACAGCAGTATCAAGATAGACATGGATACAGAGACACACTGTTCATTTCAGAACCACGGCTTGGTAATCTGAACACTTATTTGGATTTCTACTGTAAATCGAAATATTGAAATGAGTTGGAGTATTGAAATGGTTTGCTATAAAAGCAGGGATTCTTGGTTGAATGTCAAGGATCTTTTCCAGGCCCCTCTTAGCTCTCAGAGTGTTATGAGCTCGCTTGCATTAGTTTTTTCTTAAGCAGCAATCTCTCCCGACCTGTTCTTCGAAAAAAAAAAAAAAAAAAAAGATCAAAGCAACTCTTCCGCCCTGCTGTCTGTCTCTCTTTACTAATTAAAAGAGCACCTGCATACCTGGTGTGTTTGGCCCTGGCTTCTTCACCTCCAGTGGATTCTGGCGTGGCTGTGTTTTCTCCATATTTATCTCATAGTGTTGTCTACCTCGCAGATGGGACCACAACCAGTGGCCTTAGGACTAGTGCATGTCTGTGTGTGTGTGTGTGTGTGTGTGTGTGTGTGTGTGTGTGTGTGTGTGTGTGTGTGTGTGTGTGTGTGTGTATGTGTGTGTGTGTGTGTGTGTGTGTGTGTGTGTGTGTGTGTGTGTGTGTGTGTGTGTGTGTGTGTGTCTGTGTGTTTTGCCCCAGTCTTGACTTCCTTCCAAGCCCGGCCTCCCATCCTCATTGTCTCCCTATAGTCCCTTCGCCTTCTAGCACATTTATTAGCTAAGCCTTTTTTTCCTCTTTGGTCTCTACACTTTAAATTGTATTTTTGTTCTACTGCAATAGCTACCACAATAAATACAATTCAATTATTAATAAGGTAAAGAGTGACCCCTTTCCCTATGTTGCACTTGTCTCAAACGCATACAGTGACACCATGTTGTGGGGAAATACCAGTTTGTATGAGGGCAACAACTGAATAAGTATGCCGGTAAAGTGTGCACAATTTCAGAAGGAAGGAAGTCAAGATCAAAATGATAATTTTTTTTACAAATTATGGTGAGGCCTATATTTATTTCTATATAATATGTGTAAGTAATTTTTTTTATTTTATTTTTTTTTTTAACCTTTATTTATACAGGTAAATCCCATTGAGTCCGAAGACTCTTTTGCAAGGGACACCTGTTCCCATTCCCACGTTACCATTCACACACACATTCATACACCGATAGCAGGCTAACTATCGACATTCACACGAGGCAAGGTGGGTGAAGTGTCTTGCCCAAGGACACAACAACTATGACACAGGTGGCAGGGCGGGGATCGAACCTCCAACCCTTTGATCATCGGCCGACCCGCTCTACCAACTGAGCCACAGTCACCCAAAATGGATATTGAGGCTTTTGAAGCTGCAATCATCTGAGTATTTTCTGATGATGTTCTAAAATGCAAGCAGCTGTATTTGATGCAAGCTATTATATTAGTCAAATGGTGGTGGTTGTGGCTCAGCACGTATAGAGCAGATTGTCCCAAAATCACATGGTTAGCTTTTTGACTCCTTGTTCTTACCGTCCACATTTCAGAATGTCCTTGGGTGAAACACTGTAGCCCAACAAGGTCCTCCTGATAGACAGGTGTCCACCTTACGTAGAAGCTCCGTCATTTGTGCTAATGAAACGATTATATAGAACAGTAAGGTAGAAAGGTGTCATATATAAGTGCAGTTCGCTCGCCTTTTTCTTTGTTTCTCATATTTCAACATCCCCTTACATAGCTCAAGTCCATACAATCAGTTGTGTGCTCACCCACTAGCCTACACTCTGACGCTTCATACAGCACACATACCAGGCCTGTTGGCAAAAACACAATTTTCTCCCTGATCCTATACACACACATCACATAATTGCAGGTATACAGACGGGCACACACATCACATAATTGCAGGTATACAGACGGGCACGCACGCACACACACACACACACACACACACACACACACACACACACACACACACACACACACACACACACACACACATGCACCTTGTTCTTATCACACAAAGCCATCTAATTTGAAGTGGTGTGTACGTTGTGTTTTTTAAAGGGAGATTTTCACATTGATGTTTGGCCTTGATGAGCGCGCCCGGGCTGCTGTGTTGGGCTGTTCTCTCAGCCAGAGCATTGTTCTCTTAAACAGCTGTCGTTTTGGCTGATTCAGAACAGATGGCACGTACATGTGGGTTTGCTCGGCTGCACATATGTGCGGGGCGGGTGGATGTGTCTCCGAGACGGAGTGGGGGAGAGAGAGAGAGAGAGATGAGAGATGAGAGATGTAGGTATGTGTTTGTGTGTGTGTGTGTGTGTGTGTGTGTGTGTGTGTGTGTGTGTGTGTGTGTGTGTGTGTGTGTTTGATGTTTAAACGTGCAGCTGAAATAGATCATCAAGGTTTTTAAAATAGGTGTTCTTCAATAAGAAAAAAGAAAGGCAAGCAACAGTAACTCGTGCACTTTAGATACGAGTCATGTGGCCCGGCAGTTTAGGAATTGCACGTAAGAGCATCCAATGTAAGATATGGTGTTTGAAGTGTTTCAAATGGACCCTTTTTGTTGTAGGCTGAACACTGGAACAGACTGCATGTTCAACAGAAAAGCTCCTGAGATCGCCTGAAGGCAAAGAGTTGCTAGACAGCCGTTACAGTACGGGGTGTGTGTGCGTGTGCGTGTGTGTGTGTGTGTGTGTGTGTGTGTGTGTGTGTGTGTGTGTGTGTGTGTGTGTGTGTGTGTGTGTGTGTGTGTGTGTTTGTAATGGGCTCTGGGATATCTGTGTCTCTGTGCATATGTTTGTCCCACGGTGATGTTGTATCATCGCCGATGGCAACCATTGGCCTGACAATGACAGAGGCTCCTCTCTCTGCGTTGCTGCGGATGCACACACACACACACACACACACACACACACACACACACACACACACACACACACACACACACACACACACACACACACACACACACACACACACACACACACACACACACACACATGCAACATACTTGCAATGCTCAGTTTGAGTTGGGAGCATTACTTGTGGAAGCCCATGTATTTGTGTAGTGTATTGTTTTTTTCTTTCTTTCTTTCTGGAATGTGCACTGCCATCATAGTGGTGTCACAATATTTTCATTTATTTAACCTGTGTGGGTATTTGGAAATGGTAGATTGTGATTAAATATGTGCCACACCCATCTCGCTGACCGGCTCACTCTGTGTTTACATACCAGCTTAGATGAGTGATGGGCTGTAACAGAAAAGGAATGCTAGGCACAAGGCCACAGACGTTCACACACGCTCATCTTCTTTTGCTCGTGTAGTTGCTAAAAAACCAGAGGTTTGTGTATGCGCCTGTGTGCCCCGATTGTTATTCACAAATCCAGCCTTAATCAAAAAGGTGTGAGCATGCAGCATTTCTCATCTGAGCGTTTCTCATCCTTTTAATAGACATATTAACAAAGGAAAACATTCATGGATGTACAAAGGGGCAACACTGTAATTTGTCTTGATACATATTTTGTCTGTATGATTTCCATTGTATTAAACTTAAACTAGAGGGATTTGAATATAAATTGAAAGCCTCCAGCCCACTCCCTCAAGCTAAACTGTAAATAATAACTCTAAACTTTTTCTAATCTTTGGTAATTGAAGCAAATGGGTTTTGCGGGGGGGGGGGGGAGATTTGTTGCAGGCAAACGTACATACATTCATTTTTATTTACGAGGAGGCGATGGCTGAGCGGTGTAATGAGTGAAAATGCATGCTTAATTTAAATGGCGAGTGTGTCTGTTAGGGAATGCATTAGAGTCTGCAGAAGAAGCGTAAGACATATTAATTGACAGACAGGAACCGCTGTCTCCGAGGTTGATACAAGTAATTTATTACTTCAGAAACGAATGCCACCGCCAGAATGTGCTTCATTAATTTCAAATTTAGTTTTAATTTCAAGCTGTTGCCCCTTGAGAAGAATAAGGTGGCAAGTTCTGTTTGAAGAGACATTTTTTTCTTCTCCTCTCCCTCCCTCCATCTTTATATTTCCATCCTCCATATCTCTCTATCTCTCTATCTCTCTCCCTCCATCTCTTTCTCTCTCTCTCTCTCTGGCTGTCTCTGATTTTCTGCGGAATGAAACAAAGACCAGGGGGTGGAGAGCGAATATGAGGGGGTAGTGATTTGATTCCAATTTGAAAACAACGTCAATGTAAAAGGGTGAAGTTAGAAAGCAGACTTACTGTTATAGTTTATGATTGGAAATACTTTGTCTTTGAATGTCATTAGATCATTACTCTATTTCCCGTGGAGAAAGTCTGAATGTCCACAATTTAGCATTTATATATGTTCCCTGCTCGCTGAAGAACAGGAATACTGATACCTCCATCACTGGCTTTTAGTGCGGTACTTACGAATACATCTTTGTTTCTTCTCTTTGTCTCAGCAGCATATGTACCAGAAGATGAGAAGGAAGCCGCTCTGTTGGATGAGGACCTGGATGGAGAAGACTCAGCTCAAGAAGGAGAGGAGCCTGCTGCCAAGTTTCTATGTCAGGATAAGGACTTCCTACTCAAAGACAGGCCAGGATCCACTGGCTTCCATGACTCTCCCAATGCTGCTGACTTTTCTGGTCAGGAGCTGGACAGTGAATCTCACCTAAGCGAATCGAGTGACAGATTGTCCGATTTTGAGAGCTCCTCGCTTAAAATTGAGGATGATGTCCTCCTCTCTAAAGACCTCTCGAATGCCCTGTCATTGTCTTCCTCCTCTGCCATGATGGCTGTTGCCAATGCCACGGCCTCAATAAGTGCAGACGAGGCCATATTAGCCACAACGGGGTCGGTTGCTGACAGCCTGGAAAAGATGAAGGCAATCTACACATCTTTCTTGACCAACTCCTATTGGTCCACACTGAATCTGAACCTGAGCCAGCCCCCTCCAGAGAAACCCCCTCGCACTCACAGTAGCAGCAGCAGTAGTAGCAGCAGCAGCAGCTGTGGCAGCGGAGGCTATGACTGGCACCAGACAGCAATGGCTAAAACCCTACAGCAGGCCCCCCAGAACCACCAACACAGAATGGGCATGGTCCAACATCCTACAGTGGCTATATCAACAGGGTCTGTAGAACCCAATCTCTTTAGTACCGTCCAGCTGTACCGGCAGAGCTCCAAGCTGTATGGCTCTATATTCACCGGTGCCAGCAAGTTCCGCTGTAAGGACTGCAGTGCAGCTTATGACACACTGGTGGGGCTCACAGTGCACATGAACGAGACAGGCCACTATCGCGATGACAACCACGAAACAGGTGGTACGGGCGCTAAACGGTGGTCAAAACCCAGAAAGCGTTCCTTGCTAGAGATGGAGGGGAAGGAGGATGCACAGAAGGTTCTGAAGTGCATGTACTGTGGCCACTCCTTTGAATCCCTTCAAGATCTGAGTGTTCACATGATCAAGACGAAACACTACCAGAAAGTGCCTCTGAAAGAGCCTGTGACACCAATGGCTGCTAAGATTATCTCCTCTGCTCGAAAGAGAGCTCCTATTGAGTTAGATATCCCTAGCTCACCGGACTCTAATGGACACAACACACCTAAACCCACCTCCCTCAACGACTCTAATGACATTCTCCAGAAAGTCACCAACCCTTACATCACACCCAACAACCGCTATGGACACCAGAATGGTGCCAGCTATGCCTGGCAGTTTGAATCGAGGAAGTCACAGATTCTCAAATGCATGGAATGTGGCAGCTCTCATGACACACTGCAAGAGTTAACCGCTCACATGATGGTGACTGGACACTTTATTAAAGTCACCAACTCTGCTATTAAGAAAGGCAAAACCATTTTAGAGTCACCCTGCCCAGCCCCTATACTGAATTTAACAGCTGAAGAAAAGTTCCAGTCAGTTCCTCTGGCAGCCACAACCTTTTCGCCTCCACCTGCCCCAGTGCCCCCTCCAACCTGCATCTCCCCCACTGCCATGACTGTGGAGATTAAAAAGGAGGAGAAGGAGGAGGAATGCACTAAAGAGTTCTTCATCAACAATGGTAACATTCTCAACAAGGAGAAGAAGACAGGTGTTGAGGAGGAGGAAGAGGAAAAGTTCAATATTTCTTCAAAATACTCTTATCTGACTGAGCAGGATCTGGATGATGGTCCGAAAGGGGGTCTTGACATCCTGAAATCCTTGGAAAACACAGTGACCTCAGCCATAAACAAAGCCCAGAATGGAGCTCCAAGTTGGGGTGGCTATCCCAGTATCCATGCTGCCTACCAGCTCCCAAACATAATGAAGCTCTCTCTAGGCAACTCTGGAAAGAGCTCTCCCCTTAAATACATCTTCCCTGGAGGGGAGATCCTCTCTCCAACTGGTAAGGTTCGCCAGAACTCCCCGCTGTCCAAAAACAACTTCCATGCTATGGAGGAACTGGTCAAGAAAGTGACAGAGAAAGTGGCCAAAGTAGAGGAGAAAATGAGAGAGCCCAGCAGTGTCGTCAGGGGATCTCCTCTGAGACGTACTACCCCCTCACCCTGCAACAGCGAGGCAGGGGACTCCGCTCGAGGAGATTCCCCTCAAGAAAATAGAGCAGGAGGATGTAAAACTCCTGAGTGTTCAAGTGGAGTGGAAAAAGCAGTAGGTGATGGAAGTGGAGCCACTCATAGGGATTCAAATGGAAATATTTCCATAAAGGAGTCTGTGGAGAATGGTGTGGAGCCCAGTGCCATGACATCCCCCTTGAGTGCCTCCCTGTGTGGCAGTACAGCTATCATCACAGACCATCCACCACCAGAGCAGCCATTCGTCAACCCTCTCAGCGCGCTGCAGTCAGTAATGAACGTCCACCTCGGCAAGGCCGCTAAGCCTGCCCTGCCATCCCTCGACCCTATGAGCATGCTGTTCAAGATGAGCAACAGCCTGGCAGAGAAAGCAGCAGTGGCTGCTTCCACCCCACTAGCACAGACCAAAAAGCCCAGCAATGACCACTTAGATCGCTACTTTTACCAGTCACATCTAAGCAATGACCAACCTATTGATCTCACCAAAGGCAAACATGCTGACAAAAATGGCAGTAGTGGATCAGTGGGTTCAGCAGCTCTCTCTTCTACCACCTCCACTCCATCTTCAATATCTCCCTCTACCACTGTTACGATGACCAAAGCCTCAGCTGCAGTAGCCTCCTTTATGTCCACCTCCCCTTTGAGAGAAAATGCACTGTCAGATATCTCTGACATGTTGAGAAACCTGACAGAGAGTCAGGCTGTATCCAAGTCCTCCACCCCTACCAGCCTATCTGAGCGTTCCGACATTGAAGGTGTGACACAGGAGGAGACAGAAGATATTTCACCAGCCCAGAAACGTAAAGGCCGCCAGTCCAACTGGAACCCTCAACACCTTCTCATTCTACAAGCCCAGTTTACTGCCAGTCTGAGACAAACAAGTGATGGCAAGTTCATGATGTCGGACCTGAGCCCACAGGAGAGAATGCACATCTCCCGATTCACTGGCCTATCAATGACTACAATATCCCATTGGTTGGCTAATGTCAAGTACCAGCTGAGGAGAACCGGTGGCACCAAGTTTTTGAAAAACTTGGATTCAGGTCACCCAGTGTTCTTCTGCAGCGACTGCGCCTCCCAGATCCGCTCGCCATCCACCTACGTCAGCCACTTGGAATCCCACTTGGGCTTCCGTCTGCGAGATCTAGCCAAGCTGTCTGGGGAGCAGTTGCTCAGCCAGATATCACATCAACATCATCAACGCCACGCCAAAGGACTATCTGAAAAACTGCTTTCTAATCTCCACCCATCCAGCCACCCTTTAGCCTCCTCCCTACCCTCTTCCTTACCCATCTCCCTTCCCTCATCCATTACAACCTCTCTGCCCTCAACTGAATCCCCAACCCTCTCCCATGATAATGATGAAGAGAGTGTGGCCACGTACCAATGCAAACTCTGCAACCGGACTTTTGCAAGCAAGCATGCGGTCAAGCTTCACCTGAGCAAGACTCATGGGAAGTCCCCTGAGGATCATCTCATGTATGTGAATGAGTTGGAGAAACAGTAGCACTGGCTGGGGATAATGCTGCATTCTTTTGTAATGGCTCACTCTTTCTTGCTCTTTCTTGTCACTCCTCAGCATTTCACAGACATTTCTTTCCGATAAGGAAATGATTATTAACGTGATGGAACAGCACAAAGATGCCATACAACTACTGCTTTAAGTTTTGGCACATGGTTTAAAATGTTGTGTTGTAGCAGTCGTTTTTCTTTTGACACTCAATTTTTGTGATCCTCTTTGACAAGAATATTGACTTTTTTTCAAAATGTGCTAATGGGGACTTTTCTCGTGGAGAAGACACGTACAGTATATGAAGGTTTAAAAAAAAAATTCTAAGATGAAGTGGTGTGTATTTTGAAACTTGTGTAAATGGAATTATGGTCATTTATATTTTGGCATCACTTTGCTGTGATAAGCTGCATGCATAAATGAAACAGTTTAGTTAAACATTATATAACTAAATCTGGTGCACTTTCTTTTTTTTTTTCACTCTACCGCTCCTTAAATTTTTTTCAGCATTTTAAAATTTAACCCTCTGAGTACGTCAAAGCACTTCTACATCTAAGATCCAACATTAATGACTCAAGATTTAAGATTGGAAATGATTGAATTATTGAAACTATTGTGAGAATTAGGTTGACAATGTGTGCATTGTGTCTGCAATGTTTGTTTCCCAGATATACAGTAGTGTGTCTCTAATCCTAGACATGGAAGCATTCCTTAAAGAGATTTCTCTATTCATGTTAAGGTTTCCATTTTGAGCTTAATATTTGTCTGGAAGATGCTTGCAGGACCTGACACAAGCATTGTAGCTATTGTGGTGTAAAGAAAAAAAAGGGGGGGGGGGGGGAAACGTCTATTACTTTGGTCGATCAGGGACCTACATTAATTCAGGACTGTGTAAAATATGTACATAAATACATTAACTAATTCCTGTCTAAATTATGCATCATTTCTATATTTTTAATTTAAAAGGATTATGACTATCTGCTGGTGCACAGTATATGAAGACATGAATAAAATTGTTTTGCACAATAGTTTTATAAATGTGTTATTTAATCAAAGGATACGCAAAAAGATAGGTAGCAAAAGGATGACAACAGGGGGATCTTTTTATTCCCAACTTGTGCTCAAAGGGTTAAAGACTCTTTTTACCAGACACTACTCTAATGTGCAGCTGTATGAACACAAAAAAAAAAAAAAATTATTGAAGGTTGTACAAAAAGATGTTACTTTATGAAGATATTTCACGTGTAAACTGTTATTTATAAGCACTCTTGGTTGTTTCATATTGTTGAATGCCTTTTTCGATTGGTCCTATTTTTTTTTTTTGTTGTTCCGCCTAATTACTCTGCCATGATTCCACACTGCAGCTTTATCTTTTTTTGGGATATGAAAGGTAACCATGGTTACACTAACCTCTTGAGCGACAAGTTCTGCTACATTGTTGGCAGTTCATTTGCTGAAGTAACTGACAGTTGCCAGTGTAGAGAAATAAAAAAAAAAGAAAACCCTTATGTGTAAAATATCGGCATGTAAACAGCACAGACACTGTAATGCATTCTGTGCTGTTAGTCTGTTTTCATTTCCGTTCTTTCGTTTTCTGTTGTTGTTGTTCTTGACAATGAACCCCCATTATATGACTTCATATAACCTTGTTTTCTACTGCAGCATTAAAAAAAGGAAACCGTTTTTTTTTGCAAACTATGTGTGTGTGTGTGCGTGCATCTTGTGTCATGGCTATCAATTATATGTGTGCTGTGCAGTCCCTAATGAGCACATTAGACTGGGAGTGTGTCAACGTCTGTCTGTGACAAGCTGCAGAGTAGTTTACAGTGACTGGCAGCAAGGGGCCGTGCGGGAGACAAACACACACACACGCGCGCACGCACACACACACACACACACACACACAAACACAAACACACACACACACACACACACACACACAAATACTATATGCAAACAGACAGCATCATTGTTGTGCTTTCCCAGTAAACCTCTGCTGCTGTCCTACTGGCTTAGATTGTGGTCAGACCACACAATGTCTGTTACAATGATCGCTGTTTCAGATTAGGCGATTATATAGCGATGCATTTCTGCTGTGACTTGGTCCAGAGAAATAATCGCTTGTGTGATGTCATTGCTAAAGGATTTGCTAGGCAACAAGACTAAACAAACAATGGCCTCCAAAGCAGTGTGAGTGTGTGATACTTGGCTGTCTTGCGTTTCAAAAAGCCTAAAAAAAGTAGGAAGAAAAAACTACTGGGGATCAGTTTTTGGGATGGCATGAGGTTGTACATTCTTCAAAGATAAATTCAGGTACAAATGTCATGTCTCAAGAATATCCTGCACATAAAGGATTGAGCTTGACTCAAAATGCCTCAGACACAGTAGCCTAAACAATCAAAGGATAACAACAGTTGTTTTAACATTGTAAGGCAGGGATGGGGGCAGGAGGGCGATCAAAAATCATACATCCCTACAACGTCCATTTTGTGTCTACTCTCTGCAAAGTAAGACACCAGGCAGACATATTTTGTTGAGGCTTCATGGGAGATGACAACAATGTCAACAAGATTTCTTTCAAGTGTTTACATGTTTTATAATGTTGCCTGTCTGGAGCTGTGATTAAAAAAGAATGATATCACTATCAATTCAATTAAAAGGGCGCTGGACAACAGTACGATATAGATAAAGCTCATGAAATAAAGCTCACAGTGGGAAGATATCATTGAGCATTTAGCCAAAGATCATCATGCGAATCAGTATAGACAGATAAGGGAATGAGAATACATTTGGATGGATAACAATATGTTAAATAAACAGTGCAAAGCACGTCTCATCAACATATAAAGGAGACACATTTTATAGCAACATAAGACTGTGTCATGTTCATGAACTATAGAACTTTTTAGCTCAGTTGGTAACACTTTACAATAGGGGTACATTAATTAACTGTTAGTTAATGCTAAGTTAATGCTATTAAGGGATAGTTAATGTGTAGTTAATGCCTTTTAAGCATTAAGTAAGTGTTAATGCTTAGTGATTAACGGTTAGTTAAGCTTTGTTAACTGATGCTTAGTTAAGCATCAACTAAGCGTAACAATTAGTTAATGCTTAGTTTATGTTTATTAAGCATTCACTTAGCATTTATTAACAGTTAGGTAATACTTAGTCAAGGCTTATTACGCCTAAATAAAGCATTAACTAACAGTTAATTAATGTACCCTTATTGTAAAGTGTTACCGCTCAGTTTTGTCAACTCATCTTCTTATCTTCACAAGTACACACATATATGTGCAAAAGGCCATTATACACACACACACACACACACACACACACACCTCTCAACAGCCAGGTATAAGGACTTCATTCTCAGTGACAAGGTGCCACTGTGTGTGAAAATGTCAGCCTTCAACAGTGCAGCTTGAAGTCTGGCACCGTATTTAAGGCTCTCATTAGCCTCAAAGAAAATATGCGTGAAATTGAAGTGTAAAGAAGCCATTTTCTCTGTGTGCCTTCACATCCGGATAGACACAGGCAAGGGCTTATTAAGGTTCAAAAGCTAGCTTGCAGGAGACAATGGGTACCACCAATGGGAGGATGTGTACACGCACACACACACACACACACACACACACACAACAATTAATCCACTTACTATCTATCAAAGTGTAATCATACCAATGTCTAATCCACATGAGTTACTTTTGGTGGAGTAAAATGCTGATCTTAACACACTGAAGAAAAAAGGGTTAACATGTTTGAAATGGCCAAACATAAAACATCATTAGGTTAGCATTTTAATTGTGAGCTTTTAGTGTTCCATAGTTTGCGTCTAGCTCAAAGCCACGCTATGCACAACTGCGTCCACACAGAGCCGCTAGCATAGCTGTAATGTACAATGTAAAGACATACAATGAAAACAAAAATGAGTGCCATCATCCACACCTTAATGGATAATAAAAATAAGCATTAGTTTCAGCCTTCAGTCCAAAGGGCACAATCAGTGCACATGTGGCCCTCATTACTATCTTAAAATCAATTCAACTTGATTGCTCCATTCTGTTAAAAATGTTAAAGGGAAGTTGGCTTACGGAGATGTAAAAAAAGACCACACTGCCTGAAGAGCTACGCCAGTGAACATTAACATCTTAATAATGGTTGTGGAGACGGTGTGCCAACATACAACCCTCATTGTAGCACACACAATGCAACCGTCACAATCCTCCAGGAACATGGAGAGAGAGCCTCCAGTGTAAAGGTAAGCTGTTTGCATGGATGGAGGAAGGTGTGCTGCAGACCCAGATAGCTTTATCTAAAGCAGGGTGCTGTTGGGAGGATGAGACTACAAGCTCTATGGATATAGGCCTACTCCACACAATGGAAACACGCCACATGACACAAATGAAGCCGGGGTACAAGCAAGCACCTATGCTCACACAAAGACACACTGGGACAGCAGACCCTGACAATCTCACTTTCTCTCCATTTCTTTTTGTGTGTTCCCATCTCTTCTCTCTCCTGTCCTGTTATTTCCTTTCACACACAGTCACACACAGGCACATTGCTACCTATAGGCAGACTAAGCAGCTGCTTTACACATGTTAATATTTTATGACAGTCACAATTTAGATTTTCGACCAGAACTTTGGTTTAGGTCGCATGCAAATGTTTGCATGCCAACTATGGAGGTGAATATGGTTTAGCTTATTTCTGTTGACATTAGCATTTACAGTAGCTCAAAGCACCGCTTTTTTATTTTGTAAAAAAAAACTCATATCGCATATCTGTTCATCAAGACTATAATTGAGTGTCCTGCCCATTCCAAACAAGTGAGAGGACCACAGACAAAACACGAGATAAAATCTGTATTGTGCCACATTGGTCACTTTGACAGACATGTGTTTAGTTCATATAGGATTCTGTCAATCATGAAGCTGACTGAGAAAGTAGATTTTTAGACATGGTGACAGGGTCTTTTTACAGTTATACTCACACTCCACACACACACGCACACACACACACACACACACACACACACACACACACACACACACACACACACACACACACACACACACACACACACACACACACACACACACACACACACACACACACTCAGCAATGGGTAGGTCTAAAATTGCACAGCCACTTTGACTTTTTGCTAACATAGATACAATGATGATGTAAAAAAAAAAAGTACAACTAACCTCACAAGTCATCGCTGCAGACAGCAACCAAATGTTTTTACACAATAGTTGTCCTCTGAACGCACTATGTTGACAGCCCCATTTACTTTATTGAGCTTGTTGACTCTTGTCTAACAGTTAAGAAAACGCAAAGCCTCGACTACCCCGTTGACTCACTTGATATTGATTGACTGTGGTTTCAACTCAAAGAGAGCTTTTCCCGACAAATATTTGCCAACTTCTGCCAAGAGCTTCTATAAGACTTTTCCGCCTTGCAACCTGTTTACTCTCTGACCTGAAACTATTTAAATTGATTTTGATTTCTTTAAGGGATGTTTTTCCCTTGTTAATTTAATGTATCGTCCCCCTAAAAATGCTCAAATTGTACTGCGGATCTAGCAATGAACTCTAAGCCAGTCAAAAACAGTACATTTAGATATTGGTTATGGTTAATAATGCTGTGTTAAAGCATACACAAAAATCAGGTGTCAATTGGGTTAAGTAGTTTATAACAGCTTCTCTAGCGATAATTACAAGTACAACATATGGGAATACGTGTGGTCATCAAAGAAATGCTCTATAAGAACAAAACATCGCTCTGTAACTCTCAGTCTTCATGTAGGCGTATCTTTGTTGGTATTTCACTAGAAAAAAATATTTTCTTCTAACATTACCAGGGCCTTGATTCGCTAATGTCTTGCTTTTGGGAATGATTTATTCATTTGTACAACCACTGATGTCTCAGATCATTGGAATGGCATATGTAAATTATATCTAGAAAGGTTCTGTGGCTAGATTCCTTTAAGAAGACTATGGGAGGTGTGCCAAGATGCTCTGAGACATCAAAGTCAACCATCAGAAGCAGCTAGAAGGTAACATCATGACATGTACCTGCTTTTGTAATACAATATTATAACGAATCCTCACAATTGTTAACTTTTAGGTTTCATACTGTAGTGCTGGATGTATCCGGCGCTCTTTGTGTTGTTTAAAGTTAGCACTATCGTTTTCAGGGAGAGCAGTAATGCAACACAAATACATCTCTTGAATGTGTTACCTGGTTAGCATAAGTAGCCATCTTAGCAAATACAATGCCACTATGTTTCTAAGACCTATTTTATGGGTAAACACACGTTATCTGGACCTATTAGAGAAAAACAGGACTTAGTGCAGGGCTGAATTCAATTCAGTTAGGTGAATGTAACGATCCGTTCTGATCATAAACATTTTTTTTCCACAATGTTTTAGCCAGTGATATATATAGACATTGCATTTTTCTTCTGAAACTTTGTCTCCATCTTTGGAGCTACGTTTTCATAATTTTGATATTGCTGTACCTTATGCTGGGCTTACACTACACAATTTTTCAAGCAATTTGACAGTCGCAGACAATCTTTCAATGTAGGACTAAAATCACGGGAGTCTTGCTGGAGTTGTGGCGCGCGCCCGTAATCTCAGTCGTTTGGTGTAAGGTGGTCATCCGACCCGATTTCAGCCAGTCTTCTCCCCGTCTTGACGTTCTGACATTATCAAACTGGTTTGATATTATTGTTAGTCTTAAGGGCTTGGCTCAGGAGGAGCGGCATTAGTCGCGACCTGTGTCCAGTTGTGAGGCACTTTTTTCGGACACTTTTACGTAGCAGCCTCGGCTAGAGAACCAGGCTGTCACGCACAACCTAAACACTGTACCGTCAAATACAGGGTTAGGAGTGAGAGTTATTTGGGGACGAGATCAGCAAATACATTTGGTCAAATAACTACAGGATGTCCCCCGCTCGGAATATTGAATTCACTTTTTTTTAATTAAATATAATCACAATCGCGATTGCAGTGTTTAACGTGATCATGACACATAGCCCACGTGATGAGGGCATATAGTTGTTTATACACCCAGTCCATTTTACCTGCTAAAAAAACTTTTTATTTGACTGAAATCACTTTTAATCCCCGGTATCAGGATTGGAAATAATATTAATTTCAAAAGGAATCTAGTTGTAGTCTTGCAATAGGCCTATGAGACCCCCTGTCTTTTCAAAATCTCATCTGTGACTGAGAAATAATGACTATTGTCTTCAGGTGTAAGTTGATTGTCTTTAGATGTGAGAGGGTGTCAGTCTTCAGTCTTTTCAAAGTCTTCTAAAAGTCCTTTGGTGTAAGCCCAGCATTAGATGAAAATATTGGTCTTTAGGTTATTTATTTTTTCTGCCATGAAGGATATCACTTCCTAGGCCTTTTTTTTAAAGTATTTTGTGATATTTTACCAATTGAAATGCACACCTTCTTTCTCTAACCAAGGGCCAGTCCGTCAGTAAGTCAGTCATTGTGTTTGTTTCGTTATCTACAACACCGTAGATCTTCTCTGGCCCCCACACATTTCCAAAGCATCTTAAAATAACGCATGTGATGAATGTGCAATTTCACTAATTTACGTCTGGCTGCTCCGCTCAGGGCTGTGGGCTGGATGGAAATCTTAAATGGGGCTTGAACAGCACTTCTCACAACACGAAAATCAATATGCCATGCAGCCTAGAGAGGTGACCCACTATCTACTGTGGCCGAGGCAATGTTCCTGGGGTAATTTCCTCTAAACGCCACACACACAGCTCAGCCACTTCACCGACACAAATAGAATCCCGGTCACAATTGCTCTGACACGTATACACTCAAGACAATGTATCCTGAGTGTGTACATTGATGTGTGTGTGTGTGTGTGTGCTTGTCTCTGTTTGTATAACTGAATGTAGTGTGTATATGTGTGTGTATTTTAAGGCATTGCGTTTCTTGCTTGTGAATACATTTTTCAGTAGCCCATGTGCTTTTTTTCTTCACACTTGGGAGTCATTGACAAATGTATTCATCTATCCATCCATTTTGAACAAATTCTGAACCAATCCATTGTTACCCTTCTAGAGCTGACTCAATTGATTGCTTCTAAGCCAAGAGTGGTCTCCTTCTTCAGTTCAGAACAGCCACCTTCTGAACTACCTTCTGACCACAACGACCAGCAGTTGCCTCCCGATAGAGGCTCTGAAAATGGCCTGCTCAGATTCCGAGTCCTCAACCCTACCCAAGTTTACCCCTCGGTGCATACTTGGGTTTACCATATCTACAAGTCAAATTGCACAGCGAGTAAGACAGAGGCCATGTAAAGCTGTTTAGCTCAGCATGTATCCTGAACTTGATTACTCCTGGTTTCACTGACGTTTTTTTTTTTTTTTTTTTTTAAATGCATAAAACTAGCCTATGCAATACTGAATCACAACAATGTGAAGCACCTGGCACCATTACAAATATTCAACATGTGAGTTATGAATTGACTTATTCTTCACTTATATTTACCATCATATGACCATGGAAACCAACTGACAAGCCAACAAATGAAGACAATGTTGTGATCGTATCATCTGATCTGAAGCCACATGTTTTGGACACTCGGGTGGTTTTGCAGTTGCATATGTATAGCAAACAATTGGTGTTTTGACATCCAGTAGAAATCATGTGTCTACTGCGACCACACACAAACTGCATGGGGGGCAATGTAAGCCTTCATGTAGACCCAAACACTGTACTATGTTCACCAGCTAACTTTGTTGATAAGCCGAAAAATCCTGAAAACTGCTCATTTCAGTGACAACACTATTGCTTTGTGTGAGCTTTGTTTGATACATAGCAACACAGTAAAATTTGAATGCGTATTGAACTTAAAACTCTTAAAATGTAGATGCAAGGATCTGCAAATCAATGAGGTAGGTGATTCAGAGTTGTGTGGGGCTTTATCTGCGGTTATGGTGCAATCAGGACTAAAGCTCTCCTGAGTGAGGGAGGGCTGCAGGTAAGTGAGTTCAGAAGCATATCCATTACCAAATATAATCTGTTCTCTCCTCTCTGGAGATGCTATCTATCCCGAGTCCTACAGGAACAATACAGAGGTTGCGCTAGTCTGTTGTTCTGGGGATTGGTTTGCTATGGTTCTCATCAGATAAGCTTGGATGCTCCCTGCAGGTTCACATATGCTACAGGAAGTGTGTGTGTGGTGTGTGTGTGTGTGTGTGTGTGTGTGTGTGTGTGTGTGTGTGTGTGTGTGTGTGTGTGTGTGTGTGTGTGTGTGTGTGTGTGTGTGTGTGTGTGTGTGTGTGTGTGTGTGTCTGTGATTAACGGTTTCACTGCATGAATGCTGCAGTTATTTGGCAAACCAGTAGAATTAACAGTTTATAGTATGTGGGGAAGTCTGGCTATAAGTGGAGATGTTAGGAGGCAGACCCGAAAAAAGTTTGCTATTGCTATGACAACACAATACCAGTCTTACATTAAAAAAGAAAGTCTTGCCTTTGACTCAATGCAAGCCATACAACTAAATGAAAATGACTGACATCCTGTTCACCAAGAGGGACTGTCTAAAGAAGCCCTCAATACAGCAGACTGTGTACAGGCAGAACAATGTTTCTCACATGATCATCTCAGGGCGCTTTCACACCTGCCATGTTTGGTTCAATTTTAAACACATTTTTGATTAATTTCCACCTTCAGACAGGACATCTAACGGAGTTGACATCTGATAGGCCAATGACGGTAAAAAAAACAAAAGCTGGGAGGTTGTGTCAAAGCTTAGCCCAGTAGCTTAGTATATGATGGATTGGATTGAATTTAATTTGCCGAAACATAGGGTTTGTATTTGTCCCACTTCTCAAAAATCACTGATATAATAATAATAATAATAATTGCTTGGATTTATATAGCGCCTTTCATGATACTCAAAGCGCTTTACAGGGTTCCAGACAATTCGTTCACACACAGTCATACCGGTGGTGGTAAACTACCATAGTAGCCACAGCTGCCCTGGGGCAGACTGACAGAAGCGAGGCTGCCATTCAGCGCCATCGGCCCCTCCGACCACCACCTCAAACATACAGCAGTCATACACATTCACACGAGGCAAGGTGGGTGAAGTGTCTTGCCCAGGGACACAACGGCCATGACACAAGTGGCCGGGCTGGGATCGAACCGCCAACCCTAGGATCATTGGCCAACCAGCTTAACCACCTGAGCCACAGTCGCCCATATAGTATGAATGACCATGTCACCATGAAATAAAAGTTACTTTTTGCTCTGAACTAGGCAGTAGTATGCTATTAGTTTAATACTTTCTTTGTTAGCCCAAACCTTTTTTTACAAACTTATATTTTAATATTACTCAAGCAGGAAAAAAAGCTGTTATTTGGTTCCACCCAGGGAGGTGGACATAATGGCCGCGTTTCCCAGATTCGATCGTTCTTTGGGACCAAAGAAGGCTCAAAAGAAGGGTTCGCCTAAGAAGGAGCGCTAAGATACGGGTGTTTCCCAGATGCCTTCTTTGGAGAGCCGTAAGATGAAGCGAAAGAAGCATGGAAAGACGCTCTTAGTGGGAGCTGTCCACCGCGGTGGTGCTGAAACTGAATAAATCGATGCCAGGCAAATCGATCACCCACCTCTTTATCAGCGCATAAGTCACACACAGCGCCCCGTGGTCACCCCCACACATGTGGAATTAGACTACGCATGTATCGTGTGTGTGTGGGGGTGTGTGGGTGCGGGTGTGTGTGTGTCTGTGTGTGTGTGGCAACAAGTGTATCCAAGTAGTAATCAAGCCCATTAGTGCATATATACCCCCGTGGATATAGGCACACACATGTGAGAATGCAAGAAACCGGCAGCAAAAGAAACAAGCGGGCACCGTTGTTTACCGTGGAGGAGATGGGCGTCTTAGTGGGCGAGGACTGGCCGCACCGGGATGTTTTATTTGGGGGAACAAGGGGCAAAAAGAACATCACGGTGAAGAACCGTGTTTGGCAGGCCATAGCCGAAAATATGTCCCCCTCCATCCCATGTGTCCTGCGTGACTGGCATGCTGTGAGGAAGAAGTGGCAGGATTTCCAGAACCATACAAAAAGGAAGAGTGTGAAGGTTTCACTAATCAATCTCCCTTCGTTGCAGGTGATGCAGACGCCCTGTAAAGACAGTGGGGAGTCACCCCTCCCCCACATGGTTTCAATAAACTACTTTGGTTTCCTTTTCAACCATGCATTGTGTGGATCATTTTGCATTGAAATGAGGGTGTCAAACTTAGCAACAAAAAGTCCCAGGCAATTTGTAATTTATCTAAGCGTAGGTTCATGACGTGTGCGTATTGTGCGCCCTTTTAGCACAGCATGTTTTTCCGCTAATTTCCCACTTGTTACATGGTCACCTCAGAAACATGGACACTATACTCCCACATAGGCTGTACTGTATGCAACAAATGATAGTGTGCAGGACGTTAGGCTACATGTAGCCTACATATGCTGGTTCTGTTTATTTATTTCAGCCTTCAGGCCTGACAGTTGATATGGGTGGTGTGGTGGTTGTGGGTTTATGGTTTAGTGATCAGTGCTTGGTGACTGGTGGTGAAGACGTAGGGGCTGGGGTTGTTGGACCTCAGAAGAAGTTGATATGTTCCTAAAAACGCAGCGCAGCCAGGAGCTGCATCTCCGGGCTGAAGGGAACATTGCAGCGGGTTGCTCTGGATGTGAGGAGACACCAGAGTGATCAGCCGTTGGATCTCCGCACGGGGAAGCCAGTACTTTGCCTGGACGGCCCGGTCTGATAGCACGTCCAGTGGGGAGAAGTGCCGACGCATGTATGTAAACCGTCTGGCTGTTGGTTCGCAGCAAGAATGAGTTGTATTGCAGCCATGGTTTCTCACATGCACGGACTTTGGCAACGCCTTTATAGCAGGTGGAGCCGCTCTGGATGAGGTTCAGCTGAGTTCAATTAAATCTGTTTCCTTGACATCTGTGAAATGCCACAGGGTTGTTGATGTTTTTTTATGTGTGATGTGTGTGGAAAACGTAAACGTGTAATTCATTAAAACATTTATTTTCTCTATTAGTCTATGTTTATTGCGCCAGTGGTCCGCATTGAGCATTGTTTTATTATTTCGAAAAGTGGAGGAAATAAATTTCCCTGACGCAGCATGATCACTGACGATTTGGTCGCTAAGAAGGTTGTAAGAGTGGGACAGCTCCAACTTACAGTTCCATCTTAGTGAAAGAGCTTATTTCGCTAAGAACGACTCTGGGAAACGCATTCTTCTTTCACAGCGTTCTTTCAGCGCTCCAAAGAAGCACTTAGCTCCAAAGAGGCTCTTAACGAATCTGGGAAACGCGGCCAATGTCTGTAACAAGGTTAGCAAATGTTTGGATCTAAAACTGTATTCAGCAATTCTGTTGATGCCATTCAGCCTCTGATGATATACTACTGTATATAATAGTGTCAAAGGTGAACCAAGCTGAGTCTGTTGATAAGAGAAAGAGCTTAGTGTCATTATTGGTGACCCTCAATAACATCACATCAGTCCTCACACCTGCCCCCAGTGTTGCATGTATTTTCTCATGCTGGTGTGTAAATGCATAGTGTGTGTGTGTGTGTGTGTGTGTGTGTGTGTGTGTGTGTATAGCTGTCCTTAAGGACCTCAACCTCTCCGGGCAAAGCCTTTGGCACTGATAGTGAAGCTGCCTTATGAGGTCAAATGTGCGACCCCATTCAAAGAGTGAGATGTGTTTTTGTTTAATAGACACAACAGAGGCCCACTTTGTGCTGACACTGGCGTGATTCCATAACAGCAGATTAGAGCAAATTAGATCTGCTTTAATTGTGAAATTAATTTCAATGCTGTCAAAGTTGCCAGTAAAGGAATTTAATGCATCAAGATTAAGACAGAAGTTGCATTATCCTCAATGCTGGTATATAAGTTATTTTTGAAGGTGGGGAGAGTGGCTATTGATTGACAAGCAGTCAGTGCAGTGTTTAAAGCGTGCATTCTATTGGGCTATTATGGGGATGGTTCCAACCCTCACCTTTGATCATGAGCTTTCATAGCGAATGGAAGAATTAACATGACGGTTTTAAGCAACTACAGGAAATCAGGGTTTACCCTTATGGAAAAGGTGAGCTCAAAGGTCTTAATGGATCTAATGGTAGAACATCTGCTCTAAGTAACCAGGTGGACATCATAATGAATCCCCCCCAGTGGATGTGCAAGTAATGTCCGACTGCAGTGGCGTTTCCAGGAAATTTTGACTGGGGTGGCCAAGGTGGGCCACAGAGCTAAAGTGGGGTGGCCATCGCACACCTGAATGAATAGCATGTGATATGCTGTACAACCAATTCAAAGATGATTTATAATCCCAAATGCCCAAATCATGTTAGTATCCATTGTAATGTTTGGCAGAAAACTCAACCCCTGAAGGGGAGTCTGGGGGCATTTTTTTGTGTTTTTAACATGTAATCGAAGCATTCTGGTGCATTCTGGCGAAGAGAATAAAGAAAAAAGGTCAACATTTATTTCAGTTCAGATGAATAGTAAAATAAGCAAGACAACATAACTTGCTAGCAGCCAGATACCTAACAACTGGACAGAGGGACGGATGACCACTAGCTTTTGACCAAATATCTTGCTAAAAAAATAAACCTTTATTTATGAAATTCTGCCCTTACTAAGAAAATGTTACACTTGCTAACAACAAACTTTAAATTTTTTATTCGGATTTCAAAAATCTGCTGGGGCATGTGCCCATACACCTGCATGGGTGGCACGCGTGTCACAAGCACACTTATGCTGTTTTCAAGACCTTTGCTGACCAGAGACCAGTTCTAGTGGCCACAGTCCTACCATTAATTTAGTACTTGAAAATTGCAAACTGATCTCATATCAGTGGATTGGAGTGTCTGTGTGATGAGTGTGGCAACTACCTATCAAAAAAAAGTTAAGAAAGAAAAAAATAATTACATATCATCTTTGAACTAGGCTACATATCAGGGGAAAAAAAATCCCCCCCCCCCAAAAAAAAACAAAACATCCGAACTGGGGGGGCCACTGGGGTGGCCAGTAAGATTTCAGGGGGGCCACTGTCTGACTGGTAGGCTGTAGATGGCCCATGGAGGTAATACAGTACAAATCCCATCTTCATAAAAATGTCAATTCATTTTCTGGACTATCCAAAGCAGAATATGTTATAGTCATTGAAGTCTTACCATTTTTAGAAAGGTCCTCTTACCACATTCATGGAAAAAAACACAACCTCACAATTAATACTGCAAGTTCTTATTTGTTCACCCAATGTCCAAACTCACATGACCAATTGAGGATCTGCTGAGTGAAGGAGGGTTGAGGCGCTCTCCTCCCTATTGTGTCTGCCTGATATCCCAGAGGTCGCACCCATCTCAATGCTCCTCTTCAAGCTCATTATTGCGGTTAAATTATTTCCTCCAACAAGAACGTTAATTAACACACACGTCCAGAACCAAGTCTGGCACAAATTGATTACAACATTGGAGTCAGCGTGTGTGTGTGCGTGTGTGTGTGTGTGGGTGTGTGTGTGTGTGGCTGGCCTCTGCAGGAACAAAAGGCAATAGGCCCTCAGAGGGGCCTGCGGGCCTGTAATGGCAGCAGAAACATATTGCATACGCCACAGAATGCAGAGAGAACATGCTGTGTGTGTGTGTGTGTGTGTGTGTGTGTGTGTGTGTGTGTGTGTGTGTGTGTGTGTGTGTGTGTGTGTGTGTGTGTGTGTGTGTGTGTGTGTTCTGCATATGCTAATAAGAAGAGGGAGGCAACGCATGCATGTAGCCTTAACAAAAGGATAGTTGTAATATAGAGGCAGCAGACAGACACAAACACGTGCATGGCGACACAGATACACACAGTCACAGACACACACTTCAAACCGAGGAGGTGAAAATTGTCATTACGACAGAGCAAGGATGGGTAATTTCAGACGTGGCCTCAATCACCAGTGTTAAGCATAATTTCCGTCCTGAAGGGGTTAATTAGGGGCTGTAAGGAGACGCCTGAATTAATTGGCTCGTGGCTGAAAAGACAGAGGAAATAATAATAGAGGGGAAGAGAGAATGGTGACGTTTCCGAGCGGTTGTCAGTGTCGACTCTGCATGGCTATAACTATATTTATAATAATGACAAGAGGTTTTTTGACAACTTACATATGTTAAATGATTCTATAGTATTCTATAGAATAGTTCCTCTTCCTTGGGATTTGTTGACTATCCCAAGGAAATACCAAAACCAACCCTGAATTAATCCGTTGTACAACTATTGTGTGCGTATCCAAAGCCACATTTGTCAGACTATTTAATTTTTTTTTTTTAAAGATTATTTATCTGAGTTTTCCGCTTTATTTGAAAGTTGTTGAGACAGAGTTGAAATTGGGCACCGGGGCCGCTGCAATGAGGACTGAGCCTCTATGGGGACGCTGTAGCCAAGACACCATGAGCGCCCCTCCCCCCACCCACCCCCCACACCTCTGGCAATACTAAAACAAAACGGTGTCAGATTATTGAGTTAACTTCACACAACAGGTGTATTAAAAATAGACCCCGTCAAATGCTATTTCCTACTCAGTTGTAAAGTTGAGCTTACCAAGAATGAACCAGCAAATATTTTCTAATCACGCTAGTTTGACACAAACTGGCTTTGCACTTTCTCCAGAAAATACCCATAGGCTTAAGGAGGTATCAAGTCATTCTGAATAATGCTTTTGTCATTATCTCTTTTTGTCAAAATCAGTGAATACTGTATGTCCTCACGATCCATTAACTGTACTGCGTGTGGACTGAAAATGACAGTGTTAATAAACAGCAAACCTGTAACCTGGCATGTTGCTAGATACGTTGCGCCCCTTTGTTTGCATACCCTTTGTTTGTATACCAGTTTACAGAGCATAGGTTGTGTATATTAATACCAGATTTTGTTTCGTTACACACACATTATGGACATATCGTGATCGTGGATATTCACTGACTTTGACCAAGTGATTTTGAAAACAAGCGTTCTCCAGATTCGCTGAAAAGAAATGATAGCTTCAAGTCCACCATGACAAAAGATCTTGCGTTCTACCACATACTCCTCTTTTACCAAACCAAACTGGCAATTAATGTATATATAATTAACTGTTACAACATTAAACAATGTTACACTACTCATCTGATTCCTGTATGACATTGTTCAGCTTGCTTTAAGCAGTGCGCGTGATGACTGACTGACACATGTTTTCCCCCTCATGGTTGTATTTGTATGTGCATACTGCTTAGACTGTTTAGTACTTCAAACCTCTAAACTCCTCTCCGCCTGACTCAATGCTCAAACCAGATCTTGTATACTACCAAATATACTGCTTGTGAGCTTTGGGGCTCACCATATGTGTTAAGGCCAGTCAGAGAGCGTATAGTCAGTGCTTGTTGGTTTGTGGATGTTATTCCTAGCTGCCTGCAGTCATTTGGGGGAGAATTGTTGCTGTTAGGTGATAGTTGGGGCATGTGTTGCTTTCGATTTAAATATGTGTAACGTATCTGGGTTTCTATTTCTGCTGCTGTCATGATACAACACGTAAAGTATTAGATTTATGTTCATATACTGCTAAAATAAAGGTATACACATATCTTTAATACACATTAATCAGTTAGTTAGACCAGAAGTATGTGGATGGGTCATTTTAGCTAACTTCCTGTCAGTGACTGCAGTTAGCAGTCCACTCCACAACATCAACACACAGCGGTCTTCAAGCAACAAGTTATCAAACATCACCTCAGATCCCTAAGTACAATAAAACATTATCAAACCCATAAAAACAAACATCAGGAATGATTTTTACCTATAATCTGCCATAAAAATTCAGCTCTCTGTGGCGGAGACCTGCCCCTTTGTGGAGTTATCTCTCCTGATTGGATGAAGGGTTGCGGGATACAGAAAAAAGTTTTTCTGCCGATTATCGCAGAGCAGAGTGACAGAGAGACCTGAATTGTGAGCCGTGCACTGTAAGTGATTGCTGTGGCAACCCTTAACATGTATATTGATAGAAATATATCACAACATGATTTCAAAAGTTATCATATTTTTGTAGCCTACAGATTACTATGCGAGAAGGATAATTAAGCTTTACTTCCTCTCGACAGCTGAATCTTACATTAGTGGAACCCAATATCGCAAACTCTAAATGCTATAAAGTTAGAGGTGCATACCTGAATAGCAAGGCAACATTACACTCAAACCTGCTGGCAATAGTATACTGAGAACTATGTATATAAACATTTGAGTAGTGAAGTCATCAACTATAACAGACTTACATTTATTCTACAGCTCAATACAAAGTCTAGAAAGACAGTGCAGAGTGAAAATAAGAAGCTTAGAAGGACTAAGTTTGAAACTGGACAGGTGAGTGTATCTCAAACAAAACAAGGTAGCTCTCTTTGCATCTGTGTTCTCTTTTTTTATCTCTTCTTTTATTTAAGTGGAAATACGTTGATGTGTGCCACGCCTGAGTGGCCATGAAACAGAGCTGGCAAAAAAAAAAAAGCTGATGGGAAGATAAAAAAAGAGTCTTCTTCTTCCGTCCCCCTCACTCACTCTCTCTCTCTCTCTCTCTCTCTCTCTCTCTCTGTCTATCCCTCTCTCTCTCTCTCTCTCCCTTCCCCTTCTCCGCAGTACTGAAAGGCTCATCAGGACTTGTCATCGCTCTAATGAATATCATTTAAATTGCTTTGTGTATGGCAGTGAGTTTGGATGTCGATTTAATTTGCGCATGTGTTTGAGCTCTTGTGCTCGGCGGGGCGGACGGACGGAGAGCGGCAGCCCCCTAATGAAACGACGGCGGCCTCGCATGACAGGTCTGACGAGGCCCGACCCGATCACACCGCTTTGAAAGGAAATTCTGACAGGGCGGCAGAGGTAAGGGAAACGCAACTCTCTCACACACACACATAAGCATGCAGAGTGAATGGAAGCTATGGTGGTGCAGAAATACACACACAGGGACATTAAGACACACGATGCAGACTTGTGCAGGGATATTGAAAGGTGTTTGGTCAAAATCCAGTGTTAAAACACAGCTTAGGCTCTGTAAACTGTAATGTTGCTAGCTATGGTGCACCCCCTGGGTGAATCTCAATTCAGGGGTCACAGCCTACGAAGGCTGCATTTGAAGACCGATTGCTTCATAGCGGCGCGCAAAGGCTTGTTCCATTTGGAAGGCTCCTTCATATGCGGCCGAGAAATGCAGCCTTCGTTTCACGGTTTTGAAGGGTCCAACAGATGTATCCTTCGCGGCCCAACATATCCCAAGATTCATTGCGTTTTTTTCAGAGATGGCATAAAATAAAATAAAAAATAACAAAACAGCAACGTGTTGCTCCATCTTCTTAACTTTATCTTCCTTTCTTTTTGTCTTGTCTTTTCTTTTATTTCTTCTTGTACTTTTTTTAGTTTTCGTCTGGTAGGCAACTTCTTTTTCTTTTTTCCTCTGTTGACAAGGCTGTTTCCGTTGGCAGCAATCAGGGTTGCTAGGCAGCACAGGAGCGGCGAGTCGTCACGCAAGGTAACGGCTTGTTACGCAAACCGGAAATGCTCGTAAACAGAGACCTGCAGAGACCGTCTCATTTAACAACGCTCGTTCTGCCTTCGAATCGGCCTTCACAGGCTATAGCCTTCATAGACCGCGTCAATGGGATATAGCACCTTTGTTAACATACCCTTTGTTTATAAACACGTTTACAGAGACTAGGCTGTGCATTAAGAGCCGGTTTTCCAGCGCACACACTCTACAGACAGGTAGAGGATTGTGAAGAGATACTCATTTTGACATACAAGTACTTTTGACAACAAGCGTTGCCCAGAATCACTGACTCCACTTTTAATGTGTAACTACTTTCACAGCTACTAAACACATGTACAGAGATGGATATCAACATCCATCAAATCTACATTTTTCAGGGAAAAACACTGACTTCAGGCCAGCAAGGTTTGTGTTATCACATCATCCCAGCAGTGGGTTGTGTTAGCGAATGCTAGCTGAGCACCTGTCCTAATTTGCAGATCCTATCCCCCTTCCTTTTTAGTGCAGCTCCTTTGCTAATGATGGCATCTCAGTGTCCCCTGAGCTGGATGCAAGAATATGTAAAATAACACCCGCTTCACTCTGCTCAAGATGAGCCATATACCGGGGCTATAAGCATGGCCTTATCAAAATGAAATTACAATATATGCTGATACTGTATTTCAGCAACCCCCTGCCCCTCCCACACCCCCCCACTCCACTCCAAATCCTCGCATGTGCATCTCCCACCACCGCACACCCGGTGAAATATTACAACCTTTCCAAAAGCAAAAGATATAAATTCGCATTGAGGAATTGCAAAAACAGCACAAAGCATTCCCAGGCCAGCCTCTATCTAGTGAGGCGCTTATGATTTAGCATTGCAGGTGTATCAAGAGCTCTCCCCCCCAGCCCCTCCCCCTCCTCTCTCTCTTCTCTCTCTCTCTGTATCTCTCTCTCTCTGTCTCTCTCTCTCTCTCTCTCTCTCTCTCTCTCTCTCTGCCTGTGACACACCGGAGAGCGTGGTCACAACACCGTCCCGCTCCCTGTTTCATTACGATCAGCCCAGAGGTTTTTTTTAATTGAGTCAGATCCAATTATGAGCCAGCAATTAGCTTTTAATGTAATCAATTACTCCTCCACGCTTGTCACATCGGAATGCGATGCAGATGTGGAATGTGTGTACGGTGCATTCAGCGCATTACTAGGTTTATCACAGTCATGGCGCGGTGAAGGGAAAAGGGCCCAGGTAAAAAAAATAAATTAAATATTATAATTATTTGTTAATTAAAAGGAACGTGCAGACAACCATTCTACTTAGCTGGTGATAGGGGTATAACCGTACAATCACATCCCAGCTTATTGTATGTTTCTCTGCGGCCTGATACACAAGTAAGGAAGCTTTAACGTTGATAGCAAAAGCAAAGCTGGAGCAGTTCTTGCACATGAGAAGAAAAAAACAGGGTTACTGGGGTAAATAAGGCTACGCAGGTAATTGGGCGATGGATTTACATGCACACGTAACCTTGTTATGTAAAATCCATTTACACATGCATAAGGCGAAGACGATTCATCTCTTACTACTGACCCTAATTTGGAACATGCTTTTCAGAGGTATGAGGTCAGAGGTTAACAGAAGTCAACTTTGCAGTTGTGAACACAGACTCAGATACACTAGAGCTTACTTTATATCACAAGTACAACAGCACTATGAGTACACAGTTCAATGCAACAACCACACATTAAGACTATTATTACAAATGTTTGTTGTGTGTTACGCATACATCTGTACTGCTAAATCCGACGCGAAGCATTGTTTAATGAATTAATCCACAGCAGTACAATACACATTGCAATACACAGCAAGTAGCAGAGTCTGGGGTATGATGAGGTCCAACCTTGCAACAAAAAAAAAAAATTAAACTCAGCGAATATGATCTCATAGATATCATTATCCACTTCAAACATCCATAGCCTCTTTTGATTGACCCCCAGTCCATTTCAGATGTATTTTTAAGAGTTTACTCAATTGTCTGGTTCCATCCAACATTGTGAGCACTCAATCGCATATCTTGCATTATAACTGAGCCAGCACTACCCAGATTTAGACTTAAAACTGAACTGAGGTTAACTCCTTCCTTTCATATAGCTTATACTGTATAAGCATTATCTATAAACTTGCATGTCTTCTTGTCACTTTCATACCCTGACAGAAACACCACATGAATGTCCCATGTTTCACAACATGAGGACACATATAGTATGATCACATCATGTAAGAAACATGTTCCCACTTGTTGCAGCTTGTTGTGCCATGTGGAGAATGGCTTTATTCCCTATGGGTTTTTTCACATGTAAATCCCATGGGTTTCACAATGAAATTGCACATCATTACATCATGAAAACGTTCCAAAGCCATGAATATACCATGGGATTTTGCACGTGTCCCACTCATGTGGTATTTCTGCAAGAGAGGCATATGGGGAGAACGGGGGAATCTGAGGCATCGGGTAATGTGAGCCACCCCCTGCATCTAGGCAACGGAAAACATTTGTGGTCATGTGAGATATATGTTTTCAAGCCCCTCTCATTTCCCCATGGCCCTGAAAGAGAGGACCTCATGGTGCTGTGGTAAGCATGTTTTTTTCACCAAAATAGGTATTTTGCATGTAAAAGTAAATGTTCTTGCTCTCAACTTAATCAGCTGTTGTGCCAAAGCAAATGTATTCACGTAGAAAAACTTCTATCATACGTGTTGATGAACTACCAACATATGAAACCATGTGATGCTGATAACTGAAGATTAGCCTGAAATGCTAAGAGAGGTAGTTTTTTTCTCAAATTGTGGTGGTGGGGGAAAGTGAGCCAAATGCTGTGGGGGAAAGTGAGCCACTGTCTCACTTTCCCCCACCATGAGGCACAAGTTAAGTTTAGTCTTAAACATATTTTAATGTAATATTACATGACATATGTTTTATTTTAATGTCATACACATTGTAGAAAAGCCATCATGCCAAGGAAATACACCAGGAAGACGACTTGGGGCAACCACACGGAAAGAGCACCTTCTCATCTTTCCCTGTAACCTTCAGGGCTGGAATGTAGAGTAGGCCTAGTTGTAGAGTATGACAGGCTGATGTTATAATCCAGTTGGGTCTTCTCCTGTGTTCCGAGTCCCAGGCTGTTCTCGCTGGTTCTGATTTTCCTATGCTTTGACCCCCAGACACTAGCTGGCTCTAAGGGTCCTGTGTTCTGACCCCCAGACTGTGTTCTAATCTAACTGGTTCTATCTTTCATTTGAATCTTATTAAAACCTTTTGAATTATAATATGTTGTATTTGATTTTGTTCAGAGTTACTTTTAAGTGTTTAGAAAATTTGCTTTGCTTAATTGACCAAACCCCATAATTATTTTACTAGTCCGACATTAGTTCTGATATGTGTGGCTAGCTTTCAGGATTCTTACTGTTACAATATGTGTTGTTATGGTAGTTTCAGAGTGGAAAAAGTAAGTGGATCAGTTTACCCCAGCCACATGACAACTTTTTTTAAAACAATCATATTTTCACTGCCCTTTGTCTTGAAAAAATTCTGCTAATGCCAATTTCTAGGAAACATCCTGAAATAATGGGAAATGTGTATATTTGAGTGATAAATCATTTTAGCTCGCTTAAAGGGGAGCAAATGTAAAAAGTGGCTCAGATTACCCCGTTCTCCCCTACTTATGTTTGACAATTATTTTTGCTATATTGATATTTGTGTTTGTGTGTGTGTGTGTGTGTGTGGGTGTGTGTGTATATGTGTGTGTGTGTGTTTGTGTAATTTATTTCCCTGTGCAAAACACATTGTGACATCATATTGAAAAGTGTTTTGCATAATGCAGATAATTATCACCATGGTTATCTTATCCCTGAAAGATGAATTATGAGGATCCACTTCTGTCATGGTATGCTATTTGTGATTTGTACACAATCTCTATATACATTATTGGTCAGTCATTTTTGTAATATTTGAAATGTTCCAACTGACATGGCTTGTCTGTAGCTACTCTGATTTCACATCAGATTTAACCATTTCAAATGACACGTATCCTACTCCGGAGGCACTAAGTGTTGAATGAAAAAGCATATCCGTGCTGTTACAAGCACTCACACGCACAGGAAAAATATTGAAAAATCCAAGAGAGCGAGAGACAAAGGAAAGAAGTAGAGAGAGAGAGAGCTTCCTGACAGTCAGTCCAGGCAACCGGGCAAGTTAAACAGACACACATAATAGGATATTAAACTTTAACTACCCCCATATTCATTCCAATCATCCGGGAAAGAAATGGCCAAAACTTCAGGCACCAAATTTCATTTGCGTCTCATCGGAAAGGTTGAATTTATGAGGCCCTTTTTTTATTGTTAACAGAGAGGTATGTACCGGATTAAAAACTTCTCCAGGCCCTTTCTCTTTTGCTTCAGTCTTTCTTTCTTTCTTGCTTGGTGACATATGTCTTCATTTGTGAAGGCTCAGCTTGTGCCAGGGTGGAACTTTTCATTGGCAAGAGCCCCTTGTTTCCCCCAGGAGAACTGTTAAGCGGGCGCACAGGAAATAAAAAGGAATGCCAAGTTACTTCCTATAATGTCGGTGGGCGATTTCATTACCTCAGACACTGGACTAATTTGGGGGCGGGGGGGCAAGCAAAGAGGAATGGGATTTCAACATGCAACACAGCCGAGACATTTTAGCCACTAGCAAAAAAAAAACGCATTATACTCTGAATTCATACAAAAAAAACTGCATTCGTGAATGAAGACAAATGGGGGAAGTAAAACCGAAGTGAGGTCGAATGGGAAAATACACCTAAAACTGCCTCATATTCTGGAGGCCTATACTTTTCTATGGGGGCCAAAAAAAGAGCCAGCTAAAAGAGTGATGAGTTAAATACCATATATAGCGTAGTGGGAGAAGCAGAAAAAAAGGCCTCGTCAAATGAGATGGTAGTGTCGGGGCGGACGTGAAGCTCAGATGATCCTGTGATGAGAGGGGGAGCACTTTGTCAGGACAGAGAGAGGTCGTCTCCAAACCACCGCGATCTCTCTCTCTCTCTCTCTCTCTCTCTCTCTCTCCTCTTAACTAACCTGCAATCTTGACAAGGCAATCAAGTCCCCTCCTCCAAGTGTAATTAAATGATAAGTTCATATTTGAGGGACAATTGTGAGGCGGTCGGTCGGAGAGAGAGAGAGAGAGAGAGAGAGAGCGCTGTCACGGGGCAACTGCTGGCGTGACGAATACCCTTATTAGCAGCCACACTGCACCCCTGTCAAGAAGAGGGGCTGACCGGTGAGAGTGTGTGTGTGTGTGTGGGTGAGGTATTGTAAGAGGTATAGTGTTTTGCATTGACACACACTCATCGTCCATCACACAAGAGTATAGAGTGTGCACACACACACAGATTCACGTTGTTGCACCACGGTGGAATAGACACACACACACACACACACACACGCTCTCACCGCAGCCCCGCCGGTGATCGTTTAAGATATGCCTACAAAGGGCAGATGGAGGTAAAGGGGACATGCACTCCGGCGTGTCAGCACAACATGCATCTCCCCTGTAAATCAATGAGAGATGATGTGAGCTCTTGTGTCCCAGCTGTTTGATATGCAAAAGGCTTTTCTATGCAAATTTCCTCTCAACAGCTTTTTTTTTTACCACACGGTGAAGGGAGAGCGTTATCAAAAGCCCAGGTGTATATGAAAAATAATAAAAAATCCCTATGCGAATGTCATACAGCTGATATGGACAAGAGGTTTGTTTAAGCAGTTCTACACTCAGGACACCCCTGCCCCCCCCCCAACAAACACACACACTCACACACCACCACACACAGACACACACACACACAAACAAACACACGTCCCTTGTACCCCCTTCCTATTCACTATAATACCAGGTTAAACACTCAACACAGCAAAAAGAAGAAAAAAAAACTACAGCTATTATATAAAAGGGTGAGCAAACATCACACTATTTACAAAATGTCTTTATCAAAAGAAGCTCCCCAGATAGCGTTTTGTCTTCTATTCTCTCCCATCCTTGTCTGTGTGTGTGTGTGTGTGTGTGTGTGTGTGTAAGTTATATCCCCCTCCCATTCCCTTTCATGGGGTGGATCTTGAAAGTGTGTTGCTGGCTTTAATCCTATGAGCGCGGCGCAGCGTAGTGTAGTACAGTGCAGGCCCGCTCTCGGCATGACTCCCATTGTGGCGTTTCTCTCATTGTGTCGCTGGAATAAAAGCTGCCTCTGTTGTCTAGCCAGCTTCCTGTGCTTCAAACGCAGCATGGCTGTTTATGTGGAGATCTCCCTCCTCCCTCTCTCCCTCCCTCCCCCTCTCCCTCCCTCCCCCTCCCTCTCTCTCCCTCTGTCATTCATCCTTGCATCTCAATTGTTTACCTCCGTCCTGTCGTTCTGTCTCGCTCGCTCACTTACTTGAATCTACAACTGCCCCTCCTTTCTTCCCGTCTTAAGAAAAATAAACCAGCTCTGTTGAGCTCTATTCAGCTGTACAGTGTGAAGGGCTAAATGGGAGGGGGGGTTACAACAAGAGATTGGGTAAGGTACAGGGGCGGATTTAGTTGTTTTGGGGCCTAAGGCAATCACAAGCATGCAGCCCTCCACATAACTTGTTTTCCCTTTTAATTTTTTAGTTTTCAAAGAAGGCCCTATGTATCACTTTTTTTGGATGCACAGTAAGTTCCAAAAACAGTGTGACACACTAATGATTTCTTTTATATCAACATTAAGACACATTAAGGCGAGACACGGCAGGCAAAAACATCGTTTTTTTGAGCACTGGTCAATTTTGAGATTTTTGTCTATTTAGCTTCCATAACATGTCTTCTTTCATACTAGTATGGATAAAAGGTCCAAAATATAAGTTGTATGTGTTTATTTTACTAAACCTTGACTGCTTGCGTCTGTATTTTGCTCCTAAGTTCGTCAAAAGTGAGCATTCTAACGTAACATACAGCACCGCGACCGCTGTATGAATCATAATAACCATGGTACTGTTGGAAAGCTCTGAATCTCAAGCACAACGTTATCGGATCCAAATATGGTCATTTCCTTTGTATCAGTAACCAATCGTGAAAGTGTGAGGAGGGATTCAATGCTAGGAACGCAACCTCATTGGCTAATGCACATTTCTGACGATGTGATTCGCTAAAAGGCATCACGTGATGCTAGCCGCGGGTAGCTCGAAAATCACAAAATAAAATGGGAAAAACTTTGAAAATATGCCAAACCAACACAAAAAAAAAACTTAATCAATTGGCTACGGACATTACATGATCGCCATTTGAAGGGGAGAAGTGTTAAAGACATGTAAATCACGCCGATCACGTCGGAGAGACACAGACTGTCAGAGGAAGATGGTGGGGAGAGAGAGCGTCTGTGCCGACTCCGGAGCAGGTTGACAGACAGTGGCTAATAATGAATGAATCACGTTTAAATTAGCATGTGGATGTAAATGTTACTATGCTATGGTTTATATATGTTAAGCAGTGGTAGGCCTATATGGCATTGAAGGGTGTAGGGCCTAATGCAATAAATTACTCTAGCTATCATCAGTGATTATCAGCAGAATTCACGTTTTTATCTTTAACGGCCGTTTTCTCACAATGAGCTTTTTCCAATACTCTGAGAAAGATATCTCAACTTCTAGACCACTGACATCAACCAAACTTTCCATAATCATTCATAGCACTATTTTAAAGGTTTTTACACAAGGATTTGTTAATATATTGTTAATTGTCTGATTTATGATACATTTTCCTCCTAAAACATGCCTAAAATGCATTTCTAAGACATGTACATAGTATTTTTTGATTTATTAAATGAAAAAAGGCTGTATCCAAAATCTGTTGTGTAAAAACTTTAGAAACTAATATGTGCTTAAAATAAAATAGAGATTTTAACTCTGGCTTTATCCAACATCTCAATTTTTTTATCGAAAAATGACCCAAATTTACGCATAATTGGTTAAATATTGGCATATTTGCATATTTAATAAAATATAAAAGAAAAACATGTAATACAAAAAATAATTGTGTTAGTGTCAGTAATCAACTGGCAAAGTTTCATGATGATATTTATAAGTTAAAAAAAAATCCCTATTCACCTGGGGTGTCTCGCCTTAAGATTTCATGTAACTTCATAAATTCACATTCAACTGACCTTTTAACATAAAACATAAAGACTTTTGTTTTATTTTCTCACTTTAGTTAGACAAGATGTGTTCGTTTGTTCGTTATATCTATACTCATAAACATATACTCTATCGATACTGTATATAGTTGCACTTGCACATGATTTAAGCATTATGATGTCATTTAAGCGGCTGGATTTTAAGAAAGACATAATTAACGAGTGAAAAGTAAAACTGAAAGCAACTAAAAACCTATCTTTTCCAGAGTGTTGAGGGGCCCCTGGTAACAAGGGGCCCAAAGGCATTGCCTCACTTTACCTAATTCTATGTCAGACTCTGGGTAAAGAGGTGAAGGGATGAAATGACACCAGGAAGCAAAGGAGACCAAAGACCAAACCTGGGGCGAAGGGGGGCACTGGAAAATACAGCACACCAGCATGACTCACTTTTCTGATTTGTTTTACAATGCCTTTTTTGTCACTTTTGAGCCGCTAATGGCTGAGACAAAACAGCAAGAGAGCATGTCACACACACACTCAACCTGGAAAGAGTGGCACTCCTCTTTCTCTCTGCCCGGGATTTCTTCTTTTTTCGGCGGAAAGCGAATGGCACAGCAGCAAAGAAATAAAGGCTCCACTTCAGATTTTCAGGTTAATAAATCATAGAGGGGAGGCTTGTTAAATTGAACTTTATATAACTTCTGCGTAAAGGTCAGTGCTCTCTTTTTCAGAGGTAATTTAAAGATTAGAGGAGTCAGTGTTTCCATCACACTCACACACACACACACACACACACACATTCGGGGGGCATGGCTATATATGCACGCACACGTATGGACAGGCACGCATAAAGCAGCAGGCCCTTAGGTGAAAAGGGGCCCGAGGTGAGACTTTTTAATCATTTATTCATTCTAGTTGCCATTTACACATAGCTGAGCAAAGTCCAACTATAACTCCCATCCCAGTTAATGATATCATTTCCATTCTTTTTTTCTTTGAATCGGGGCATTGTTTGACGGATCAGAATGCCATTAAAAACTGTCCATGCTGAGAAGCTCCAGATGTTGTCACTGATTGGCCTGCTTAAAATCTCTCTAGCTACTGCCAGTAGAGCTAACTTGATGGAAACTTTGACCTACTTAAAATGGACCACATTGTGTTGTGGACAGGACAGCTGAGGGGAAACAAACAAAAGGTCAAGTGACACCTTCAGGCTGAGTAAGACATTCTGCCATACACAGTCACTCATCCAAATGACAACCAATAGGATGATAAACTATTGAGAGTGATATGTTCAGGTCAATCATTAATACTAAATCCAGGCTCATCTAGAAAAAGACTCTGCTGCATTGCAAAACGGCTGAGGCTCCTCCCCACAGAGATTGGAGTCCAGTCCAGACTGATCTGCTGTTGAAAAACACATTTGAAGCTTCCATGATCAGGCTGCCCTCACCAGGCTAACTAAAGCCCTCTTCGGGATATCAACCCCCTCACGCTCCCCTCCCTCATCCTCAGGTGGCCTCCTGTCAATCCCCACCTCATGCCCTCAGCACCATGGGTGTGAGGGCCTTCAACTGCTTGCTCCCAGGCTGTGGAACTCCCTTTCCCTTCACATCCAGTCTGAAGAATAAGCGCGTCCACATAGAACGCACAGTATGCAGTATGTAGCAGCTCCGATGTCCAAGCAGATTAATTACAGTATATTATATGATCTCTTCACTGCATCCTTGTTATAAAGATAAACACACGCAGGAGCACGCACAATAGTAAGATGGTGATTGAAGAGATGGATAGAGACATATGAGTGTATATGATGTGAAGGTGCATTGTCCTGTTCACGGATATGAAGTATCCATGTCATATTCATGTTCCACTTTATGTGCCGCTGTGATTTCTATCTGATTTGTCCGTTGAAATAACTCAGTTCCTGCAAGGATTACAAAAAAACACCAGAGCTGATATACAGCGACACCGGAAAACAAGCGTACTATTTAAAATGTAATTGAATTGATGTTGATGACTTTTAATTGTTTGCAGCCATAGTATGACTGGCTTTGCAACTCACCTCAGAGCTTCTGTTCCAGCAACACAGATATGAACTCTGCCAAATATAACTTCAGTTTAGGGGCACTTTCACACCTGTCTTAACCGGTTTGATTGAAACAAACTCAGGTCCGTTCACACCTTTGCTGTGGTTTGTTAGGGCAGGTGAGAACACAGCTCTCAACCCTGAGTCATGGGCTGAGTGAGACAATACACTTTCCTGTAGGGTCTTTATGTTGTTTCCCCGTATGGAAATTCTGACCAATTTTAGAGCCGTTCAGGAACTAGTTAACTGATCTCTTTGCTACCGACCCAGACACATCTGACCAATGAGTGAAGAGAACGTTGGCTCTTATATGGCTTATACTTCTGCTTTTTGGTTCACTTCACCAACTCATTGGACTAGATAGGTGTGAATGAGACCCAACCAAGCAAGCATACTGTACTGTATAAGCAGGCTATAAGGTGTCCAAGCACCCTTAAAGAACCTTTCCCAGGATCTATCTTCTTCCACACAGAGCCAATACAACAGGATAGTCAAGTTCTTTAAGGTCCCAAGTGATAAAACCACAAACTAAGAGAGTTGAGTGAACTTCCGACTCTAGGCTTTGGACTAAGCATGCCCATTGAAGTACTTTCTCAAGATTGACAGCAGCTCTGTTTTTTTTCTATCTTGTGAACTAGTTTAAGTGAATTATTCCCTCATACCAGGTGCGGATGAGTCCCTGATGACTGGATGACTTCTCCATATAGACGACTTGAAAGAAAGCCAGCGAGCAGAGGAGAGAAAGAGACAGAGTTAAAGCTCAGATGTCCAGCAGAGTAATACTTTTTTTTATTTATTTTTAAAAGCACCTCCCTCCCACCCTCCTCTCTCTCTCTCTTCCTCCTTCTCCAAGAGGGCTTGTCACATGCACTTTGCACTGATGGCTGACGGACCGGGCCAAGACACTCGTCTCAGGGCACTCCTCTATATATCGTTAATTTAATACATGATGACGTGGCCAATTACAGCGGGCCAGCACGCTCAAATAGCATGTCAAAACCTGTGTATCAATCTATTAGGTCCCCGTCTCCTCGCACATTACAAGGCACCTCAGAGCCCATCCCCTTGGCGCTGCATGGGGGAAAAGTGCTGACCTCATGGGAAACAGGGCCCTCTCATCCTCTCGCCAACCTTTTAAAGCACAACACAACTTAAAGCTGGCGTGAAAGTGAGATCAGGGCGGTAGGAGTAAGAAATATATGACTCTATATACACATGGATATGTATGCATATATACAAAGGGCTGTGTTACCATCGAGCAAGAGGCTTTTTACCTATTAGCGTTTGAATAGCACTGAGTCGGCGTGGTCTGCGGTAATAGGAAAGGGGTTGGGGTTGGTGCACTGTGCAACGATGGGGCTGGTTCTGTGCTGTGTTTTGCCTTCTTCAAAAAACTTCTCCTTTGTCTCTATCTCTCTTCTTTCCCTCTCTCTTTCCTATAGCCTAGCCTCCCTCCCCGTGGGATCCTCTGGCTGACAGGAGGGGCTGTGAAGTTGGACTGGCTCAGCTCAGGCTTTGATGCTGTCACTTCCCATCCACTCAGAAGAGTTCAAGGCCATCAAGCTCTTGCAAATGAGCAGCAGACACCGGCAGAGGAAGATGCGCCATGCGAGTGGTGAGGCCAGGGGCATCTTGTCCGTCCCCCATGTTGCCCAATGCTACACACTCTCTCTCAGCTATACAGAGTCATGGTGTGCTGCAACCATCCGTGAGTATCTACAATGTATGAAGCATTTAACCTAATAAACAAGGTATTACACATTTTAGTATAGCGACACAAGCAAGTATGATTACCTAACAGACTTTATTCACAGTTTGAATGAATTGCTTTATGGCACAATAGGAAGTGAGCATTGTTTTCCAGAACAAGAAAGAGCTCTAGTGTTGATAGTTTTTCATAATTATAAACTAGGGCTGTCATAATGAACGTGTCAATGCAGGGTGATTCATTTCTGGAATGAATGCATTAATTTTTTTAACACACGCGCAGAATGAACCAAAAGGTCACAACTTGTTTAACTGGGCAACCATGAGTTGTTGTGCACAGAACCTTTGAGGGGCAGGTGCTCAAGTAAAAGAAGGGAAACCAACTCATGATCATTCTCGTGCTTTTCATAATGAAAATTCTCAAAATGATGTTTAATAGACCAAGACTGCTTGGTTGATTATTTACAACAGTAAGCCTCACTGGACCTCATCGGACTGTTATTGTAGGCCTCGGCCTAATATATACTGTATATTTTTTTACAATTCTCATGAAATGACAATCCTTTGGTTGTTTACAACATCAAAGTGGGGTTCTGGGGGTACACCCCTTGAAGATTTGAGCTTCAAAGACATTGTTACCTGTATTCTGGTGACTTTAATATAATGAAAATGACAAAAAACACATAAGTAGCCCATTTTTCTATGTCAAATACACTCTTCATATATTAATTATATTATTATCATCTATTACTTTAATTGTGCTCTATACTGTATAGAACAATCCACCTAGCAGCTCTTGCCCCTAACCCCCCAATAAAGAAATATCTTTACACTTTAATGTTAAATGCATCAATCTGGTGCACTTTGAGAGGAAATTAAGCGTCTAAATCTGATAATTTTTGTGCTCCGCAAACAACTGTCCGTCTCAAGTGTGTCACGTCTAGTAGTCTATAATTTGGAGACACTGGCTGACATCATGAAGCCCAGTAGGGAGCTGGAGTTCCATTAGAAATATGAATTTAACATAGAGTTAGCACTAAAATGAAATATAAAGAGGAGTGTCCTGTGTGACATGTCCGTGACACTCTCGTTACCTGACTGTCACCAATGAAGGCAGGGATTGACTTTACAGCTGTGAGTAGGGAAGTCGAGGAGGGAAGGGCAGGGGCTGTTGCAGTCTCGTTGAATTTGAGCTCAAACACAGTACAATCAGGCATTATAACAACACACATTATAACAACATTTAATTGAGAACTGAGGAAATGGACCAACAAAAAAATATATAAAAATGAGAAAAAATAATCCCCTTTTAAAAAGGGCTAAAGGGCAGGTGCTTGAGCAGACACCTGGGGTCTATCTGTGCACCAGCCTGCCTTTCTTCTTTATTTTGGTCTGACTGGCCATCTGACTGAAACACAGCTTGCAAAGAAGGGAGGACCTTGGGTCACAAAAGTATGCACACATAGAATAATGTCTTGCAGAGGCAAATTAGTAATGTACATGTTACACACATCCCAATTATGTGTGACATGTCCAGTTTTCCCATGAATCAACATGTCTGGGAAATACAACACTTATCACACAATTAAAGAGAACTTTCAACGTTTGGTTGCCATTGAGACAGACACTCACCTCTTCTCTTATCCTTTCTCCGTTTACATGGAGGGGCAAATGGAGGCGGACATGCGGTTGGAGTCTGTTAAAATGCAACTCCAAAAAACACCAACCACGTGACCAAACATTTTCTATTGAGAAACTGAACAAGAGCCGACCGAAGCCAAAGCTAACTGACAATCCGCTCAGTGATGTAAATTGAATCTCCACTATAAGAGTTACAAACTGTATGACCTTACATGCCCTGTTGTGTAAAGTGTGTACACTCATTGCACTATGTATAGCCAAGTTATCATACCAGCATGCAAACCTGATCATTTTGTAAACAGCAACTACCATCAACATGCCCATTAGCACAGTCAGTCTTATGAAAATGCTTAATATTAATACACTGCAGGGTTAGATAAAGCTTAAAATGTGTTAACGTACTTGCTATAAACAAGATAATATTTTCCTGGATATGCATGACACTGTCAGAAGAGCTACACTATACTCACTTACTTTCCCCATCTACTTGAGCTATAGAGAAAGACAGTAGTGAGTGTGCTTGAGAGTGTGTGTGTGTGTGTGTGTTTGTGTGCATGACTTTTCTCTGCAGCTTGCAGTGGTGTTATGTAAAAAAGATGCAGCAGGGCTTTGTAAACTGTGCTCTATCGTGTTGTCTGCACAGCTGACAGATACTGTACACTGCCATGAGGAGAAGTTATGCGTTTGTGCAAGTGTGTGTTGAGAGTAGTCGTGTGGTAGTGCGATCCGCAAATCACAATATTTGTGTTTGTGTTTTTGAGCAGGTACTTGAGAGGTAAAATAATAAGTGCTACCAATGACACTTACATTGTGTGCTACTAAATGTGTGTGTGTGTGTGTGTGTGTGTGTGTGTGTGTGTGTGTGTGTGTGTGTGTGTGTGTGTGTGTGTGTGTGTGTGTGTGTGTGTGTGTGTTTTTGGGAGGGAGAGAAATCAAGAATGTCCAATGTGTGTGTGTGTGTGTGAGCAACAGTGACATGCACTGATCTCTGGAGTGACAGGGCTAATCTCCCCGGTTACTGTCCCCGCACTCCTCTGTCCTGTCGTGGCTCCAAGTGGCTCCGTGATCAGCTCGCATTAAAGCTAAACACTTTGACTGATTTGGAGGGAAATCAAAATCAATTTGTACAAGGGGCCCTCCGTTTCAGAGCTGTCCCTCCTGGGCCCTCCAGCTTGTCACATCGCCTCGGTGTAAAATTGACGTTTTGACACGCAAAGTTAGATTACAAAAAAAAGGGGGGAGCGAGAGAGAGAGAGAGAGAGAGAGAGTGCAAGAGAGAAAATAAGAGAGAGAAAAGACAGTGAAGTTGAATTATCCCCCCCTCCCTCTTCCATCATTTTCCCAAACCAGCGATGAGACCAAGGTGGGCTGGGATGTGTCAATGCTGGGACAGGTTCACAGGATGTCACGTCAGAACTGCCTGCCACTGACCTATACCTGCTAGCTTAAGTGTCCCATTGCGTAGTGTCAAGTGTAAGCATATGGTTGTTTTTGAAGTGTTTTGCATGATGCTGAGAGAAAAACCGTCAAGGGACTCACAAACTGATGAACAATTTAAATTGGCAGTTGACGGGCGGCGAGACCAAAAGACTTGAGCTTGTGGGAAAAGTTGAGTGACAGGCCTGATTGACGGGCGGGCCACAGAGGAGTGACAGGCTGACAGACAGATGGAAGTGTGACAAGCTAAAGCTGCTGTGTGTGTGTGTGACACCGGACACCATCAGACATAAGGCGATTGGGCAACGCAACGATTGTGGAGTTTGACGGACGGGCAGAGGGTTGTCATAGTGAGTAAAAGTAGTGAAGGGTGATTGGCACAGGGAGTCTAATTCAAGAGGTTTAACGGTGTTAACATTTGGTTGTGTTTGTGTGTGTGTGCGTGTGCGTGCGTGCGCAACAGGAGCAGCCGTGTGTAGCTGTGGGAACACACACACGCACGCCAACCTTGCCAACAGTGGACTGTCGCTTATCATTGACCAAGTGTGGACCTTTACTGTGGAGCGTATGAATTTTACTTTCAAGGTCTTAATATAAGTTCGAATGTTCTTTATTTATTCTTTTAAAGAAGTTGCACAGAGGGGACTTGAATCCTTGAGGGCTATATGCATATCAAAGAGGGGACCATTAGTATAACAGCATTATTATTTCTCACAAATTACTTGATAAATCATGTATATCATAGAAGCATGTTTAAACATCCAAATGACCACAGACACACACACACACACTCTCACACACACACACACACACACACACACACACACACACACACACAGGATGTGGTCCATTAGCAGTGACACGCATAGTGATATCTCAGCGTGGACACAGGCTGTTTGTAGGCCTTGACAGTTTAGGGTGGGCTCAGTGCATCACACCAGCACTGCCACTGTGAACTCTGCTGAACACACGTCAATCTCCCGCTGTCCTATGGGGATTTCAGACTTGAACGAAACAGCAAAGGGTTTTGACAGAAATAAAGGCAATGAAAAGCTTGAGAAGAAAAATGCCTGCAATGGATTTGAATTTCATAGCACCTTGGAAAGCATGATTTAGAATTGCGTCATGATCCTTTACTATGATATCTCCTTCATCTATAAGAATTGAGATGTCGTTGTGACGATGTTTGTAAAATAAGCTGTTTTCTTATGTTTAGTGCATAAAACACATGGATCAACTTCACTAGATTTTCAGGCTTCATCGGTTCTTGATAACCGCAGGGATTCAGACCACCCCCATATAATTAGCCTGACAATATTGTTGGTTTTTGGTAGCTTGCAGACATAACTGTAACCTCTCGTTTTATTAGAATTAATTACACCCTAAGTGGAGGTCTTTCAATGAACATTAATATAAATTGTTAACTTATTAATCATCCTGTTGCCGATTCTTCCCCCCGGTTTGTTAAAGCTGCTTATCCTTACCTTACTGTGTTGGGGGGTGTACAACATTTTCACCAGCGTGTTTTTAAAAACTGGGCAATTATTGCAAAACCATGTGTCGTTCAACCATATCGTATCCTATTGGTATTCATTAGGGTCACTCCTCTGCCACCTCTCGGTTAATATGATATCATGGTCAGTGTGTAAGCGAGAGAATCAAGGCGTGTCACGTTGCTGACTGTACAGGCAAGTCACACTCGCTAATGGGCTAACGGATCTGACGTCCAGCGATGTCACGTGGTTCGACCCTGCAAAGTCACAGCGCTGACAGGCCTATTAGCTGTGGTGTGTGTGTGTGTGTGTGTGTGTGTGTGTGTGTGTGTGTGTGTGTGTGTGTGTGTGTGTGTGTGTGTGTGTGTGTGTGTGTGTGTGCGTGTGTGATGGGGGGGGCATTGACACAGATAGCCCCTGACAGAGGGAGATGTAGGGAGAGAAGGGTCTGTTGACACAGATATCCCCTGATAGGAACAGAACGGTAAGGGAGGGGGGTGGGGGGGTTGTATGTAAGATAACCACCGTATTGTTGGTCTGTTTGGAAGTCTTGTCAGTTAAGATATCAATGGAATAGTTCAATTGTTTTTTTTTGTTTTTTTTTAGCTTTTTGCCTCACTCTCCGGCTCAAGAAAAATGCGACAGAAACTGTTCCTGTAACTGTGCATGCATTTGTTATTTAGAAATGGGCAAGGGTCGCTCATCCAGGTTAGTTTAGCTCAAACAATGGTAGGACGTTCCAGCAAATGACTTACATATGTATGTCTAATCATTTATTTCACATGTTGGTCAGTTTGAATTCACTTGCTGCTACTTGGATGCTTCACTTCAAAATATAACACATCAAACATTACACTACCAAACAACATAGCTCTTTGTAATCATTACATCCTGCTGTTGCCAAATCCAGTGTTGTGTATGTATTGTTTGAGGTCAAAGTCAGTTCGAGCATGGCATCAGTTTCCTGTCTTTGTCTTCCCTTGGGTTCTTTTCTGACTATTAAACCTTTCATGTCAAGGACTTTGTGGCATGAAAAATAGCACCAGACCCTGGTTACTGAAGGGAGTAGATATGGGACAGTGCCGGGGACAAAGCCCCTGATCTAGGATCAGTTCACAGTAAAAAGGGAAATCTGATACAAGCTGACCTGTGAATGATAGGATCAGTCACAACTCATCCTACAGAGAAAAGGTTAAACCTCCTACATGGAACTTTTCGAAGTTCATGAAACAGTCAAATATTTTCTCTGAAGATCAAAAACAACCTAAAGACACCATCTCCGAAAACAATGCTTTTATAGAATATATAAAACGATGTACGGCAGCCGGACAGGAATGTACTGTTATTCTCAAACAGTACTAAATACAAGTTTACTTTGCTTGACTCTGAAATGGTCACATATACATACATTACCTCATCAGGATGCATCCTGCTGTCTCTCTTTCGCTCGCTTTGGGCGCTTTTGTCGTAAAAACACAACAGTTTTAAAAAAGTGCCGTCTGAATTAACAAAAACTGTAAGGTTCCTCATAGCCACTTTAACTTCACAAACCTGTACACATTTACTGACAGCCTGGAACTGATGGTTTCACTTAGGGTGGACATCTTGAAAGGTAAAGTGTAAAAGTCATTAATACAGATGCTGTATCATTCTTATGTCTCTCTACTGACGTAAGATTACACTGGACTGTAACAAACAGACTACCAATCAACATTGAAGAGAGATGTGGGACTTTACTAGATCATCCCAGGGATCATCACTGCCGCTTGTGATTTACTGAAGAGAGAAGCATGTTGAAACAGAGAGCTCTCAAGAGATAACATATGAACTGTTCAGTCTAGGAGAGGGAGGCAGGGAGAGAAAATGGAAATAAGGCCGTGTTCCTTTTCAGATATGCCAAATGTCTAGGATAATGGTGTGACATACCCATAATGCACTTTGGGCTTCAGGCTATACACGGGATGACACCATCTCAATCATGCTCCAATCGAGACAAACACTGATGTCCTCCAGCTGGCCCAGACAGACAGACAGACAGACAGACAGACAGTCAGGTAGGAATACACAGTATCCACAGACAGGCTCAGTTAATGGTTATAGCACTCACTCAGTCCCCTCCCCAGCTGTCTCATTCACTGGGAAAGGGGTTGCACAGCAGGTAACACCGATGATAGAAAACAACCAGGAACCTAATAAAAGCAGCAGCTAAATGACACACTTCATCTCGTTTTTGCTCGTCAATTGCAACAATTGGAACGGTTCCACTGCACTATTGTCTCAGCACTAGACTGTCCATGTTGTCAATCGTCAAGTCTCAGAAAGGGGTTTACTAAAGGCACAATACACACCAACAGTGACAGCGACAATTTTAACCTTGTCCGTCTATTCTCATCTAGCACCATACCGATTTTTGAAAATAGATTATTAAAATTCTCGGATTAATCGGATTAATCGCTTCACAGAATGAAGAAGAGTAAATTCAGCGAGCTAACAGACCCGCAGTATTGGCTACCTGTATTATACCCAACAATATACTTTTCTGTTTATATTGACAAAAAGAAAAAAGAAATATGAAAAAGTGCTTAATGCTATGCTACAATATGATCCACCAAAAAGAGGCCTGCAAATGTGCATTATGGGTATTTTTTTTAACCAGTATCCTCTATATATTTTGCATCTCAGTGAGTGTTTGTCTGTACTTACAGCCTCTTCCTCTCTCTCTCTCTCTCTCTCTCTCACCGTCGCTCTTTTTTGCTGCAGCCACCCATCGTCAGTTTCTCTCCCCTCAATGCTGCGAGCATACACAGACACAGACTCCTTCCACTCACCAGGGTGTAATCTCTCTTTGTTTACACTGCCAAGGGGTTATTTGGCTGTCTGTTAGAGTGTGACACAGACAGCGCTACACTGTCAAAGCAGCACACTGCAGACAAGCCCATTCTGTATGCAGTGTATCTAACATGTCAGCCTGCAACCGACAGTATGCGAAGGCCTACAATCACACAATATGCTCTGAAAGACATGATCCATCCATATGTCAGAAACCAAAAAATATATTTAGTTTATATTTAGACTATTTAGAGAATAGCCATTGGCTGTGGTTACACTTGTCGTTTCACCCTGAGTTTTAGAACCTAATGTTAAAGAGGGGATTGTGTCGGATAGCATTGCTGCATAGCTATAGCCACACCTGGCCTGGAAATGATTGTAATGTTTCAGGATTTATTGAAATCTGAGTCTGCATGATTTTCCCACTGCCTCCTTCTGTCTACCATGTTGTCACATACTAATCTGGATGTACATTGTAGCTGAATGCATTCCCATTTGAAAAAAAAAACAGATAAGATGTCAAGCCTGAACTGCTTTACATCTGCTTTTGAAGATCTCAAACTGACGTTCAGTGGTCAAGCTTAAACATAAACAAACAATGTTGTGTGTAACATTCACCAAAAAACAATGATGGATGTTTCCACTGGAGGAAGGAGGTGAATAACTTTGAAGAAAAAAAAAAACTCAGGATCAGTGCACAACAGTAAACAATAGAAATAGGCCTGTGGTATTTCCTGGTAAGGATGTCACTTAAGGAAATAAAAAGCAGGGGCTGCTGTCACATGGACACCCTGTATTATAATACAATATTTTAAGATTGTATTGAATAAAAGCCTTAATTTCAAACAAACTGTGTTGCCCTCATCTAGTTGCATATTACGCATTTGACATCCTGCTGCTGTTCTGTATATTTGTCTGTGTGTGTGTGTGTGTGTGTGTGTGTGTGTGTGTGTGTGTGTGTGTGTGTGTGTGTGTGTGTGTGTGTGTGTGTGTGTGTGTGTGTGTGTGTGTGTGTGTATGTGTGTGCGTTTGCCTGTGTGTGTCTGTTTGTGCTGTAACAGGAGAATTGCAATTCATTAGGAATTCTGGTACATGGTCTGTATTTTCATTATTCACACAAAGGTGTGCGCCAGCTAATCAGACTGAAATCACCAGGTCTGTGTGAGCGTGTGTTAAAAAGCTCAGAGACAGATTTCATCCATTACGTCAATTATGAATTAGCACCTCTGCCATCTCTCAGGTCTCTCTCTCTCTCTCTCCTGCTGTCTTAATTAGCCAAACAGGACGTCAACCTATTATTCCTGATGCAGGATCTCTCTTCATGCAGACACACACACACACACACACACACACACACACACACACACACACACACACACACACACACACACACACACACACACACACACATGGATAGAGAAGATGCATGCAAACACATACTGTACATTTGCACACATATGCAAGAAGTGTTTTATGCTAAACAACACACAAATTGGAAGCTGGTGGTTTCAAATGGAGTGTGGGGACACCTAACGCGACAGTCCTTCACATAGTGTCATGGTGTGACGATATGTTAGCAGTCTCCTATCTGGCCTGTTTCAAGTGGAACATGAATCAGGGCCCTAACTGGCCCCTAGCACATAGATCTGTCACTTCTCTAAATGTGTTCTACTAAAAAGGAAGTGAATTTGAAACATGGCCTTCTCAGCTGAATACGGGTTCATCTTGAATCAACAAACCAAACAGGACCTATTGAAAACCAATGTGTGTGATGAATAAGATTTTGAGATGGAAATTCACATCAGTAGAAGTAGTGCTTTTTAAAAATACAAATGTATCAGGGTCAATTTGACCCCGGCCAAAATCATCCAATTCCACCTATGCAGTTTTAATAGATGCAAACTATTAATTGAGGTCATGTAGGCCATGGGTCCTACTTTAAAGTATCACACACCATCAGGGGGGTTAAGGGGACAATGTCAGTCATTTTAAAGGAGACAGACACACATCAGCAGACAATGTTTGCTCCTCCTGTCAGATGCCAGTATGAACTGAGCATAGCATGAACCACATCTAACACCATTCATTTTACATCATCAACAAATTGGAAGTCCTTATCTATTTGATTTAAATGTATTTTGTCTTTCTATTGACAGGGGCTAATACTGAGACTAAGGTCGCTCTCTACTTTTGAATTGAAAAAAAAACATAACATTAAGCAAATTAAATGTTTCCTAAAATAATAATTATGTTTTGTTTTGTTGTATACTCAGATTACATTAATTTCATACTATAATAAGGTTTTGAGAAGAAACAATAAAACTTTTGCTTTGATGGTTGTTTCTTTCACAACTTTATGCCTGGGGTCGCCAAGGGACTCTGTCGGTCCATGCATTTGAAATAGGTTGGTAGGATGAGCGTTAATAACTAATGTTTATTTAAAGCTAGAGATTAAGAAAGCAGAAGAGATTTGGGACAAATGCAAGATAAAAAAAAATCTGAACATGAGGGATGCACTTCCATCAAATGCTTGTCCCCTTGTGTGGACTTTCACCCACATTCTGATAAACAGTTTTGCCTATGATATTGAAGAGGTTGGAGAAAATTGCAGCTAGATAAGAGAAAGACACGATTGAGAGACTAAGGGAATGTGAAAATGGATATAAACACCCCCCAAAAAATGACCAGACGCTGACTGTACATGAGCTCAAGCTTGTGTTTGCATCTCGAAGGCTAACTAGGCGCTACACACTGGAAGTTGGTGAGGAGGGCTCGGGAAAAGGTCACCCAGAGTTCAGAGCCTGCTGGGGGATGAGTGATGGCCGTGAAGAGGGGGCTCTGTTGCTGGGCCTTGTTCTTTTCTGAGCTGCCTGTCGGGGCCCACAGCAGTCGACTGAGCCTTGATGGATTGGCAGCTAGTGAAAGGAAACGTAACCACCCCCCCCCCCCCCCCCCCCAACACAACCAGCACCTCCACCAATCCCCCATCCCCCCCATCCTGTGCACCCGCCAAACCCCATCCATAGACAGACAGAAAGACACATGACAACATGGATGCATACCGCAATGTTCACAATTGTTGTATTAAGTGTTGTGTGGTTATAATTAGGATTGTAGAAGTAATATTGAAAATGTGACACCTTGAAACAAATCGAAATTCAAATGTACTTAAACAAATGAACACATCTGAAATAAGTCACAGTGCCACATGAACAATGTTAACACAACTCTCCACTTTTCCCTAAACAGGGTGAAGGTCACTGTATGTGTGAAGCCCATGAGGGGGTGATAGGTGAGATGGAGAGGATGAAGAGAGAGGACACAAACAGCTTAAGAGGGAGGAAAGACAGGACATCCCCTGACCCGGGGTCAAGCGCAGAGGACGCCCCAGGAGGTGTGTTTTGTGTGTGTGTGTGTGTGTGTGTGTGTGTGTGTGTGAGTGTGTGTGTGTGTTTGGGGGGGAGGTTTGTTGTACCTGGACGGACACAAAAGAAGGCCAAGCTGCGGCGGGGCGTACTGCTAAAATAAACATCAAAGCCTGCTGGCCATGTCCCGCTTTTGTTGCCTGGAAATGGCAGGCTCCCCCTTTAGGGGTGGACGAGGTGAGAGGGAGAAGGAGGATCGGAGGAGGGGGGTAGTCCAGCAAAGTGAAACATGCTCCTTCTCAGGCCTTCCAAACTTCCCCCAGAATAGTCTTTTTATCTTTTGCTTGTAAAACCCCTATGCCTTTTTGTAACCATTTAATGTACTGTATGTCCCTTTTTTCACTATCACTCATTATGCCTCAGCGTGGGACAGATTATGTTTTCAGGTTGTCCTTGCTTCCGTACGTACAGTAAGTAGGTACAGTACATCAACTGTCTGCCCGTCTTGGCCGTTCTTGTAGGTGCGCTTTGAATGGATTTTCTTCAAACTTTGCACAGATGTCCACTCTAAACCAAGAGGGAACTGAACCCATTTTGGAGGTCAAAGGTCAAGGTCAATGTGACCTCATGCCTCACAAACGCTTGAGGGATTTTTCGACAAATTTGGCCCAAACTTACACATTGATAAACTGATCACGTTTTGGAGGTCAAAGGTTCAAGGTCACTGTGACCATGTGTATTGTGAACGCAATATCTCAAGGTTTGAGTGATTTTGTTCAAAGTTTGCACTAATGTCGACTCTGACTCAACGATGAACTGACTAGATTTTGGAGGTCAAATATTCAAACCTCACAGTATGGAAGGTTGCAGTGACCTTGTAGCACATAATATCTTCTCAGGAGCTTTATCTTCTTTAAAGCATTGTCTACCACCACTTTAGTTTCACTGTTAAGCATTTGTATGCCTCACAGAGTTATATTACTGCCAGGAGGTAGTTGTAGTTGTTCAATGTGTTTTCGTCATGCTGACACAGAGATACTGTAACTCCATACATCGAAATACTCTCAAGCGATTAGCTATAACATAGTTGGCTAAAGGCATAAGCCATACTGTATATGCTGTTGCCTACAGCGCCACCCTATGGTGATGGCTGCTTGCACCAAAATTACAAATAAGAACATATAAAAACATTATTTTAAATAAATGAACAAGAAATATATTTCAAATTTCAAAACTATTCAGAACAATAACTCATCTTCCCTGGTCTGCAGTGAAAGTGTGGGATGGTTTACAGTTTGCATTACTGACCTACTGACGGCCAGATGTCAACAGATATCTATTTGCACTTTCTATTTCTTCATGATGTAAAGGTTTAAGCTTTCAGGGGAATAAGGGAGGAGAAAAGAGAATGAGAAAAATAAATACCAATATAGAGAGGTTTGTCATCTGATGATAACATTCAAAAAGTGCTGTTTTGTGTTTTGTTGTAGCTAGCTAGCCAAGTAACAATACAACTAATGCTAGATACTGATGCTAATATAACTAGACTCAGATCGAGGGATATGAATGTGAATTGCAGCCAGTAGCTTGCTTTGGATAACTATTCCTTCCATACAATAAAGTATAGTTTGTGCCACCCAAAGCAACTTCTTTATTGTGATGCATCTAAAGATTCACCAAGAACAATCCATCACGCCGTAATGCACAATTTGTAGTGAGTGACTTATTTATCATATAATTACCAAAGATGGTCTCTTTCATTGATACCATCCACATTTTAGTTTGGATGACAAATACATGTTTTGTGAATCTAATGGACGGTAATTGCTTTTGTCAGCCAGACCAATTCAGCCACTCTAACTCTGGCATGACTGCTGTTTGAATCAGAGTGCTGTATGAGTTGACTGTGTGTGTGTGTGTGTGTGTGTGTGTGTGCGTGTGTGTGTGTGTGTGTTGCGTGTGTGTGTGAGTGAATACCTCGGCATGGCTGAGGGGACATGCAGGAGAGGGGTGTGTGTGTGTGGAGTGATGGGGGGCTGGGTGGGTGTAGGATGGGAGATGATTATGCCCATCTGTGGCGGATGCCAGGTGTGCAACCCTCCTCCCTCCACTCCCATATCTGCTCCTTTATGATGGCCCTCCTCCCCCCAGCCTCCCACTAATGAATATTTCTCTCTCTCTGTCTCACAAACACACACACACACACACACACACACACACACACACACACACACACACACACACACACACACACACACACATACTAACACATGGAAAGTGCACACACAGTTACTTGCATACAATCAAACATCATCAGCACTCTCCAGCTGGCAGGAAAGAAGGCAACAGCCACTGTCATTGTCTGTTCTAACTGGTATGATGCGGCTTTTGTGTTTTTGTGTGCACATACTGTATGTATGTGTTGTACATTGAATGCATTCTTATGTTCGAGTAACTGTGATTGTTTTGATTCACAATAAACATGAAGGGTTGGGCAGGCTAAATTGCCCTGCAGATAATGTATTATAAAGTATCGATCGATCGATCCTCCAGGAATTCATGTAATCCCTTGATCTTGGAATCATAACTAAGCCCATCCCCAATATTAAGGTAGGTGTCTAATGTATAACTCTATAGCGAGCTAATTCATAGAAGCTAGACGACCAATTTGGAACAAGATAAAGAATGGGGCGGAGCATTTATTTTTCACCATGTTTCTTCAGATTGTGTTTGCCTTATCTGCCAAACTAGCATCTTTATTCCGGAGAAAGCAAACATGGAAAAAAAAATTAAATTCATTTTAAAAGTAGCTCACAAGCAAAAAAAAAGCGTGGATGCCCCAGCTGTTTTACTCAGAGATATCATTGATATTTAAGTACAGTGTTGAATGGGGAATATAGAGTGGGGGGAATACATGAGGAAACGTCCCGGGCTGGGATCCAACCTCGGCCCGCTACAACAAGGACTGAGACTCAATGGTACACACTACCCAGTGAGCCACCATGGTGCCCCTACACATGTTTTATTTGTTTATACTGCTCTTCACTGTACATTGGTTTCGTTTGACTCAAAGTCATTGGATATGATCTCTTGAGTATAAATAAAAGGTTGAAAGAAATGCTATGCCTACCAGAGACGGGTGTACTTTAAATAGATTTTACATGAGCAAAAATCAATGTCCATGTCTACAGATGTACTTGAGGTGTATAACAAATATGAAATCTGCAGCCACACACACAAAATAATGAAGTAAAAAGAACACTGCACAATGTGTGCACCCCACATGAGACAAACAATAACATGTTGCTGGCCAACATAGGGTTTGTTAATGGCGTCTTCTGGAGAGTTAGTTTAAACTAATCAGGGAGTTTTTGCTTTACTTACCTGTCTGCAAATACTTTTCAAAACTTTAGAGCTGCATAATCATTGAAACATTGTCAGTGTTCTTGATATGTCCCTTGCTCCTGAAGTGGTACAATGACAGATGCTGGTTAGATCCCCAGCACTAGACAGGATGTTTTTATTTGTATAACTAGTGGTTATTGCTGGTATTAAATGTACGGTGCCCACCATCTCTACCATTGTGTCCTTGAGCAAGGCACTTAACCCCATAACTGCTCTTATGGCTGACCCTGTGACGTGTGACAACTTCAGACGGGGATCTGCGAAGAACTCATTTCAATGTGCCTTATGTAAATTAAAAGAAACGTGACTTGGTGAAAGTATATACAGTATTTTGAACATGGATCTTTTACAACTGTGCTGACAAGAATACATCTTGACATTTACTCAAGTTACTGTCACAAAGCTGTTTGAGACATGCAATATGTCCACTGTATTCTGCAGATTCAGAGCAGATCACACTGGCCATTCAAGTTAAGTTACTTTATTAGTCAATGGTTACATTCAAATTTGTCTTTTGCACTCATGGTTACTGGTCGGCCACCTTTCCTCTAGGCCATCCTAGACATTTCTGTCTTAATGTATGTATTGCAATCTGATGCTTTCATCTTCCTTTCGTAATCTGAATTACCTCAATTTAATTATCCAATTCTGTAATTGAATTCTAAACTGTCCACTAAGCCGCTCAGATAAAGGAGGCAGCGAGCTAACCAAACGGAAAAGGATTTGCTCAGGTTTGCTATGTATTATGATATGCAGATCACCCTTTTGTTGAACAGTATACACTTGAGACTCCAGACAGGGACTGTAAAAGAGACAGTTTTATCCAGTGTGATTGGTGAGAAGAATACAAGGGGAGTCTCACAGTGCATTGCTAAAACTGTGTAATTATTTACCCAAAGATTAACCCCCTTAACCAAAAATTAATACACATAACTTCATCTATTTATCCATCTTACTATTAATCTATCAGTCAGTATCCCTCTGTCTTTTTCCATCGCGCTACGTCTATTTTATGGATGCAAGCACGGACACACACAGAGACTGACAGGCCGACACACACACACACACACACACAGATGTCGCGGGCCCACAAGCAGGGCGGCTGCAGCTCGTAAAGCAAGCGGTGACGGGCTGATTGATCCCCTGGTGAAAATGGGCGATATTCCCCCAACATCGATATCAATAAAGCCTCTTAGGCTGGAGGCTTCTCAGGGCCTGCTTTTGTTTCTCTTCCGAGGAGAGCCAAGAAAAATCCATAGACAATTGATGGTGTCTGGGAGAAAGGCTCTATTGGAGTATATCAAATCAACGTATCGGAGAAGGGAAAGTTTGCCCTGTGAATTAGACTGTTTTTGCTCCAAGTTGAGTGTGAGTGAGAACGATGGACGTGGTCATGTTGTAAAGCCATGGTGGAAAAAGCATGGACAAAAGACAAAGGAATAGTAAAGAGATTTTAATTTTTTTTTTGGGGGGGGGGGGGGGGGTTGGGGGGGTTTGATGGATGGATATAATTCTGGGAATTTATGAGAAATCTATCCTCATTGGCTCCCAGACAATTGTCGTGTAGTAGTTTTTTGTAAAAGCAACATAAAAAAGAGGATCTATCTACAGCTACTGTAAATGTTAGAGATTTAGATGACGATGGTGAGGTGTAGGAATGGGAAATATTGTGTCCCACCTCTCCATTTTTTCTGTTAATTCTCCAGCTATAGCCAGTTGTATATATTCATCTGAAAATCCACACACCTTGAAGGGATAGTTCAGTATTGTTGAAGGTTGTATGAGGTACCTTATTCAGATGTTTGTCATCTCAGTCCCTATAAGAAGTTTGGGTGAGAAGTCGCGGTAACAGAAGTTAGCCTTGTACTGTTGCAGAGGTGACCATATTTAACACGTTTTTTTCTCCACATACTGTATATAATTGCTTACCTAAAAAAATGGTTCAATGCAAGCTAGATTGATGTGTTTTTTCACTGCTTTAGTTTTCGGCCAGGCAGCCGTTTAAGTTAAGAACTTTCTTTTGGGCGTAGTTCGGCCATTGTATTACTACGCCAACTCCCGCCAGTGCAGTCTAACGTATCACTCCCCCCATCAGCTGACAGACTCAGAGCTACCGCGGCTGATGGGCGGATTGATATGTTGGACTACACCGGTACGAGTTTGCGTAGTAATACAATGGCCGAACTACGCCTGAAAAAAAGTGATGCTGTAAAAAAAGGTTGCTTGAGATAACAAAATAAGACAGAATAGTTCACTTAACAAGACAGTATAGTTCACTGAACAATTATTTGTGTTACAATTAAAGAAAAAAATATTTAAAAAAATCAAAGAGCACCACTACCTGACAGCAATATTTTTTATATTTAATAATAATTGATAGGTTTTATATAGCGCTTTATTGCCTAGGCACTCAAAGACGCTTTACAGGGTTCCTGGTTCAATTTGTTCACACACAGTCATACCGGTGGTGGTAAACTACGAGAGTAGCCACAGCTGCCCTGGGGCAGACTGACGGAAGTGTGGCTGCCATTCAGCGCCAACGGCCCCTCCGACCACCACCTCAAACATACAGCAATCATACACATTCACACAAGGCAAGGTGGGTGAAGTGTCTTGCCCAAGGACACAGGTGGCCGGGCGGGAATCGAACCGCCAAACCTTGGATCGTTGGCCAACCCGCTTAACCACCTGAGCCACAGTCGCCCCATTTGACTGCTCCCGTTGATGGGCATTTAAAAGAAATTGTCCAAAAACAAAGTTGTCAACCAATTTCCATCTTTATCGTGTCCACTCTTACCAAGGCCATTACAGAACCAGGGCCGGCCTAAATAGCATAGCTTTACAGAATCGTAAAAAGTGCCAAACAAAGCCCCTGGATATGAACAATCAGCTAGGGCTCTAGTGTGTCAAGTATTGCCTTAATAACCAGCCATAACAAGCTGGAAAACCATGTGGAGTTTTGTTTATGATAATTGTGTTCAGATATATCCCTGTCGGTCAAATATTATTATTTTTTATTCTGTTTTATTTGTTATCTGCATTGCCCCCGTTACTCTTGGGGGCTGAGTGGTTGAAGAGGCCCATAAGCAGGCCAGCCTCTGGGTAATTATTCTTTTTCAATCACTGTGACTGTCTAATTGCAGTCCTAGCTGCTAATTTATGCACGCCTTTGTTTTCTTCAAGGAACACATTTAAAAAAAAAAAAAAAAAAAAAACATCAAACGATTTCTGATATGTAAAAGAAATATGTAGCACAGGAAAATCCGGCATCAGTCGCTCTAAAAATACATTCCTTATTATTTTCATATGATAATAAGTGAGAGAAAATGAGGAAATCAAACGGGAAGTCACATAATGATGTATGGGCAAGATAAGGCACTTATTGTAGTTGTTTTTTCCCTTGAATAAATTACCATATTTTCAGTGTGTTTTGATTTGCCTTAAGTTGGAGTAATGTAGGGCAGCTTGCTGACCATCATTCACAATTTCCGTTGGCATATTTCTGCAGATATATCTGTCAAACCTCAATCTCATCAACATAACTGGCATTGTTTTTTAATGTTTATGATGTTGCTGTGATGAGGGGCCATTAAATGCAGGCATATAACACATGCACATAAACATGGATACAATGTGCAATGTGATCCACCGTAAACACGCACACACACACAAACACACACACACACACACACACACACACACACACACACACACACACACACACACACACACACACACACACACACACACAGTACACACCCACTCTGACACCAGTGCACATGGGAGCGGCAATATTTACTTTATGCATGAGGACAGGTAAAAAACACACAAATCCACAGTGGACACCGACTGTAATTGAATGTGACTCCCTCCGTATACTATCCATAGCTCGGGGATCCTGGCAGCTAATTGGAATATACAGCTCCCTAAACCGCCAGTGAACTCCGCAGAGACGCTGGCTTGTCAAACGCCGATGGCCCCGCCGCGGGTGTAGCTATGTTAAGGTGGCATGGGACTCTCATACTTGCTAACATTGAAGATGAGGGCTAGAATGGGAGGTACATTGGAAGCTCCTATGCAGAATGACAAGATGTGCGTATATGCCTGTGTGTGTATGGGTGGGCGTGTGTGTGTGTGTGTGTGTGTGTGTGTGTGTGTGTGTGTGTGTGTGTGTGTGTGTGTGTGTGTGTGTGTGTGTGTGTGTGTGTGTGTGTGTGTGTGTGTGTGTGTGTGTGTGTGTGTGTGTGTGTGTGTGTGTGTGTGTGTGTGTGTGTGTGTGTGTGTGTGTGTGTGTGTGTGTGTGTGTGTGTGTGGGTGAATAGAGAAGAGGCGTGTGCATGGACAGGTATGTTTGTGTCTCCAATGACTTTTTTTCCAATGGATTTTGAGTAGACCGTGTCACCATAGCTCTCCTCGCTGTCTAGTACGATTGCTTTCAAAGCATCCTGTGTTTCTCGGAGTCAGTGTGCAGACGTTAGTTCAATTGCTCTGGTGCATTTCTATGTTTAGTGGTTGCTGTGGGGAACGGTGTATATAGGAAACAACACAATGGTTATGTTTCTAATTGTTTTTCTCTGCCATTATACACAGTGTTTAATGTTAATACTGTATGTCAAATAATACAATATTATTCATGTAATTGGGTATATGTAAACCTGTGACAAGCACAGTGGCTGCTGGCTCAATATGCACTGAGTGTGTTTTGGGTTTTCCTTGGTATATTGGCAGTAGTTGGGCACATGGCTACATGCTTGTATCAATATCTGACCATTCAGGTCAAGTCGAGCCAGGCTGACATGTTTGCTGTATTTATTACATATATCAACCTGCTCTTTATAACACAGCACATGAATTGGATTGTGACACTTCCATGTTGATCAATGGCAGTTAGTTTATTGAAGGTGCATTGTACAATGAAGGGAGTATTTTTGGCAAACTCTAGTGGTGAACATGTCTACCACTACCGTTTACAAAAGCTACGGTGGCCTTCAAGGACACGAAGCTAGTTACTAAATATGGCATCATCCACCACTGCCTCAAGTATTTCCACAATATCAAGTGATGAGGTGAAGATGTATTTAGTTATTTATTCTATTGTACTCCTTCTTTGTCTTCCAACAGGTGCATTTCCCCATGACGCCCACTATATATATAAAAATGTGCAAGGCTGTAAAGTTTGTCCGTTATGTGCTACAACATGGCGGCCTCCTCGGTAGGGCTGGGTATCGTCAAGGACTTCGCGATACGATACGTATCACGATACACTGGTCACGATACGATATATCACGATATATTGCGTATCTTGATATATCACGATATGTTGCGATATTCCATAAACAGGTTGTCTTGTCAAACATAACAGCACAATATATTGATAATTGCACAGACAAATGAAGTCAAAACTATTTCATTCACAACTTCCTTTACTATTTTTCTTCCTTTTTTTTGGTTTTGGCAAATGATCAAACACTGCTGCAGCTGCCATAACATCAAAATAACAAATCCAATTCACTCTTGTACTAACTGTACAGGACACACTGAAAATGAAAACACATCAGTGTGCTTTTGTGACACAGTGAATCTTAAGTGTTCTTATAAACAAAATTGATCTAACTTCAATAGTCAGTATCCTAGAGGCTCAGGCCTGACAGCAGACATGGGTTTGAATCTGACCCGTGGTTGTTCTGTGCATTTCATTCACTCTCTGCCCCATTTCATATCTGTATCTCTGCACTGCCAATAAAGCATTGAAAAGCAAAAAAAATAAAATAAAAAATAAATCATAAAAAATTATCGATTTTTTTTTGTTATAAAAATCGATACTGCGCGATATATCGATATTTCGATTTTTTTTGACACAGCCCTACCTCGGAAGGGTTATCAGAACGTCATCATAGCTGATAGTCAGAAGTCACAGCTACACACATTTAAATCCCGATTCGGTGTGTACACTCGTACACATGTTTCACATAATGAAATGAGCCGTCCTTTCTACTTTTAGGAGGGTTTTTTATGTATTGACAACTACAAATAGAAAAGCCATTCCCCATTGTAATATTGCAATATTTACCTAACTTGTTCTATATACATTTGTTTATGAAATATGGTCAGACTAGATTAAATGTAATACAGGACACCCTATTAAAGCATTAGAATTGTTAAATGGGTTTGAACTCACCTTTAGTAGCAAAAAACAAGCTTTTAAAATTTGCTAATTTCTCCAATTGTGTGCACCTGTCACTGCAATCTCTGGGAAGTCACTTCCTGTCACAGTCACATGACTGTCACATGACAACCACACCAGGATGTTGAGTATGGTTGCGTTCCGAATCGCATACTCTTTCTTTTTTCTATTCTACATCTGACAATAAAAAGAATCTAGTTAGGATGCAGTAGGCATACACTTGGGACATACTTTACTCTCATCATAACATTGCGCCTTGATCTTGCCTCTTGCTTTTATATCCGTCGCATCCCCGTTTGTTTTCATATGGATGCTTCGTCGATGTGACGTCACTTCACGTGTGCACTGGATTGTGGGTCAGAATCGCCCAAATAGGATGCAGTTTTCAACTGCCACACTTTTCATCTGGCCACAAGAATCGGGACATCCTAAATCTTTTTTCTACATACTATATAGTAGAAAGTATGCGATTCGGAACGCAACCTTCATGTCACTAAGGGACTTAATGAGTAAAAATCTAGTATAAACCTGTATGAGGAAAATGTAAGGACATTCAAAGTGTGTGTGACGTGGATGTCACCATGCTTATATGCCATTCTTACTGCAAAAGGGATTTCTTGAGCATTGTGGATGCAATGATAATGCAATGCAGGACCCAGAAGAGTATACAATGGCACAGTTGATTATTTTTTTACAAACACATTTGAATTCCTAATGTTGTGTTGGTGAAGTGGTGATTGCCAAGCGTGTGTTGCAGTTGTGTGGCACATCTTCATAACACTGGAGCTCTGTCACATGTTCCATATTCATCTCCTCTGGCCTTTTGTTTGTGCCTGTAATGTGTTGTCTGCTTGTAGCCTGGTGCCTTCTCTCTGCCTCTCTCTCCACACTGCTGTTTTCAGCACATAATCCAACCAACCAGCCCCTCTGTCTATCCAACATAAATAATGAAAGACATAATTATCATATCATAATTGCAGTAAAGATGGCTTTGACAGAAATCATTTCCCGTATCTAATACAGCGCTAATCGAATCTGTTCCCCCACTCACTAACACGACCTCTGGTGATTGAGTTTCGGACATTTGTTTTGGTGTGTGCTTGTGTGTGTGTGTGTGTGTGTGTGTGTGTGTGTGTGTGGTTTTGGTAGACGGTTAGGTGTTTTGTTTTACTTGAGACATCATAACATCTCGGTTCTCATCTGAAAAGTTGGATTGTTTAGTATGTTTCTCTTACTTTAACTCAGCGATTCTGGATAATGCTTGTTGACAAAGTCACTTCTTGTCAAAATAGTGAACATATCCGCAATCTCTCCTTACTATGTGTGTACAAGAATCTGGTGTGTATACAGAGCCTAGGCTCTGTAAACTGGCATGTCAACAAAGGGGGCCAACTGAAGCCAGCAGCATGCCCTTTTACAGAGTTTAGGCTGTGTAAAAATACTGGATTTTTTTGTTGTCAGCGCACACACATTATGTACAGGGAGTGGATCACAAGGAGATATTCACAGATTTTGACAAAAAGTGATTTTGACATCAAGCGTTTTCCAGAATCACTGACTCCACCTTTAATAGCCGAGGTTGTGCATTGTAGGCTGATGCAAGGTCCAGTCATTTCAGAAAATTACAATAATTCACAATTCAATATGCATGACTCTTCTATTGCACTGCATCGACATATGGAATCTCCGGACGGCATGTCATATTCCACTTGTATCATTCTATGTTTAATTATAGTGTGTAGCACATGGTAGCCTATAATACATTTCAATGCTTTTCTGTTGTGCATGGATTCTCCCTTTGCCTCTTTTGCTGGTTTCATGTCTATTGTTCCTGGGTGTGATTGATTGACAGCTCGTCACATGTGGCAGAGCTAGCCTGTGTCACATGACCCAGCCAGATGGCTGAGGAGACGGCTGACAGCGGTGAGTGTCTGTGTGGGCATGCAGATGAGTGAGTGAGTCTGAATCAGGCTAAGCAATGGAATTGTCTTTATAGCCTATACATACAGACGGATACAAATTGTGACATCATAGCAGGATAGGAATATGCACGTGAAGCAAGCGATTGATGCTGTAAAAATAGGCTTAAAGGGCAGAATGAGATAGGCCTGAGGATAGATATACGTAACAATGAGTGATTACTGCACTAACAAGGCTGCAGGGGATGCGTATAATGTGATTGGTGCCGCCTGCTATTTATCCTGACCAATAGACAACTGACCTGGCTTTGCCCCTCCCTACAGGTCAACCAGAGTTCACAGTAAGGGCTGAGGACAAATGTTACAATACACTCACACAGACAGACAAAAAGAGAAGGTATTGTACATGCCGTGTTAAGGTGTACAAATCATTAACATTGTACATAATTATGCTCGGGCATACAATGCACTTAACATGGAAATAGTGCAACAAATACATAGTATGCATAATGTACATCTACACAGGTGTACTTGCTATACAAACCCCAGGCTGGTCCAAAAAAATAATATGTTTACCCGACAGGGATGAGTTACACATTGAGGGCATCCCAAAGCTTGCTGTTCATCAATGTAACTTCATCAAATCAACTTCTATCAAATATGTAACATATAACATGGTGGATAGAAATATTTGACCTTTTCACCAGTAAAGAGAGAAGGTAGGGGAAGGCAAATAAGGAGGGAAGCGGGGAAAGGAAAGGATGATATAAAGGAGAGAGAAAGATAGTTGCGTGTAGCGAGGGAGGGAGAGAGGGAGAGCGAGAGCGAGGCGTGCTGAGTAATGAGCGCTGTTGCTCCCAGAACAATCAGGGTGTCCATGTTGCCGTGTGTTCCTACCTGATGTATGGAGCAAGCTGTGGGAGCGGCTGTAATAAGAGCATTTGGGCCTCTCATTGGCGAGCATTAGCAGCAGATATAGCTTCCAACCCAGGCCTAAAGACAGCCTGCGGGGCTAAAGAAAACAGCAGCACACCCTTAGCCGTGGTGCTCATTTGGTCCGGGGGTGATGTGTAAGGAGTTAGTGAGGAGGACAGCAGTTTTTTTTTTTTCGGCCTGTACACAATTGATTAGGCTTTTTCAGCTTTACACTGCTACACTGAGAAGAAAAACTGGTTGAACAGAGTCTTGCAATCGTATGTCTTTGAAACATACTCTAACAAACATTGCCAATAGAAATGAATTATTTAGATTTTAAGTGTTATTAGGATAACAACCTTTTTTAAAGAAAGAACAGTGTTGCCAGATTTGACTGACCCCGTGTCACCCAAAGAGCATCTCAAACATAAAAGCATCCATCTGCTATAATCGCTTATCCTTGTGGGTTTGATATATAGATATACTACTGTATGCACAGAGATAGATAGACAGACAGATAGACAGATAGACAGACAGACAGACAGACAGACAGACAGACAGACAGACAGACAGACAGACAGACAGACAGACAGACAGACAGACAGACAGACAGACAGACAGATAGATAGATAGATAGATAGATAGATAGATAGATAGATAGATAGATAGATAGATAGATAGATAGATAGATAGATAGATAGATAGATAGATAGATAGATAGATAGATAGATAGATAGATGTAATATATCCGTCACATTATCATGTAAGAACAGTGACTTTTTTTTGCCCCAATATCTTCCATTTTGATGGAGGAACACATCAGGGATCCCAGTTGTGCTTGCACCATTACTGTATCCATCTATTTGATGCAAATGAGGGGGCCAGCTTGCTTTGTACTCAGGTGTGTTTCATAATACAAAACCTGTCATGGGACCCGGAACGAGAGGGGAAAAAAAGAGGGGGGGACAGCTATGTGTGTGAGATTTCCCTTCGAAAAATAACAAAATTGAATTCCAAAGAAAAACACAGGGTGCCGTTCTATTTACAGACCAATCAAACCAAATGCATTTGAATATGTTTGGCAAAAAAGAAAAAAAACACGCAGGGCACACTTGACTCGTGTGACAAGCGAGGAGCCTTTATTGGAGGCTATTTGAAGTGTCAGGACAAATAATCCAAGTGCAGGCCCCACACAACTTCAACTGTGTGGAAACCATATTTAAATATAGGCCTACAATATATGCTGGCCAATATATGCTGGGTGGTAATCAACGTTTCAAAAGCTTGCTAGATTGCACGGCATGCAAATAAAGAGAACTGTTGAGACGATGTTGAGATGCTGAGAGAGAAAAAAAAATTGAATGAAAGGTGCAGAGGGAAACCAGTGTTGTACAGCGAATGCAATGACAGCAGGGAAGACAGGCAGAACGCTCAACTGTATGGAAAAGTAATCAGTCAGACCGTTGAGGGGTTATGCTGATGGCAGTGAAATAGCTTTTATCAACTAGCGTCGTCATAAACACATGCATACATGCTCACACCACAACACACTCTAAAGAAACTACTCTCTTATCTGAGTGATGCAACTGTACTTTTCATTGTCTGACTATTTATTCCGGAGTGCATGGGAACGAGTGTGCATAAGTGTGTGTCCGTGTGATTTTTTCTCCTTTTGTTGTGTGTGTGTGTGTGTTAGTGTGTGTGGTAGTGTGTATGTGTGGTTGCCTGTGCGCGTGATTGTATTTGTGTGTGTGTGTGTGTGTGTGTGTGTGTGTGCATTGGATTGTCTATGTATGTGAGTGTGTGTGTGTGTGGATGAGGCAGGCAGGCAGGGAGGGCGTTTGCTGCAGAGGGTGTGTGTGTGTGTGTGTGTGAGTGGAAGGCGATAAAGACTGTGTGAGTGGCAAGTGTACATGGATAGCTTCACGTCAACTGCCAATATGTTGTGAGGCGGCGGTAACAGGCGCAGGGGGGGGGGGGGGGGGGGGGTCTCTTGGGGGAGGGCTGCGGCAGAGAGCAGGCCAACAGCAGACGGGGAGAGAGGAAAACAATTTCTGGTGCCAATAACCCCGAGCGGCACACACAGATGAAAAATGTTTTAATATTTGCAGCTGCTTTATGGCAGCCCGGGTGACAGTGATGGAGTCAATGTCAGCTTTTTTTTTCCCTTTAAATGTCATGCTCTGTCTCCGGCTGTCAAGAGCGTTCCTTGTGTATGTGTGTGTGTGTGTGTGTGTGTGTGTGTGTGTGCAGAATTGATCTTTTCCTCTTGTAAAGTGCCCAAATGTGTGTTTGAGAGCGCCCCACCCCTTATTCCCTTCACCATTTTAGCCCTAAAGCAGCCCTTTGTGCGTGTGTTTTCTCCCTCCCTCCCTCCCTCCCTCTCTCTCTCTCTCCTCCCTCTATCCTCTAGATGTCCATAAAGACACAGTGCTGCTCAGCTGTCAGCAGATGAAAACTCCCCAAACCTGGCAGCCATCGTTTAAGATAATCACTTCCTCCCCTCTTTTGCATTTTATGTGGATTTGATTATTTTTCATCTGTGTGGCTAGATGGAAAGCATAAATTGCGCTGTGTGTCCCCAATGCCTTTAGGTGAAATCAAACATGGGTAGCTAGAATCATAGAATCAGCTAAACGGCAATGGGGCGATGTTACGAGAGCTTCCATTTCTCTTTGGACTCCACGACACAGAGATACCGCAATGCACCATCGTCATTTGAAATTAAAAAAGCACGTTTTGTATTAATAACTGATATTTTCATTATGGATCGTTTTGAATGAATCATCTTAATAATCAGCAAGCCAATACTTTTTTCATTTTTTTCCAAATTGCAAGTTTTTGTTTTCTTTAAAAGCAGAAACTGTTGACTTATGAGGAACCAGAACCAGCAAATTATTGTTATTTTTTGCTACCAAACATGACAATCATGACTTTTTTGAAATATTAGAAATATAGATCGCTAAATCTATAATCAATAGATTCCCCTTGAAAAAAATGTAGACCTAAACTAAATGGGCTGAATATTGTATGTTTGACATGGCTGTGGAGACTTTATATTCCACAATGTATTTTTCTAACCTTTATTTATACAGGTATATCCCATTGAGACCGAAGACTCTTTTGCAAGGGGGACCTGTTTTCCTTTCCCACGTTACCATTCACACACATTCATACACCAATAGGAGGCTAACTATCGACATTCACACGCATGTATAAATGATGTCGACTGACTTCATTTATCAATCAAAGTGTCACCTTTGATCAACCTATTGAGCTTTGATGATCATGTTTGCTTCACTGGCTGAATTACTAATCATTTATCCATCATTGGTTTTTGATTCAACATGTTTTGTTCCATATTCCCAAATTCTTTATTTTCACAAACTTTTCTCTGACACGGGTCTAAAGACTTTACCATAATGCCTGCTTTGGTTGTCCCCTGAACACATCCCTACACGTCACCGTGTGCCTTTTGTTATGGGAGGACTGAGTGTTTGCTTTTGTTCCCTGACCGGGCCGTGGATCCTTTTGACCCAGACTTGCTCCCACTTAGAGGGTCAGAGGTTACACCAGCTTCTATCAGCAAGCCCCCACCCCACCCCCAAGTAATGCCGGGTCACTCAAGTCTTTCTATGTGGCATACAGTAAAACATGGTAAATATAGATTTTATATAAAAAAAAAAATGTAACAAATAAACCACTACTGGTTGAGGGGAAATATCTGTTTTCTTTCCTTTTTTTTCCTTTGAATCCAGAATTTCTTTTGACTTTTTATGGATTTTCCAGAAATAAGGACATATACCTTGACAATACATACATCGAACCCTCTGCTTACACAATGCATATGACAATTAATTAACAAAAAATAAGAAATCACAAAAGGGAAAATAGGAATAAGAAGATCAAGTAAGTTATACTTTACTTTTATTCCATACAGCTACAGAGCAGGCACAATTACTATGTGTGTGTGTGTGTGTGTGTGTGTGTGTGTGTGTGTGTGTGTGTGTGTGTGTGTGTGTGTGTGTGTGTGTGTGTGTGTGTGTGTGTGTGTGTGTGTGTGTGTGTGTCTACGTGTGTGTGTGTCTACGTGTGTGTGTCTACGTGTGTGTGTGTGGATTGTTTCCCTGCGAGAAAAAAAGCACTGTTTCAATTAAAGGTGTTTGATCCAGCAGCACGGCGGAACAGGGGCAGCTCTCTACCTATTTGCCCCCTCCCGCTGTGTGTCTCAGTGGGGGACTGATGTGTAATCCAGTGCCAGGCTAGTGGGCCCCACACAGGATATCTCACCTGTAATAACAGCCTGTTCCCCTCAGGCTGGAGCCCTGCTGGAGGTGTGGCAGGGCCCGACGCCAGGCAATCATACTGTATACACTCTAGATGGCCATCTTCCCACAAAGTAAAATTGTAAGGATACGTGTTTTTCTTTAGAATTTGGTGATAACATTTTGCGGGCTGCAAATTTGACCGAATAAACAAATCATGACAAATGTACTAAATGTATTCCTGTCAGTGTGTAAAACGGCTCTGAGAAATAAGTTGGATTATAAATGAGGCATAAAACAACAACTTAAGGATCTAATGACTGGTTTTTGGAGTGTGAATTTATGTTGCTGTGGTCTGGGAAAAAAACTTCCATCATGGAAGCAACACTGACCTAGTCGTTTCCAGTTTTAAATACATGCGGTTATACAAAAGGAAGCCAGAATGAGTTGTTGAAGAGTATTAGGTATCAAGTCAACTGTATTGCCACTCACTTTGTTCCGCTGATTGGACAGCCAAAAATCTGCCAGAGAAAAAATCCCCAAATATATACCACTGTCCCCCAGACTGACTACTGAAGGGAAATGAAGATTGAGCGGAAGTACGTATAGGCGGGCATGCAGTGCCAGGCTATACCCAACACTGATAGCACAGAAAGATTGTGAACATGGAACTCTAATATTTCAGATGTAATTGTTGTATAAATCCTCATCCCTTGTCATAAAAAAATTAATAAAAATTGTCTCAGTTTGGTCTTTTTGGCGGTACTTTCATTTGGAGAAAAAAAACTGGTGTCTGGTGTTCCTCGGTTGTGTCTCCACTGCGCGGCCTAATTAAACTGCTTAATCAGTTAACGACTCCGGCGAACACAGTTAAAGGGGGGAATTAAAGCGCGGAAGAGATTGAGGAGAGGAGAGGGGTGGAAATGCTGAGAAGACGCTTCCCTCGCGCGTCTCCAGTGTGAAATAAAAAAGCAGGGGATGGAGCGGAGGAGAAGGAGGGCCATTAAAAAAGTGAACAGAGGCTGCCGCTGCTGCTGCCTGAAACTGTTTTTTTCCTGCCTTTTGCTGAGGGACGAGCAAGCCAATGGGTGAGGCTCCTTTCTAAATGGGAAAGTCTTCACAACGAGAGGCACATTAAAAGCACTTTGCACTGTTAAGCAGAGGGGAGACAGGGGAAAACAGAAGGGGGGAAAAACAATGCAAAATGCATCTTGGTGGAAATGCACTCCTTTTTCACAGTGTCTTTATAGTTCTCGGGGTGATTCCCGATCAGTTGCGTTTAATTGACGTCGGTGGGTAAATTTATTATGGCGCTATTTAGGCGTAGGAATACATAAAGGGCAGCTGTAATGTGTCTTTTTAATGGGTCTTAGTCATTCTATTTTTTAAGTTTGTTTTATAACAGTTGCCACGGATATGACCAATGCCAAAATGAAAAATAATACGACAAAATAACATGTACAAAATGACATAAATAAAATACAAAAACACAGAAAAGCAAATAAATAAGTAAAAAATAAATAAGTAAAGTTTTTCTTAAGTGGTATGAGTTGGATAATACAGTTAAAGGTGCTGTAAGCAGAATGGTTCTTTTAGCTAACTTCCTGTCAGTTACTGCAGTTAGCAGTCCCCTCGCTCGTCCCTACGTCACCACATTAATGCACTGCGGTCTTCAAGCAGCGAGTTATCTAGCATCATCTCCGATGAAGTGTGATAAAAACATGAGAACAACCATCAAAACAGATATTGGGAAGGATTTTTACCTGCTCCGCCATTGTAAGCGCATAAACATTCACCCATATGTCGCTCTGGCGTGCACCGGCAGTGAGACCATGAGTGAGACGGGTGTCGGTTTGTTGGGTTCTCTCTTGTTATTGGATATTAATTTTGGGATCCCCAAAAAAAGTTTATTAGACATTATATTTCTCACAGTGCTTAATCTCCTCTTTTCAGCCTTTGTCTGAAATGCTCCGTTTCACAGGCCTGTCTCTTTAAGACCTGTCTTCTAAAAAGTCCCGCCTGTTCTAATTGGGGTTTCATGGGGATCTGGGGGTGTGGCTTATCACAGGTGGAGGTAATGCTAAGTCAGGTTAGTAATCAAGTGGCGTGGCTTCTCCCCTTATGATGTCACATGGGGAGGCGTTCAGAAAGGTGGAGGTGGAGAAAAAGAGAGAGGGTTGTTTCTTCTCATGCTTTGGAAGGCAGTCATCACAAGGGGGTATATGCTAACTCTGATTACATTGTCACTTGAATCACTTCCCTTCAACTTCCCAATTCTACTTGAAGCTAGCTGCTATTACTAAAACACACAGCTATTTGACCAAGCTGGTAGTGGTTAAAGTACATTGTAGTTAAAGCGGCAACGAGTAACTTTTAAATATCTTTTAAACAGCCTCATGTTTCCTCTCATAATCATAAATTACCTTTAACAGCAAACGAGACCATCAGTGCAAAGAAAGACGTTTTTATATAGTTTTTATTACTGCATTTGATCTGGTCGTACACCCAGTCCGATTTTCGGTTCACGCGTGCATGCTCTATGGTCACATATCCGTATTGGTCACAGATTTCAGTGTGGCGCAGTTACGCGATTTGAGAAGCCTATCCCTCCAGGTGAGGGAAGGGGAGCGGGAGCCTTGTTTGAGACAGTTGTTTGTCGTCATAATGACTGATAACGGGGCTGAACCATCAAAGAAAAAAAAGAAAATGCAATGAAGAAAAGCGAAAAGGGAGAGTGATAGTCGGGCGGGAGGGCGTTGCCAAGCAACGTATACACAATTTCACGCAGCGAACCTAGACTGCAGCATGGACTGCAGTGTTTACTCCTAAATGAATGAGCGGTAGCCTACTAAAACAAAGTTTACTTTGCCTCACCAGCATCATCAGATGACCATTATTCATCTGAAATAGTCATTATTTACAACATAAACACATTACCTCATCGTGATAGGCTACTAACTAACTGCCATCTCTCGTTCATTCGCTTTGTGTGGGGACACGGACTCGTTCAGCTCCGTGAGAGGTGACAATGCATCAACTCATTGCAATCAGGTGTGTTTAGCACTTACTGGCATTAGTTGATGCTGTGTCACCCATAGACTCACGGAGCCGAAAAGAGTCCGGTGCCCTCACACTTTGCTTTCAACACACGGACACGCACCATATTGCTTCCTGATTATTTGAATCTGCACGCCCTGCACGCTGCCTGCACGAGCTAGAAAACAGCTTCACGACAGCTGGCGTCGTAATAATACTACCGCTTTTGTTCAAAGGTGTCGCCAACGTGCCGACTTACTCGTAGTAGCTTTAATGCAGATGCCAGGTTTTGACAAGGGGAGAAAAATGTGTGGAATGAAAAAGGTAAATACCTCTGTTTCCGCTGCATCAGTTTTGATGGATTGGAGAGACACAGAGTGAGGGAAGGGAGGAGCTACGTTAGCTAAATAGAGAGCACATTGCAGTGAACTCGCCGGAAGTCTGTGGGAAGTGCACCATGATACCCCTTGTTAATTTAATAAGTTGTGGAATTTAGATAGAGGTTTGCTGGCCTCTAAGGTGTTGCAGCAAGTTACACACACACGCATGCACGCGCACACACACACACACACACACACACACACATACACACACACACACACACACACACAGCAAATATGGACAACATGTTTCGCCTACTTAGGGCCAACAATATTTCGGCTTTTAGACAACTTCCGATTAACACATTTCTCACACACATTGAGCACTGTATGCCTGTGCGCATGAATGTGTAGGTGCATACAGTAATTGCATTATGTGTCTATTCATGCATGTGTGTATGTGTGTATAGGTGTGTGTTTTTGTATGTGTGTCAAATGTTTGTGGACGCTGAAGGGGACTGAGTGTTTTCTGACGCCTGTCTAGCTCCGCCTGTCACACTGGGCCATGCAAGTGTCATCTACCCAGGCCTAAGCGCTCTAACACACACACACACACACACACACACACACACACACACACACACACACACACACACACACACACACACACACACACACACACACACACACACACACACACACACACACACACACACACACACACACACACACACACAATCTCACATTCTCTCCCTCACATCAGTGAAGAACAGAGACAGCCCAGGGCTTGCTGTCATCTCATCACACTGTGCAGGTCCGGCCAAGCGCGTGTACGTGCATGTTGTTATGTGTGTGTGTGTGTGTGTGTGTGTATGTGTGTGTGTGTGTGTGTGTGTGTGTGTGTGTTTGTGAGGGTGAAAGAGGGAGAGAATAATATTGCCACTAAACAGAAAGCATGCTGTCACTGTGTACTTCAAACTCCAGGTAGCACCACATTATATTTGAGAAATGATCCTTTTTGAAATCCATTAATAACATCACATGGAGCCAAAAAGTATTGTCTGAAATGCAGGCATCAGTGGCTGTGCCCCCCCCCCCCCCCCCCCCCCCCCCCCCTAATCACACTCCTCTGTTTTGATGCTGTCTATGAATTTGTCTTCATAATAATTAGGGCCACTATGAAAATGCTTTGGCAAAAAATGACTGCATCCGGGCAAAAAGCCTCTTTGTGCGACTACCCATTTCTACTCAATACCGCCAGTGTACTCTAATGGAAAACCCCAATTAGCTAGTACGCGGGAGGAATTCTAATGGGGGATCACAACAAATTCTTGAGTGCTTAACCGCGTGAATTTTTATGTGGTGGTTGGCTGCACAATTAATTTGGCAACCATCAAGGAGTCATTTGAGGAAAAGGTAAGAAAGACTGCAAGCCGATTAGAGAAAATGTACCTGTTTTATATGCTTTGACTTCCTGTGATTGTGGAAACACCCTCACTTACATGGATCTTTCTGTTAGGAGAAAAAACCCGCTGCATGTTACAGAAAAACAATATATGGAACTATGGTGATAGAATTTGCAACACAAGGGTTTAAAGTCAAAGGGGAATGACATTGATAAGGTCAAATTCATGTCGAGAGCGGTTTTGTGTGGGGAAACATTAGAACCGACATGTAAGAGGTATTTGATACAGTGTTCGGTAGTGACTTGTTTGCATCTTCAGTTATGTAAAGTGTATAACAAATCACAGCTGTAAAAAAAATAAAGAAAATATAACAACCAAACAAATACAGATTACTATGTAAAAGTACTGTTTTGGTACCTTCTCCGGCATGATTCCAAAAAGAAGGTGCCAGGTACTAAACGCGAAAATGTGAAATGTGTCAAGTATGTTCAAACAGCAAGTGTAAAATAAAAAAGAGAAAGCACTGAGACTTTTGTCAGGCCACTCGCACCAGAACCAAAGATAGTTTAAAAGCCTTTCCATCCAGATCAGATGTGTGTGGCTCAGGGTGTCCAGTTTTGGAATCAATCATGTTGAGGGGGGGGGGGGTCACACCTAGTAACCATGCATCCCATGTAAAGGGGTGGTTTTCATTTATGGAAGCAGAGAGCAGTAAACACATGTAAGTACAGCCACTGTTTCCTGCTTACCCTCCCTCCGCTCATCATGGCTTGTGTAAACACCTCGTATGGAGGTTCCCTTAACTCTCTCTCGCCTCTACCAACGACCCAACTTACAAGCCCTTTATCACGCCTAGGAGATTTACAACCACCTCCTCCCCGTTCGGTCTCTTCTCTTCCCTTTCCCCTATAGACTCAACTTGACCCCCTCCAAATGCCCCTTTACCACCCCCCCCCCCACACACACACACACACACACACACACACACCCACCCATGTCTATTTCTGCTTGTCTGTCCCTGGGAAGAGGAAAGATCAGCGGGCCTGCTGATTTATGAGTGCTTAGTTCTTTAATTCTGCTGTGTGTGTGTGTGTGTGTGTGTGGGGGGGGGGGGTGTTGGATATCAAGGGTTGGACAAGAGAGGGATGTGTTGTGTGGTGGGGATGTGTAGTTCTAAGTAAGTACTAGGTGGGTTTTACTTCCTTGGGTCAATACCTTCAACAGCTTTAGGGTATGTTTCTGAAAATGTGTGTTTGTACCCTCTATCTATCTCGGTCCAGACAAAAAAGTCAAAAGTGGGTATGTGTTTTTTTTGGTCCGATATAAACTCTAATTTGGTGGTAACTACACTCTCACTCACTCATACTGATACACACCAAATGTAGACAAACTGACTCCCACACACACACACACACACACACTCGCACACACACACAAACACAAACACACATACACATACACACACACAGTCATACCTACCAATCAAATTGTACAAATAAAGAAAAAGGGAAAATATGTTAGATACAAATACATCAGACATTGTAGTTTTTTTTCAGAGCTTTAAAGATGGAGTTGTAAGTTAACTGTATTATTTTCCATTATTTTTTGCACAATTCAAGGTGATTCCATATTACAATGGGCATATTTATTTTTTTGATGTGTGTGGAAATAGTTCAGAAGTCCCATCAAAAGTTGCATAATCTTCAGAAAAAAAATTGTTTTGTTTAAAAAAATAGGATGTTGAGATTGAGATTACAGTCATATTGACATGTTTGCAGTATGGAAGCAAAGATGACATGAATTATCTCCAGTTAACGTTGCAAATCCAGTACTTGACACATCATATCATCAATCAAATCAGTTCTGAAAGAAAGAAAAGTGAACGCAATAAACCGTTTTGATCATCTCTTCGAAGCTTAAACACATTTGTTTTCTCCTTTTTGAAGCACACCAACGCCAACGGATACAGTCTCATCTACATTTTATACTCAACATTATGTGTGGATCACTAAGGAGACAGATTAATGCTGAGCTACATGTGCCAAAGTGTACTGCATGTGTGCACCCTGACTCTAGAGCTGTAAACCATGGCGCCTTTAATCAGGCCTGTAATCAGTGCCGCCCTTCTATCACCAAATGTGACGGCACACGTGAGAAAAGGCCAATTTTCGCACAATTGACTGACACACCTTTTTGGTTCAGTGGAATTACGGCCTGATTAATCAGCCATGATTAGCATTTAGCGACGACTCATGGAATGTGGGGACCTGATGAAGGTCTCTGTATTTATCTATTTATATAGCTACCTTCCCGTTTTCTCTCTAACACATTAAGCTGCCAGTGCTGTCAGGCTGACAGGGTCACAGCCACCGTTTATTATGGGACCTGGGGAGGAGACAAGACGGGTCTGCCAGAGAGCTGAAAGCCCAATGGAAGCCTCAGTGTTTATGCTTAGCTTCCATATACTGTGTCCTCAAAGTGTCTTTCTCTTAATTCTGACAATCTGAACATTAAAGCTGGGGTGGAGGATTCGAGGAGAAAATGGCAGTTTGGATAGAGATTCGAATCCAAATACATCAACAGCTCGACTTGTTCTCTTTGGTCCCTCCCCTATGGTCCCTCCCTGACACGCTCTACATCAACAAAGTCGTGCCAAAATGAATGGACAGTCCCAGCAGCCAATAAGAACAGAGAATCGGAGCCTCGCTCTGATTGGTCAAAGTGTACAGCTCCTGTTAACTTAGACCAATCAGAAATCCTATACCCCCCGCTTTAAGGTTGAAAAATGTGCATGTACATGGTAATGTATCTATATGAATTCCTGGTAAGAACCACATTCAATCATCTTATTCAAGTGATTTATTTTACCCAAACTTAACCCAATGGTCACATACATTGTTTTAGAAGACACATATACTGTACTTATACTGTAACTTCTAACCTGCTGTCTAACCTTCTAAGGATAGACTGCTACAAATACAAGACAATGATTTAATGTGACACTATAGGCCACAAAAAAATATTGACTTGTGTGGCCTAACACATTAATGGCATATGTCAATTTTTGCTTTCATCAGCAGTCATCATTCAAGCATGAACTCATTGTAACAGAGGCTGAGGTACAGTTCCATTTTCTCTAGAAAGTGTTAGCCCCAATTTGAGAGTGAAGTGCAGCTACATGAAGTTTCTCTTTACCAAGATGGTTAATGAGGCAGGTAAAATTAAAACCACATTTATTTATTTGATTATTTTACAAGCTGTAAACCCAATGATGACATGTAGTAAAACCTTATGAAATGGTTAACCCAGACACATAACAACATTATTTAGCAGTTAGTTTGACTTGCGTTTCAGTTGGCCTGGTGAATGTACTGTATCTATAATGACACTCCTTATTCAGCTGCTCAAAACTCTGTTAACTTCCGCTAACGTCTTGTGTACCCTTGGTGGGAAGATAGTTAACTTTAGGTTTATCAGAGCTTTTTTGTTTGCTGAAAAAAAATGTGCCTTATGTCACTGGGAAGAAAACTGTGATGAGAGCAGTGAGACAGACTACAACTAATAAAGGTGTGGGTGATAAAAAAAAAAACCCCAATGAACTGAAAGTAGCTATAAAGTTCCACAGAGCTGATGGGGACCACCCAGTCAGGTTAAAAATGATGTCTCTTTTGTAACAATTGTCCCAATTGGAGTGACTTCTTTCACATTACAAGTCGTCACCTATGTCGCTACAGTGTTCGAATACTGATTACATCGAAAATAAATATTCTGGAATTAATTTAATTTCACAGGCCGATCGTGTACATTTATCTTAGGGTGGATTTTTATTTTGAAAATATAATTTTATTTAGATTTATTTAGATCTCACTCAAATCTTGCAAACAAGGCCGTCTAATCATATCAGTGCTAACTCATTTGTTAACACATCATTCTCAACCCGGTAGAGTGGAGAAGCCTAGATCATGGCCCCTGTCTTCCTGCTTGCACCTTTCGTGTTGTACATCATCATCGTCAAAGCTTTCCTGAGTGTGCAGTTCTCTTCTGTCTGTATGTCTGTAAAAACCTGCATCTACATAAGTCACTTTTACTCTCCTTCTCTCTTTATACCTCCCCCCTTTTCCCCTCACTCGTCTACCCAGCTCTTGGCGAGCGGAGGCTGTAATGGTGGTGTTGGGCCCTGGGTGGCGATGCAAGCGTTCTCTCCCAGGACTATGGAGCAGACCCTGGAAAATATGGCTGCCAGGAGAGGAGGTGGCAGATGGCTGACAAGGCATTTTTACCCATAACGCACCCAGTAAAACTTTAACTCCCCAAGATTTAGTGCTAGCGCGCTGCACTTAGCAAGCTTTGCAGCCCGCTGGCATCTTTTTTTTTTTTTTTTTTTTCAAAAGTCCCAAACTGATGGTTTTGCAAGCCACGCATAAACATGCTTTATTGATCACGCCGTTAACAGATTCAAAGGGTCAGCATCATTTAGCGCAAAGACAGTTTTAGAGGACAAATAAAAGCTAAAAATTGCTCAAACATTGAGGGCGGGCATCATTGATTTTTAAGAGGAAAACCACAGAATACGGACTTTAAATTATTCATCGTGTCATAATATTGACTGATGACGACTGTGGTGCGATAATTTAGAAATGGAAAGGTTCCTAGGCAACAATGGCAATTAAGGCCTTTAATTCACCCAGTTACAATCTCTAAGGGCCCCGGCTACAGCCATAGCTCTTCATTTGCCCTAGACAAGAGCACCATGAAAGTCATGCTCACTTACAAAATTGTCCAAAGAGAGAAGCTTTATGTTCACAACCCCCATGGACAGATTTGGCTTTTTTTTTGCTTATGTTGAACAACACTTTATGTTTAAAAATGATTATATTTATACAGTATGTTATCGTATGTTATCCATCCTATCACATATACATTAATACATTTTAAACACAATTTGTCCACACAATATCAAGCCACCTCCCTTTGGCTAATACATTATCACAATGCAGACTACATTACTGGTGCAGGGTTATGCATTGTGTGCTGACTGTAGGGTGTTTGAAGGGCTAATTGGACCCTGGGTGCACGTAAAGATGCCAGGATGACTTGAGGAGCTTTAAAGTGCCGTAGTAGCACAAGAGAGATAGAGGCAAAACATTAAAAGAGAGTGAGAGAGAGACAGACAGATAGAGAGACAATGAGACACCAGAACCAAAGAAGGCAAGACAGGACTGAGCCGACCAAGCCGTATGGTGGTACTGAACGAGGTGACGTTATAGGACTCGGGTGAGGCGTGCACACATCTGGGCCGACTAACCAGCTTGCTGTAGTGTGTGTGCGTGTGTGTGTGTGTGTGTGTGTGTGTGCAAACATCTGCCAGTGTCTCTACCTGGGACCCGTAAAAAGGCTGAAGAGTGGAGCAGTCATAACCCAGAGCAGCAGCCTGCCATAAAGCAGTGAACGTCCCTGCCTGACTGCATACACATCTCCTTCTCAATGTACCATTTTTAATTTTTCAAAAGAACAAAAAATCCTAATATTGAATTGTGTGGGAAAAGAAGCTGTGTCACATGTCATGGTGAACTTGCTACATGTATATTGCTTTTACCCAAAGCACTGCACAAGGTTACCTGTAATGGCTATTGCAGGAATGGTAGCAGCAAAGATAACATTGGGAGCCACGTGAGTTAACAATAGCAGCAATAAGTAGTATGTCTGTTCAGTGGGTTACTAAAGAGCATTGTTATATATAGAGATATGATATAGGTTCACTAGTGCAAGTTGTTAGATTGAACTCTAAACTGACACACTTTCTAAAGTCCAACACCATTTTTCAGAATCACAAAAACATTCAGCTAACATTTTCTGACGAATTATTTGGTTATCCAAAGCAACGTTTTCATCAGCTGTCCGAGTGGCATGTGGAAATGAACATTCAATTTTAGGGCAACAGCTTCAGTTGACATTCCTGCATTCAACATTCCAATTGCATCTCTCAAAATGTGCAACATACAGTATGTGGCATTGTGCTGTGTGATAAAACTGTATTTTAGAGTGACCAGCCTTAGGCACACCTTTGCAATCTAATAATGCTGCCTAATCAGCATTGTGTAATGCCACACCAAGTTAGCAAAAGAGAAGTGCTCACTAACTCAAATTTAAACCAATTTGGTCAACAAAAATAGGCCTTTTGTGTAAAAATTGAAAGCACGCACATACAAAAGTGTTGCGTTTTTACATATATATTGTTTCTTCAGTGTAGCTATAGTCTTATATAGCCTTGAAGCCCTTGTGCCCTCTCAGACTTTGTGTGATGGCAGTGCACACGTTGTGGTTATTCATCAACCAACTGCAATGCAATGGGCTGACCCCTGCCGGCCCCCAAAACAGCACCCCGAATGCATGGCTTTATCTCCACACATTAACATGATAGTGAAATCATGAATACTTGAATCTTATCTCAGCCACATATTACAAAGAGCATTCATCATGGAAGCACATTGTGTATTTATCATGTCAGCGGTGGGAATAGATGGTTCAAGGGGAGATCCCATTTACCTGCACCATGCAGTGCAAGGCCTGTACCTATTGTCCACATCTTGAATATAAAAACAAGATTAAGAATCTCATCCATTTCTTCACTTTACCTCCCATCCCCCCCCCCCCCCCCCCTCGCTGTTACCATCTTGGATCTGAAATTAACTTGTGGAAAAAGCCTGTGACTTGATAGGATAAAAAAAATATATAACAAAAAACCATCATTTGGATCAGTAAGATTTACACTATATATTAAGTGCGTGTGAAGATGTGATGTGCAAAATTGATAAATGTGCTGGATATTACTCAATTCTTTCTCTTTTTAATAATTCTGTCATCCTCGCCCACCGTTTGACCATTACACTATTGCAGTCATTTCTCTTGTAGAAATAGGTGGTATCATAAGTCATTATAATCATTTAATACATCTATTTCCCCCTCTGCATCCTCATACATTTGGTTTTCCTAAGCTGCTGCCAAAACATGTATGGGTCCTCCTGGAAAATAATGTACATTCAACAGAACTATGGATCTACTGTGTGTGTACAAAGTCACTTTACAAATTGGACCATGGATGTGTCATTAATTAGCTGTGTCTAGATGTTCCTGCCCTCTGAATGATTGGTTTGTAGACTGTACGTAGTTAATAGTGGGGCTGCCTGTCTCCAGTAATCGCCAAAAAGGGTAAAGCATGGAGGAACCAGCCAGTTTTATCTATTTTTCTTTTATCTCTGCATTCCCTAATGCTTCATATTGTTTTACTTTATATGCTCTATTGTGTCAAACTAAAGTTAAGATACATATGCAATACATATATATCCTTAAATATATTTTTTTTTATATGGCTGGACTCATTCTATGAAACCTGCAACCCCACTTGTGAAGGAAAAAAAATCCCCTAGCTAAAGAATTTACTCAAAGCCGGGAACGTTTTTTGAGAAATATATACTGTATAAATCAATAATCAAGGGTTTGGCAGTCTGACTGATTCATTTAGTTTAGCTGTGTTTTGCTTAACACTCCATACAGTTTCAACATTGGTAAATGGTAATGAAATATTTTCAAATCACTGTATGTATGTTTTGTTCTTGTTTTGAGTATACACAGCATACTTCAGAACTACTGGCTGACTACATCAGGAGGGGTAGAAGAGCACAAAGAAAAAGCAGTATGCTGCTTACACTTGGAGAAATGTACACAGTTAATCTCCTTCCCCTTTGATTTGATTGTGCTAGCTAAATACAAGGGGACTTAATCAAGCTTAAAAAGAACAAACAAACAAATAAAAGAGAGAGGTCCTGGGAGAACTCATTAGAAGCCTTGTCAAACTCCAAGAGACTACATAATTACTTTACCAAAAATAAAAATGCAAAGCTATTTCATTTGTATTTGCAGTTTCTTTTATGAATAACTGCTGAACTAAGGCCATTGAAACTTCCACTTTTATCCCTTTTGAAAAGTTTGATTTTGTACAGGGTGAGAAGAAGCCTCTTGTGGCCCACTCATAACTTATAGCCTCCATTTTGCCTCAACATATATAAATATAAATATATATATATATTTTTTTAAATAATTGTTTGCCATTTTCAAGCTTTTTATTAGATAGTACAGAGTTGAAATGAGCAGACAGAGAGAGGGGGGATGACCTGCAGTAAAGGTCTACGGGTCGGACTTGAACCCGCGACCACTGCAACAAATGCCAGAGCCAATATGGTACGCGCTCTATCCACTACACCACCGGAGCACCCTTGCCTCAATATCTTGACCTACAAACTGATGACGTCCGCGTCAATAGGAGCGGAAAAAGATGAAGATGAAAACAACGTGCACTTCCTTCCGTTCATTAAAAAGGCAGAAATCATCAGGCCCGGGTTGACAAGGAAATTAAACAAGTATAAGGCAAATTTCTATAAATAAATCTTTTATTTTTTTGTCATTTTAATTACCGGGATCAACAGCGGCTCAGATGAACAGACCCGGCCATCAATCTTTAATTAATGTCACGCTTTGCGGATTGCAAGCGATGCCGGGACTCTGATTGAAAAATAAGCCCAATGATATTTCTATTAGAGTTTGTTTTATTAATAACGCGTCAGGGCTTTTAAAAAACATGTCTCAGAGATAGCCAATCACAGGGAGATGATAGACATATTTTACATTTGGCTTTCACATGCCTACACTGCTTAATTATTTGTCTCTTGCATCGTTTTGCTCTCCATACTGTATGCCCCTTTTCTAGTTTTGATATTCAGCATATATATATAAATAGGATTACCGGACAGGTTCTAAAATGAAAGCCTATATATCAATTTTCATCATTTGTATTATACATTTACATTTTATATTTTCACACCATCAGTTTCTCTTTTTATAAAATACTTTTTTTAATTTTACATTTCTTGCTTTTGATAATATAAATGTTTTGTGTAAATGTTTATTGTAATTAACATTGTTATAATAAACAAGATTCAAATGCTAGTTAACTAAATGTTTCATTCAAAAGTGCAAACATGAAATGCAAAATTGAAATTGTTATAATCTATGCAGCATTGATTTTCTACAGTGCACCACACAGTGATTACCTTGTTGTATTTTAGTGAAAAATCAATGCAAAGAACAATCATTTCTGATCATTTATTGCATATTCATGTGACATGTATTCATGTCGTGTCAACCATTTTGCCTATTCCACACAAGGAGACACTGCTCCTCATCAAATAAAAACAAAACTATATGAAATCTTCAGGTATAATACACAGTATGTACTCCTTTTTTTCAGAACCAGACTGAAGAAGATAATCCGATGCTATGCTCAGGCACATCATCAGTGATGTAACCCGGGGTCATTGAGTGTTGCCGAACTTGCAACATCAGACACCCTGCCTCCTGGTTACCCGGCTGGGGTTGAGCTCAGCTTGTCAACTAGCAGACATCTCCTACAGATCCACTGTTTTCATCTACAGCCACCCTGGAGGCTTGTTCTTCAGACTCTGGATGAGTTGTGGATGGCTCTTCTCCTTCGCCTGCTACTTCCCTTCTTTCACAAATGCAATGGTCTGCTTCTAAAATACAATCGAATGGGATGGGGTTTGCTATGGGTCGGCCAGGCTCACTCTCTCTGTGATAGGCTGAGGAACTCCATGACTAGGGAGGACCTCAGAGTACACCTGCTGCTCCTCTACATTGAGATGAGTTGAGGTGGTGTGGTAAAGCCAAATTTCCCCGTTGCTGAAATAAGACTCGAACAGGCAGACATCATCATTGTGTTTCAGTTAGTTTTATTGAGGAGATCCAGACAGGACATACAGAGGACTTGGTTGGAGCATGGTAGCAGCATGGTTGAGAGGCAACATTGGCTCGTTCCCTTAAGGCTACAGTACAGCGCTTATATCTCTGTGTGGGGTGTATCAGGTGTGTTAATATCTACAAATAGACAGATCCTTTCCTCACTACAAGTCAAACACATGTCCATGTATGGGTGTTTTCACCCTTTTCCAGTGATCCCAACCTTTACATATGTTACACTGCAACATCTACATCTACCACAGTGGTTCAGGAATGTGGTTAGGATGCCCCCTGGTCAGACCCAGGACATGCAGGAGGGATTACCTCACCTAAGGATCCCCCCGGATAGACTGGAAGAAGTTGCTGGGGAAGTGAATGTCAGGGCTGCAGCTCTGCTTGCCCTGTTGCCACTATACAACCATGAAATGCATGGTGTCTGAAAATGTACAGAACTGAATTGAGTATCCCAGTTATTTTCCTCACAGAAAGCATAGTTTGTCCTGTACCAAACATATTGATATTTTCATTATCAAAAAAATACCTCACCACCAGTGGCGATTTTGGTTTGGATACTCTGGTGGGGCCATGCAGGAAAATCTTATAACGAATAAAATTGCTTCAAAACACAAGCTTCAAAATTGCAGCTGAATAATGCCATCACTCAAACGCGAATCTGACGACATATATTAGGTTATTATATCAATAGCACCACCAAATGGGAGTGTTCAAGATCTCACAATATCAAAAATTCAAGATCGAAACAACAACGTGGCAACAATAAAAACACAACGGCGCACACCCTATACACAGCAATCAATATACAAAGCCACCACTCACAATATAGGCTACCACAGCCAAATAGCCATTTCAGCACCACATGACTTTAGACTTTATTGTCCCCAAGGGGAAATTCTTCTTCACGTCACAGGTACATTTATCGGCCGCACGCCGACAGACAATAGACAGAAACAAATAACACGCATACAGAATATATAAACAGAGTGGGACTGGGGTGTTTTATCTTGGCCTTTTGTTGAGGGCTGCTATGGCTGCAGGTACCATGCTTTTGCCATAGCGAGCCCTCCTGCACAACAGGGACCTGTACCTGCGTCCAGAGGGCATAATGGTGAAGTGGCAGTTGAGTGGGTGTGAGTTGTCCTGTGCTATTGTGCATGCATCTGAGGTGAACTGCTCCCTCGGGGAGCCCACGTGCACAGACACGTATCGCCAGTCAAATATATAGAAATTCCAATTCAAACAATAATATGTAGGCTAAACTACATTATAAATTCCACTTAGAATAAAAATAATTACAAATTAGACTCACCAATGAGGATCACTTCTTGAACAGAAATGACGTTCTGCGGTCCTTCATGTGCGCCAACCTGTCGGTGACTTTGCTGTTAAAATCCAACAGTCCGTGGATGAGTTCACTTTCGATAGAAAGCATCGCCAGGGCGATTCATCATCATTTAATGAATGAATGAAACTTCAATTTGTTATTACTGTATTACTACGTTAGCCGAGCTAGCAAGATCTGAACAGCTCCCGCCGTAAACCCCGCCCTTTCAACAAATCAGCCAATGAGAAGCAGTCTGGGGCCCTAAACTTCTGGCCCCACTGCCGAAACTAAAGTCGGCGCTGCGCACGCGCATGCTCGCGCACCAGCTCCCCAGTCCGCAGCTACACAGCAGCAGGGCCATCTCGGCTGGGCCCCACCGAGCGGAACAGACGAGACGGAGCAACAAACTATTTCACACACAACTAACCAGGCTACTAGGCCTACACTACAACAAGTAAGACAATTGCGTTCATCAAATTAAAACTGCGGACATTTAATTAATTATTAACAATTGATTTATTATTAACTTATGCTCAATGACATTTTTGACACAGAAATCCTGCACGGCAGCGCCCTCTGGCCCCTAATGCAAAGACGCCTCTGCTCACCACACCCATGATCTGACAATTTGAAGAAAAAATTAAACTGCTCCAATATAAAAAAAGAAAATGTTTAAACTATTACATGTGTGTGCTATGTTAAACTATTTGTAAACTTAGATGAATAGTAGTGCTTCTGTCCGTTTCAAAACCTGCCAGAAGCCAAAACGCAAATTTAAACTATTTACCTTCTTGAAACTGCATCGAGCCCATTCATTAACTTTCTGAGGAGCTGCGGTCCTTAAGGCATTTATCTACAGAAAATAATATTTGTGTCCATGCTATGCTCCTTGATGGAATGCTTGTTGTACTCTTGAGGGGAAGTATGGATGAGAGAGTTATACTGTAAGTGCTAAAAGGACACACTGTGTACAGCAGCACTTTGCATACACTATATTCTACTTCAGCTATTATTTTGCTTCCTAATGAAATCACACACAAATCGCCCAAAGTGCTGACAACACAAGCTTCAATGCTAGAAAGCCTATATCCTCCCAGGGCTCCATTTAGATAGCACAGCTAAAGGGGGGAGCTCTCAAACTAGATTTGATTCTGTTTGCTTTTTCCAGTTTTCAGTCTGTAAATATCTGCAAAAAAAATAAATAATCATCCTACAAAAAAAATAAAATACAGCAGTGAGTTAATCTAAATCTAAGCCCTGGACAAAGACTGAGGGAGGAAGAGAGAGAGAAAAAAAGAATGAAAGGCAGACAGACATTAGCGGGAGAAAATGCTCAACACGCTGGTAAACTTCTTTGCATCTGGTACCATAGTCGTGGCTATATTTTCCTCGCGAAATGACACTTTAATTAAACAAATTACTGTGCCTCTGGGAGAAGGACCTTCAAGAGTGTGATAAGGCCTGGGGGAAGATAAAAGCCTTATAGGCAGTGTTTATCAGGGACGCAGGGTTTTAAACCTTTAATAGGTAATGCCCAGATAAGTAAGCCTTTGTGGTGTTTCTGGCGCAGAGATATTTTACACAGAGGAGCTTACCAAAGAGAGAGAGGGGGGGGGGGGGGGGGGAGAGAGGCTTGATCAAACCAACGACTTAGAGAGTCTCTGATTAAGAAAAGGGGCACACCAAAAAACTGTCCCTTCTCTAAACTCTTTTATTTATATGCATATTTCAATACGCAGAAATGCTACAGAGATTGAGCTCTAATAGTATTTTTTTTTTCCCTCTGGGGTTTAACATTGGCTATTATGTCTATATTTGGTTTTTATTGTTAAGAAAACCAGCACTTGTGATCCAATTTTTTTCCATTTCCATGGATTAACATGAGTGCACACATTCAAAGCATCTTCTGCTTATATTTTTACCTGTATTATAAACAGACTGAGCTTAAAGCCATTGTTGAAAGAAAACAACGTTTAGTCTTTAGTGTTTCTGATAAAAATGTATCCTTTCTGTAATGGTGACAAGGAAAATCTTTCTTCACGAGTGTTGACATGAAAAAGTAAGAGTTGTCAAATCAACAGTGTTATATACTGAGTTAGTGTTGCACCCCGGAACCTTTGGACCGACTCCTGTGTACCCCGCCGTTGGGTTATTGTGTTTGCTCCACCTGCATGTCTCTGTACGTTTGGCTACTATGCTGTGAGCATTGGTTTCAGTAAAGACCCAAAACTGAGTACAAGTGTGCGTGCATTATTGCCCTCGGGTTACCACACTTTTGGCGACGAGGATTAAAACATCGATAACGGAGTAACGTTAGTGTCGAAGAAGAAGTTCCGTGTGACTTTTAGCTTGCAGCATGGCTACTACCACGGTCGGCACGCTCAGTGAATTCGTCGAGCTGGATGGTGACTGGATTGAATATGTCGAGAGACTGGATCACTTTTTCCTGGCGAATAACATTAAGGAGGTCGAAAGGAAAAGATCGATTCTCCTCAGTGCGTGCGGTGCCAAGACGTACAAGTTGATACGCAATTTAGCAACGCCACGGAAGCCAGGCGAATTGTCATTCAAAGACTTGGTGAAGCTGGTGCAAGAGCATCACAACCCCAGGCCGTCAGTGATTGTTCAGCGCTTCAAGTTCCACACACATTCACGCAAAGCTGGAGTTTCAGTTGCTGCATTCGTGGCGGAGCTGAGACAACTGTCGGAATATTGTGAGTTTGGACCGGTGCTTGACGACATGCTACGGGACAGGTTAGTCTGTGGTATCAACAATGACAGCATTCAGCGCCGATTGCTAGGGGAAGTCACGCTAACTTTCAAGAAAGCGCTGGAGATTGCTCATGCAATGGAAACGGCAGCTATCAACTCTAAAGACATTCAAGCAGCTAACGCCAGTGTGCCACAGGGCGCCGTTAACCGTCTGTTTAATGAAGGGAGAGGCAAGCCGATGAAGTCAGTTGAGTGTTACCGCTGTGGGGGAGCGCATCTTGCTAATGACTGTGGTTTTAAAGATGCCGCTTGCCATAACTGCCAGAAAAAAGGGCACATAGCCAAGAAGTGCAGAGGTGCTAAAAAGCCCTGGAAAAAGGAGTGGGAAGAGTCAAAGTCAAAACCCCAAATGAAAACGCATCATGTGCAAAGTGAAGAGCCGGAGGAGCAGTGTTCATTTAACATGTTTAATATGGACCTGAGTGAACCCCGGGCAGACCCGATCTGCGCAACGCTGCAAATAAACGGAAAACAGCTGACGATGGAGGTGGACACGGGTGCCTCAGTTTCGGTGATAAGTCAAACCACCTACTCCAGGTTGTGGTGCTCTGGAAAAGCGCCTGCTTTAAGGAAGACTAACATCAGACTGAGACAATACACCGGTGAGTGCATTCCTCTACTGGGAGCTATAGAAGTAGATGTGATGTATGAAGACCAGTCAGCTAAAGTGAAGCTGTTAGTGGTAGACGGGGAGGGACCTAGTCTGATTGGAAGGGACCTCCTAAAGAAAATCCGCCTCAATTGGGGGGAAATCATGCACATGAGAGTGGTTGGAGACATCCTATCAAAGTATGCAGACGTTTTTAAGGATGAGCTTGGCACCCTCCGCGGCACAACAGTGAAGTTAACCGTGGACCCCAACGCAAAACCACGTTTTTGTAAACCACGCACGGTGCCATACGCCATGAAGGCTAAGGTGGAAGCAGAGTTGGACAGGCTGCAGCGGTCAGGTGTTATTGAACCTGTGGAGTTCTCTGACTGGGCAGCCCCGATTGTGCCTGTGCTGAAAGAGGATGGTGCGGTGCGGGTATGTGGTGATTACAAAATGACAATTAACCAAGCCTCACAACTTGACACATATCCCTTGCCACGAGTTGAGGATTTGTTCGCCACACTGGCAGGAGGACAAACGTTTACAAAACTGGACATGAGTCACGCGTACCAACAGCTGTTGCTGGATGAGGACTCTAAACAGTATGTGACCATCAACACCCACAAGGGACTGTTTAAGTACAACCGCCTGGTTTTCGGCGTCGCGTCCAGCCCAGCCATTTTTCAACGCACCATGGACAACCTCCTGCAGAACATTCCCCATGTCGCTGTCTACCTAGACGACATTTTGGTGACAGGTAAAACAGAAGAGGAGCATCTGCAGAACCTCGACCAGGTGCTAAAGAGAATGAAGGAGGCCGGGCTGCGTTTAAAACGCAGTAAATGTGTTTTTCAGGCTTCAAGTGTCACCTACCTGGGTCACAGGATTTCCGCTCAGGGTCTTTCCCCCATGACAGAGAAGGTGAGGGCGATAAAGGAAGCTCCTTCTCCAAAGAATGTGGCTGAGCTCAGGTCATTCTTGGGCTTAGTGAACTATTACGGGAAGTTCTTGCCTGAGCTCTCCACTGTGCTCGCCCCCCTCTATCAGCTGCTGCACAAAGACTGTTCCTGGAATTGGCAACAAGCTCAACAGACAGCTTTCCAGCAGGTAAAAGAACTGTTGCACTCAGCAACACTACTCGTGCACTTTGACCCGGACAAAGACGTTGTCTTATCCTGTGATGCATCGCCCTACGGCGTGGGGGCGGTCCTATCGCACTGTATGGAGGACGGAGATGAAAAACCTATTGGGTACGTGTCTCGCACTCTCACATCAGCAGAAAAGGGTTACTCTCAGCTAGAGAAAGAGGGGCTAGCTGTAGTTTTTGCTGTGAAACGGTTCCACCAGTACCTGTATGGTCGCCCATTTACCATTTTTACCGACCATAAGCCCTTGCTGGGCCTGTTTAGTGAGACTAAGGGTATTTCACCCATGGCGTCAGCAAGAGTGCAGCGCTGGGCATTAACTTTGTCAGCGTATCAGTATCACATTGTGTATAAAGCAGGAAGTGAAAATGCAAATGCAGACGCATTCAGCCGTCTTCCCCTCCCAGAGTCACCAAGCCAAACTGACCTACTTCCAGAGACTGTGTTTTTGTTAGACAGACTGTCTGACTCTCCGGTGACAGCAAAGCAAATCAAACAGTGGACTGAAAGAGACCCGGTGCTGTCACAAGTAAAGAGATGGCTATTGCAGGGCTGGCCAGTATCAGTTGAGCAGGAGGAGCTCAAGCCCTATGTCAAGCGTCAGCTGGAGCTAAGTGTGCTGGATGGCTGTATCCTCTGGGGCTCCAGGGTGATTATTCCACCTGCGGGACGGGCTCAGATAATGGAAGTGCTGCATGAAGCTCACCCCGGGGTGTCGAGGATGAAGAGCCTCGCCAGGTCGTTTGTGTGGTGGCCTGGGATGGACGGTGCTTTGGAAGAAAAGGTAAAAGCATGTTCACAGTGTCAAAGTAACCAGAAGATGCCCGCACCTGCGCCTCTCCACCCATGGGAGTGGCCGGCACGTCCGTGGTCCAGGCTCCACCTGGATTTCGCTGGTCCGTTTATGGGCCACATGTTCCTGGTGCTGATGGACGCTCATTCAAAGTGGATGGAAGCACACATCATGTCAAATATCACAGCCCCAGTTACCACTGACACGCTCAGAAGCATCTTTGCCACCCACGGGCTACCAGATACGGTTGTCAGTGACAACGGGCCCACTTTCACAAGTGAAGTTTTCAAAGAGTTTGTGGAGAAAAATGGAATCCGACATATCCTGACTGCACCATACCATCCTGCATCCAACGGTTTAGCAGAACGTGCTGTTGAGACACTGAAAGATGGACTGCGGAAAATGACAGGGCACACGCTGGAGACTAAGCTGGCACGTTTCTTATTCCAGTATCGGATTACTCCACACACAACCACTGGTTTGCCTCCAGCAGAGATGTTGCTAGGGAGAAAGCCCAAATCTCATCTGGACCTCCTTCGCCCGGATGTAGGAGCAAAAGTTGCCCGATCACAGGAGAACCAAAAAGTGAGACGGGACCAACATGCAAAGGAGCGGCTTTTACAGCAGGGGGACTGTGTGTATGTCAAGAACTTTGCCAGCGGCTCAAAGTGGCTGCCAGGAGTTATTCACCGCCAGTCTGGTCCAGTTTCTTTTGTGGTTGACTTGTTGGACGGCAGGCAGGTTCGCAGGCACCAAGATCACGTGCGTGTCCGCACTGATGCAGAGGAGAAGGGGTCTCAGAGTGTTTCGCACAAGGACGGTGTGAGTAGCTCTATGGACGGTGTTGCACCTGTGTGCATTGATGGACTGTTGCTGCCCCCTGATGGACTGTCTGAGCAAACTGCCTCACCTGCCCCTGCCGCTGCCCCAATTCCTCCCAGTGCAGCACAGTCTGTTACCCAGTCTGTGGACTCTCCTGTTGCACCAAGAAGGTCAGAGAGGCAACACAAGCCTCCAGAGAGACTGAACTTTTAAACTAACAAAAAAATGTTGTGCATTACCGGATGTTGTTGATTGCCTGTTGTTAGAATTCTAAAGTTGGAATGTGAATTTAAGTTAGTTTTAGTGCAATATAATTTCTGTACTTTATAAGGGGACATACATGCAATTTCAATTTGTTTGGGTAACCGTATTATAAGTGTTTACTTAAAGGGGGAGAAGTGTTATATACTGAGTTAGTGTTGCACCCCGGAACCTTTGGACCGACTCCTGTGTACCCCGCCGTTGGGTTATTGTGTTTGCTCCACCTGCATGTCTCTGTACGTTTGGCTACTATGCTGTGAGCATTGGTTTCAGTAAAGACCCAAAACTGAGTACAAGTGTGCGTGCATTATTGCCCTCGGGTTACCACAAACAGCTTTAGCATATTAACCTTTTCCTGCCCATCTTGGACGCCATCTTGAAAATTACCCCTTTCTAGTGGTCAAATTTTGGTAAACTTTTAGTATGTTATTAAGGACACATAATACTACAAAAACCAGCTGAGAAACCTTTTGTTAGAATTTGTTTAGGGTTAGGTGTTTTTTTCATACATGCACTAATAGTAGAATGAGTCAGCTGACAGTGGCAGGGGGTTGTGGGAGATGTAGTCACACCTGTGCCAGGGAGAGCAGTTAATGAATGCTGCAAATATGCATAAACAATGCAAAACCAATTAAGGATAACATCATTAAGGTGGGTAAGGTTTTGCAGTATTGTACCTTTTGCATTGTTTAAATAAATGGTATCTTCCTTAATCACAGATTGAATGTATATACAACAAGTGACGCAAATTGAAAAAAACATCCACAAACACTTGTGATGAGCGCAGTGGGACAGCATAGATCAGAAGATGAAGCAGAATTAGAGGGAGTCAATTGTAGAGACTTTGCTGTGAACAAAAACTCACAGCATGACGTTCAGCTAGATGATAGAATTTTTTTTTTTTTATGGGTAATTGTAAACCACTTTCAGATTGTGTCTGTAACAACTGCATTCCCTAACCAAATAGTATGGCCTGTGTGCACTATTGTGTGTGTTAAAACTGGGCCCGCAGTAACCCATTAAATTTTATTTTTTTCTTCTGTCATTTTTTAATTTGTATGAGTTATGTCTTTTCTGGTTAATTCTAGTAAGGATATACTGTACAGTTTTCCCTTTTTTGTTATGGCTTGGTTTTGGCTCTGATATGCATTGCCAACTGTGAGAAGGCATACACTGTAGATAGCTGTTTGCCATTCCACATTTGATTGATTACATGGGGATTCCAATCAACGTGATCAAAGATATGTTAGACGTGTAATGGCAAATAAGCTTAAAGGTTGACTATGGAACATTTTCATTAATAAAGAAATCTAGAGTCACACTAAAGTAATCCTAATCAATTATTCCTTCTGCCTCACTAGAATGTGTGGTGGTGTATTTACCTGCACAGTCCCCCCCCCCCCTCCCCCCCCTAAACACACATTCTGGCTGTATTCCCTTTTTTTGGTTTATTTTGCATCGTCAGGACATTTCTAGGCATCAACAAGTGTGCATTGCATGTGCATGGAGTGCAAGGAGAGTGTTGAACCATCAACCAATGACAGTACTGATATACTGTATGTCTTACTGGAAAGAGTCCTCCCCCCCCCGAGTGTCAGAGGAGCCTGCTTTCTCGAGCAGCTCCATTATGGGGTATTGAGTAAAGATTTGAGGGGGACACTTTAACAATTTCCGCATGAGGCTGCTACATTAAAACAGTTGAAAACAGGAAAGGGGTCTGAATATGTTTTTGAATGCCCGGTATGTCATCAAGAAACATTTTACCCCCAGGCGCAACGCTGTAACTGAAGCCAGGATGTGCGTCGAGAGAGGGAGCTCCTTCATGTGTTTTAGGTTAGGGGAGCATGTGGCAGGGTCACACACTGCAAGCCACCATTACTAGGACTGTGTGTCCGAAAGAGAAAAAAAAATAATAAAAAAATGTCACACACTGCTTTTAGTGCCTTACATTCGACACACACTGTGAACATACACTATCTCAACCACACCAAAGAGCTCTGCAATAAGTTAACACCCCCCCCAGGAGGGAGGGGAAGAGTTTTGTAGACTGTAAGATCACTTCCTGTACATAGCCCACGTGTGTGTGTGTATGTGTGTGTGTGTGTGTGTGTGTGTGTGTGTGAGCTCTCCTTGGTATCGGCCGCGGACCACCATGGAGCGTGTTCAAAGACCGCTGGTGGTTATGGGAAATTATCCCCCTTTGTAAATGTTTTTCTATGATTTCCCCCTTTGCTCCTTTTGCCTTAAATAGGACATGTTTCACATGCTTTCCAATGAGACAAATCTACATGTGCACGACTGATGGCACACAAAAATGATTTGAATGCAACAGCTGCATAATACTGCAGTGCACCGCTCCCGCTAAGCTTTATTTTCATTTTAGCACAAATCATTTACATTACAATCATGAGAGGTGTTTCTTTGTTTTCCCCCCTTTGCTGGGGGTGTTCTCTCTGAACATGTTGATGAATAGAACAAATGTACCATCAAAATGCTCTCCCTCTGATCACACATATCCATTATTTAGAAAGAGAAAAGCAGCGTGGAAAAAGAGGAGGGCTTGATTTTTTTTTAAATGGCAGCCCTGGGCACAGACAGTCCTCTAGCCTGTCACATACCTGCCTGCTGCCACTTCCCTTTAGCATAAGCAAGCGTGAAATGTTTACTTGAACACATTTGTGAGGGGAGAGCGTGGAATGGGAGCTGGCACGAGCTGCATCGGAGGAGCGTCGATGTGACAGATATACAAAACAGGGTGAAAAGAGAGAAAGACGGAGGAAGAGAGAGTAGTGCACAGAGAGTGAAAGTGAATGTGTGTGTGTGTGTGTGTTTTGTGGAGGTGTGAACGTGTGTGTGTGTGTGTGTGTGTGTGTGTGTGTGTGTAAGAAAGTGAAAGAGCAACTGCCATTGTACCAGCCTTTTTTTTCGCAGGGCTGAGGTGAGTCTTCAATGTGGGATAAATCCAACCCGATGCCTCCCCATTGGTGTGTGCCTTCAAAGAGTGTGCGGGAGGGAGGGGGGGGGGGGGGTCGGGGGGGATTGCCATGCCGTTCACGTCACAGGACAGGCACACATTAGCTGTCAAATTCCTCTTTCATCTCACAACTTCAAAAGAGGCCCATTGATTACTCTAAGTGGCCATTACCAAAACATCCAAAGGCCTGCGAGAACTCAGTCAAAGGCAACCGACTGACAAAGAAGGAAGAGGCAAAAGAACCATGAGGTGGATTTTTGAAGCGGATGGAAAGGGACAGAAATGCATAGACAGACGGACTGATAGACAGCAGAAGCCAGTCAACAGAGAATAAAAATGGAGATAGCAGCAAGCAAAGAGAAGAAAAACATCACTCGCACACCAACAGCAAACAATATAAAAATGACAGCACTTTTGTATGTGTACAAACAAGGCATTCTGTGTAGAACGTGAGATAGGAGAGTGATGTGAACATAGGATCCCCAGAGACCCCCCCCCCCATGATAGCACCAGACAACAGAACAGAGCTGACAGACTAACACAGCAGCATCTGAGTGTGAGGCACGCAGAGTAAGAGATTCAGACGGATACAGACAAGATTAGGGAGAAGCAAAAGGCTGTATTCACAAGCTCCAAAGCACTCCTCACTGTCCACCGATATACTGTTGAGCTACATTGTTGTCTGTTTTACTCATACAACACACATACAAAAAACATATGGAGATGACAGAGAGACAGGGAATGCAATGTAAACCTGTACACAGGGACTGATACAGATGTTATGGCGTGTGGCTGCCAGTGACTGTATGTTTGTTCTGTTAAAAAGCCAACCACTGTTGAATGAGTAATTTGACCCATGGCACCACAGCTATCCTAGACATATGTAATGAAAGTGATCGAGCCATGCCACACTGCACTGGGGGACTAGACAAGGATGCCCCCAAATGTATTTTTAATTTAAAAAAAAATCCTAACCCTTAGCAGCAGTCATATGTCAGAACATCTAGATAAAATCAATCAAAATCAAGGAATGGACATAATACACATAATCATGAGATCCCTCTCTTTGCAGATGATGCATTGCTGTTCCTACAAAACCTAATACCTACAATAACTGTTTTAGTGCATTGAACCCTCCAATGTCTCAAAGTACTCTATTAATAAGTCGCTTTGGGTAAAATTATCTGCTACATGGCAGGTACAGTAAAGTAACTGGACCAAATATTCTATTCATCCAAATCATCCATCTAAGTGAAATGGCCCCAAACATAGATCTTGCTCTGTTAACTTAGATTTCTTGACTATACACCTTTTGGGAAGTTAGTGCGGGGCAAAAAGTTGACAGGAAAAAAGGCGTCCCAAACGTTGTACAAGCATTCACTGCTGGGGTAAAATAAATGCAACACTGCTAAACATGGTTTACAGGATTCTGGAAGAGGCTTCACTCCAGATGTTCATTGTCAGTAGTTCTAAGCCTACAAAGAGAATCTTCTACCTGTGGTAAGATGTACTCCACAGAGCCACACGGCTGATGTACCTGTACTAAAGCAATCTCATCCATACATATTGAGTCATGACAACACATACAAATACCAAACTGAGTAAAAGTTATTGACATGCAGGCATGACACCTTATCAGTTCCAGCATTACATCTGAACATACAATTAGTTTGTTTTTCTCAGACTTTAACTGCATCAATGAATTATTGATACTATTTTGATTGTCTTATTTTCATTAAAGCCTCATACCAGCAAATAACAACATTTCCTCATGTGTGCTGCCTTGGTGTTGTCACATACAGTAGTCTGGCCTATGGGAAGGAAACAATAGTGGTGAGGCAAAGTAAGTTTGTGTTTGTGTTAGTGGACAGATTGTTCCTCAACCTATCAGAACAATATACAGTGTCGTGCGAAAGTTTGTGAACCCCTTGAGCCTTTTGGAATTTTATTTATTTTAACCATTATTAATTCATTTTTTTCAATACCAGTATTTTTTATATGAAATAACAGATGTTTGTTTATCAATTCAACATTTTTCTTTTCCAGAAATCAATTGTTAAAATAGATAAAACAAATTATTTGACAAATGTTGTATGTGCAAAAGTTTGTGAACCCTAAGCTGCATTGCTTGAATCGAGCAAGGTAAATACAATCAGGTGGGCCAAACTGATTGATGAAATAGACCAATGTAATGAGAGATCTTGAGGGAAGAAATTGGGCGCCACTAGATAAAACAAAGATAAAACCAGGTCAGTTTAGGCCCACCAAACTGAACCCATACAGGTCAGACATGCTCAAAGGGGAAAAAATCTCAGAGGATCTCAGGAATAGAGTTTTGATGCTGCACATTTGTCTGGGGACAGCTATACATTCGTATAAAAAAGTTTGAGCTCCATCGGCCCACCGTGAGGCAAATCATCTACAAATGGATAGCTTTAAGAGTGACCTAACATCTGCCTAGAAGTGGACTTCCTTCAAAAATATCCTCAAGCGCCACAAGAAAAGGGATTTTTCAGGTAAAAGCCAACCCACACATTACATCTGGAGATTTGCAGACCATTTGCCACCACCATTCTTCACTTGGGAGAAGGTTCTCTTGGTGGTAGGCAGAGTTGCGTTTCTGCCCAAACATGGCGGTTTTGGTTATGACCAAACAGATCAATTTTGGACTAATCTGTCCACAGAATAAGACTTCAGGTATCTCCAGGTGCTCTCTGGCAAAGCTGTGACAAGCAGTTTTGTTCTTTTTTGAGAGCAGAGGCTTCTTCAGCAACCCTCCCTTGAAAGCCATGTTGACTGAGTTTTCTTCTCATTGTGGAACCATGCACATCTGTCCCAGATGTTGCAAGAGAGGTCTGCAAATCACTAGATGTAATGTGTGGGTTGGCTTTTAACTAAAAAAATACTTTTCTTGTGGCGCTTGAAGATATTTTTGAAGGAAGTCCACTTCTAGGCAGATGTTTAGTCACTCGTAAAGCTCTCCATTTGTAGATGATTTGCCTCACGATGGACCGATGGAGCTCAAACTTTTTTTTAATTAATTTATAGCTGTCCCTAGACAAATGTGCAGCATCACAAGTTCCTGAGATCTTCTGAGATTTCTTTCCCTTTTAGCATCTCTGACCTGTATGGGTTCAGTTTGGTGGGCCTAAACTGACCAGGTTTTATCTTTGTTTTATCTAGTGGCGCCCAATTTCTTCCCTAAAGATCTCTCATTACATTGGTCTATTATTTCATCAATCAATTTGGCCCACCTGATTGTGTTTACCTTGCTCGATTTAAGCAATGCAGCTTAGGGTTCACAAACTTTTGCACATACAACATTTGTCAAATAATTTGTTTTAACTGTTTTAACAATTGATTTCTGGAAAAGAAAAATGTTGAATTGATAAACAAACATCTATTATTTCATATAAAAAATACTGATATTGAAAAAAATTAATTAATAATGGTTAACATAAATACAATTCCAAAAGGCTCAAGGGGTTCACAAACTTTTGCACGACACTGTATGTGTGTGTGTGTGTGTGTGTGTGTGTGTGTGTGTGTGTGTGTGTGTGTGTGTGTGTGTGTGTGTGTGTGTGTGTGTGTGTGTGTGTGTGTGTGTGTGTGTGTGTGTGTGTGTGTGTGTGTGTGTGTGTGTGTGTGTGTGTGTGTGTGTGTGTGTGTGTGTATTGGTCATCAGAGGAACATTTGGTGAACAATAGTAATCGCATACTTTCTACTATATAGTATGTAGAAAAAAGATTTAGGATGTCCCGATTCTTGTGGCCAGATTTAGGATGGTTAGAAGTACCCGGATGTCCTACTTCATGCGGCCAAGATTGTTAGTGTTGAAAAGTGCATCCTATTTGGGCGATTCTGACCCACAATCCAGTGCGCACGTGAAGTGACGTCACATCGACGAAGCCTCCATATGAAAACAAACGGGGATGCGCCGGATATAAAAGCAAGAGGCAAGATCAAGGCGCAATGTTATGATGAAATAAGAGAGAAAAGTATGTCCCAATAGTATGCCTACTGCATCCTAACTAGATTATTTTTATCGTTGGATGTAGTATGTAGAATAGAAAAAAGAAAGAGTATGCGATTCAGAACGCAACCATAGTGTGTTGTTACAAACGTCAGCCATTGTCATCCCTGTGGCAGGAGGAAGCAGTGACGTATGTGTAGTCTTTAAAGTGGTGTCATTATTGGTGCGCCCTGCCTTCCTATGTCACTACAGCAAAGCCTGCAGCACACATACACCATACAAAGCCAGGCATGTGAGTTTGATACTTTCCTTCTCTGCTATGTTACAATTAAGAAGCATTAAAAAGCAGTCATGAGTTAGAGTGCAGATAGACATTTTATCCACAAAAAAAGCTTTGGTTGTGTCATGATCCTGCTTGGGCCTCAAGCCCTTGTGTTGTTTTTTCCCCTTTACCCTTGTCTGTGTTCTGGTGTGATTGCAGGGTTGGAGTCAGGTGTGCTGGAGTCAGTTACCAGCATTCACAGCTGCCATCAATCAACAATCAACTGCTCTTCATATACCCGGCCCTACCTTCCAGACACTGCCAGATTGTAGCCACCTAGACCTATTGTAGTTCCGCCTGCATTTAGCTTGTTGCTAATTCTGTTCTTTTTGCCACAGTCTCCCAGCCTGACTCCAGCCACCAGCTGCAGCCCTCCTCAGCCAGCTCTCCCTCCCTGGACCCCCCTGCCTGCCTGCTCTTGCCTGCCTCTGCTCGTCTCCCCGGATTCTCCCCTTGGCACTTCCTCCTGGACCCCCATGCCTGCCAGCCCACTCCAGAGCCCGGCCCAAAACCCCAGATTCCTTCTAAAGAAACCCTCTTAAACTGGTACTGTCTCTGCGCCTGTGTCCTCCCTGTCCAGCCATTACTGGTTGTTTCTGCTTTGCATTTGTTTGACTCGACATCAGTTAACATGAGGGTCACCCCTCAAAAGGATCTCTCAAGTATAAATACAGGTTCAAATAAATGAAAAAAATATACATGAGTGTAGGTCCTGTTGTGCAGTGTGTGTCTTTTGGGCCTGTGTGAGTGTGTTTATAACAATATATAACAACAGAGTGTAAATTGTATATGTCCATATTGAGGGACTAATACATGATTTTTCTACTTGTTGTAGGCGTTATCTCATACTAGCATTACTTCAAGAACCAATTTGTTCACATTTAAACCACACAACTAAATGTACACAGACACACTGGATCTGTATGCACACATTCCCACAGTTGCCTCCCAAACGTCTTTCTTTCAGACATTCTCTATATGCTGTATATGGCGGATCTTGGAGGCAGATGGCACTGCCAGACATGTGTATATTTTATGTTCACACACTGCCCATACTCCCAGGCTTGGAACGCTAAAAAGCTCATAAAAAAATCAAAGATCAGCAGATAGAGCTAATAATATAATCATGGGGAACACCTGCAAAGTTGCAGATGGGCGGTTTCAGGCTGACGCTCCGTCAGTCGCACGGTTCTGCCCACCCATATGGAGAACTGGGGTGGTGGGGACACTGTCACTCAGTCTTGTATTCTGTCGGCTACGCACACACGCACAGACACACACAGACAGACAGACACACACACACACACACACACACAGTCATACCTACCAATAACATAAAAGAAAAAGGGAATCAGCATTGTAGTTTTTTTAGATGTACAAACCAAATTAAGACAAACTCACACACACACACACACACACACACACACACACACACACACACACACACACACACACACACACACACACACACACACACACACACACACACACACACACACACACACACACACACACGATAAACTATAGGGTTGGGTTGGAAGAGTGGCTGGTTCGAACCATGGATGCAAACAACCCTTGCAAAGTCCAGAACCTGCTTACTGACAGATGAATGTATTGAATGGTTCCCTTAATTGTTTTGGTTTAACCAATACTAGACAATGTGCGAGATCGTGTGTGTGCATGTATCTCAGGTCAAGCATTTGAACCTTACCATTCTTCCTCCATAGTCAAATCTAAAGCATTGAAGGAGGTCAATATTCATCACATCTTTGATTATCCTATAACTCACTAAATACTCTCTCCACTTTGCTCACACACTTTCTGTCCCTCACTCTGCAGATGCTATTTTTTTTTAAAGGGATATTCAGAATGAAGTAAGCTGCCAGCTCTGAGGTGTCATCACGTTTCATTGCCAAAGCACTGATTTGGTTTAAGAGTCACAGGACGGGTGAACAGTCTTGCTGTCGCTGCTTGATACGTGACATTATCGGTTTAAAGCTTTTAAGGTAGTTTAGACGTTTGTTACATTTTCTAACTGACCAGAGCAGATATATTTTTTAAGTTGAAGATGCGTGGTAAGCATGTATCAGTTGCTGTTGTGACTCTGTAGACATGCCCTGTCCGGCCAAATTCAATTTCTGGTATTAAGGATGGTCAACAATAGAAAAGGCAGAGCAACATCTCTGACACAGCTACTTTTGTAAGTGCAGCTACCTAAGAAACATTTTTGTTTCAATCACGAGCAAGCAGGTTCTCTCAACTAATAAGAATAAGGGTGTATTCACACTGGGAAAGTCCGCTAGTTCACTTGCTTTGGTCCAGACCAAATAGAGTTTAGATTTTTTTTGTTTGGTGTGGTCCACTTTCATATTGCCCCTTTTGCAAGTGAACCAGCATCACGAAGCAAAACCACACGTGATCTGAGGTCATTCATTCATTGGACAGACATTCTGGGGTGGAGAGAAGCAGGTAAAACGAAGTAAAAACTGCGAAATATATAACTGATACGATATGGGGTTAAAAATAATAAATAAATAAATAAATAAATAGGCCAACATCTAGCCTATAAATAAAATTTAAAAAAACATCAAATTAGTGTTGTTTCATATGGTTATAATATGTAGGCCTGTGTCAATGTGTGGCTTGTAGCCTATACGATGTGAAACATAATATGTACTGTATTTTTGCTGCTGGACGCGCGGCTCGCGAGGAATAGGCTCAAGCTGACACAGCTGAATTAGCCGTGTGTCAGCTGGGTGTGAGTTCGGCGCGGCTCAGCTCCAAACTGACACAGGGGTAGTATTGACGGTACCGTAACATGGGATGCAAAGTAAAAACACGCACTTCATACAAAGCGCAGCGTGAACCTGTTGTCACTGTGCGGGAGACGCTCCCCTCTCCTTCATCTGATCGCTGAACACATCAGCATGTTTACGCGTCCTGTGTATCAAATGTAATATATTCGCTCGGGGCTCCCGGTCAAACCACAACTAATCTTCCTAACAATGGCGACAACAACACTTTCCTATAATGTGAAGCTGACAGCGATTTATTAAAAAAGAAAAGGCACAGTGCTTCCTGCAATTGGGTCGGATCGAGTCCGGCCAAATTCACACCACAAACGAACTGCAGCAGAGTACGTTTTGAAGCGCATCGAGACCACCTCTTCAACTGGGTCTCGGAGCGTTTGTTTGGTCCGCCCCCGAGTGCGATTGCTGTATTCACACCTGTCTGAAAGATGCGCACCGAAAGCGGAAGTGCATCTGAGTTCGTTTCAACTGAACTAAACAAGGCATGTGTGAATACACCCTTAGAAAACACAAAGTAGATGGAGTTGTTTTAAGCCACACACACATATATATATATATATATATATATATATATATATATAAAAGAGAGAGAGAGAGGTTAAGACATTATAGAATATATGTTTTAAAACTTCAGTAAAAATGTCAGTTCGTATGCTTTGCAGCGCTGCATGAATTTGTATTTTAACAGTTAATCATTACAGATCAATATCAGTTATACGTTTTATGGGTGGCCTTCTTGGCATTCTCAAGCACATTGGCAATGCCAGTAGAAAATGTCATATTTTACCTTATTGCTGTACAAAATAGGCATAAATCATGACTTAAGGTTCAAATGTGTTATGTACTGTATATAAAGTATAGGATAAATGCCATTCACTCATCTATTACTCCCTTGGCTGTAGCCTGCTTGCACTTTTGCACCGTTTGAATGCCCAATACACATTCAATGCACAATCCATTACGCGTAAGTGTCAGAAATAAATGGACTCAGCATAAACATATGCTGTGGGTCACAGTCGCATGCCCGGTTGAGTGCAAGCCGCTATGTTGCCAGTTCAGACAAGTGTATTGATTACAATATAAGCATATTTGTTCCGTCATAATGTGTGACATGGACGACTGAAGAAACACAGCTCAAGCATGTCCAGTAAAAACAGTGTGTAAGAAAGTTGAGTACTGCAATATTGTGTTTTTGGCTAAATTTCTCTTTAGGAAAGGCCAGCTGGATGTCAGATCAATGTCAATTGCAATGTTACAAACATGAATCAATTCCAACAGGTGCTCAGCATGGCATTTATAAGTCAAAACTTAATAACATGTACTCATAGACTGCTGTAAAGGCAGGCATGTGTGCTGTGTTATTTAGCTGCCCTAAAACTATTTAAGAATGTACTTTAATGTAACTTATATTCCTTCTATCTAACCTGACCAGCCCAGGTATTATTTTATAGGTATGTTTGTCTCTATAACTAAATGACTTGCTTTGTATGTGTGTCCTTCATTTGTATACACCTTTCTCTGTGTCTGCTTTAAAGCACTGTGCAAAGTATATTATTCAAATATGGATACAGTTGAGTTGGGTTGGGTTGTCCATGGTTATCATGAATGAAGGAAATAGTATGTCGTATAGGAGTAAAGGAGAAGCCTGAACATGCAGCTGAAAATGCCAGTTATTGATTTGAATATGTAAAAATACGATACATGTATACACATATATGGTTCTCCTATCCAATGGCTCACAACTATAGCTCACAACTGTCGGCCCAGCATGCACTGCTCCACCCGCTCCCCATCTAGACCCACAACATAGTGACACATGCCAGCTGATTAGTGGCTCATTGCGCTGTCAACACGGTGTATTTCTGTATCCAGTTTGTAGTGTGTGTGTGGGGTGTTGGGGGCCCTGCTGCTCACTCACAGACCACTGAGACATGTCTACTCAAGGACAAGGAGCTGTCACTTATACATACAAGTTGGAGTGTTGATATTTCTGATTCGCTATCCCTGGCAGACATAAATCAGACAAGATTAGTACTTTCCTGTCTTTTTTTTCAATCTGAATGTTGCCCCAAGCTGCCTTGTCTAATAGTACAAGTTGCAATACAGACTATGTGTCTACTATGTGTGCATACTTTGCATTAAGTGTTCACACTGCAGCACAAAAAAAATAAATAAATAAACTCACATCTTAAAAAACTGCGGTGACAAATTCTCTTGCTGTATAGGACCTGGGGCCAAATGCATAAAACAGTGTGTAAATTTCAACAGCTAAAAACTATGCAAATGCACAAAGACAGGATATACAGATACACATTGTTTTTTTTGTCAGATTTATAAAGCCACGTACATGCCTCCTTCTGTTTTATAAATCACATTGATTGTAGAATCTGGCCAAAGCCTACTTTCTACTCCCACAATTAGCTATACACATGGACATAGAAATACCCTTGAACGACCATTTGCATACAAATACTCATGATCCACCACTCATACCTGTCAATGGGGTGAAAAGGACCAACCATGCTGTTAATAAGCACGGCTATGGCTATGTACAGCGCCTGCCCACCACTTGTTCATTACACAAGTATACATGTAAACCATCATAGGGGTAATATCTCAATCCTCACTGACAGATGATCACGGATTGATCTATGGAGCTCAAATTGAAAAAATACTTTACTAAGTGGTAACAATTCTGCATTCAAGGAACAGATCATTACAGTGGTAATAAGGCTATACATAATACAATAGAATGTACAACAGTTCATCACATTTATTAATGTCCATCTAAGTAATGTTTTACAGAAAACCTCATATCCTTTGAGGTTCATACACATAAGCATCAACAATTGCAATATGACGTTAGGCTAAATATTGGACTGATAATGGTATCCGTTGTATGTCTGTAATTCATTTCATAATAACTAAAGATAGATAGATAGATAGATAGATATATAGATAGATAGATAGATAGATAGATAGATAGATAGATAGAGGGGGAGAGAGAGAGATGGTATTGGAGTGCTATTGGTTTATCACTGTCCAGTGCTCAGTGGCATGCAGTAATTAGAAAGGCTGTGACATGCATTTGCAATGTCCTGGCCAAGGCCCTGATCACCAATAACAGCATTTATTGTTTTCTAATCAGCATGCCTTTTGGCCCGCTCCGATCACTCAGTAAATAATGGAGATGTCAATATTGTCCCGGTCCTGTGACTTGGCTCGCTCACCCCCTCCCCATGCCCGCACCACTATAAAGCAGCCTCATTAATCACACATTACCTTTGAAAAGAGTTCAAACTGTCAAGAGTGTGAAACTGTAAGCACACGCACAACCACTCACATTATGCATACCCACACACATTATTAAACATACACATAAAGTATGCACATGATCACAAACACACTCACAATGTGCAAAACATTATATATTGTAAAGCAACACACTTTCTTCTTCTTCTTCTTTTTTTATTATTCACACCCCACACTCCCTCCCTCCATCCATTAGTGGTCAAGCAGCCAAAATGTCGCCTTCGTCAGTGAGGCAGCTCCATTGATTAGCACTTCCAGCTTTCGGTTCTGGCCCAGGAATTACCCTCTCTAATCTTGTAGTGAGTTATTTACTGGAGACCAATCAGCCTGATCAGATGAATTACCCTCTTTGTTACTGCCTGGATGCCCCAAGAACTAACACACAAACACACATACACACACACACACACACACACACACACACACACACACACACACACACACACACACACACACACACACACACACACACACACACACACACACACACACACACACACACACACACACACACACACACACACACAGGCCAGAGACACATTGATGCATGGAGACACCAAAAGAATAAAAAAAGTCTTATATGAATAAAAAATATTCCATACATCATGCAATGTCTATTACATCATATTCATCGTCTTTATTGTCCATGGTCAATCAAAACTCAATATTAATCCTTTGACTGATATAAGGCCAGCTTAAATACCAATTGTTGTGCTGTCATCTTTGTCTCACTATGGCTCAGAACTGACCACCAGCTATAACAGGCAATGTTAACACTGTAACGTTAAAGCCATTTGATAAAACACAACTTCATTCTGCAATTCCAGTCCCTACAGTACAATTTGGCTTTGTTCTCCTTATTTGCAACAGAACCATATGAAGGCTATACAGTATGTTAACATGGCACAACGTGATTCACAAGGTTCTTTTGTCAGACAGTCTTCCTTTTTAGAAAATTAGATTTAGGGTTTACAAAATGGGTTTGTTAGGTAGGGCTTGACCCATGTTGGCATAGGGATGCGTGTATGAAGAACTGTGAGTTTTTGTACCAATGCTCCTATGATCACTGTGATATTATTTATGTTCCCTGTATATCACAAACTGATATGATTATTTAAAAAAAAATATATATATATAGAATGTCCGAAAAGTAGAATTGCAAATGATTCCAAAAATCTGAATCTGAAAATCTCCCCTACTCCTGTTTCATTTTCTGAATGCTCCTCCTCTGCCTCACCCTTTCCGCCCTCACTTCTCTTATTCCATCATCCCCTTCTCATCCCCCTCTCATCCCCCCTCCTCTCTCTCTCATTCTGGAGGGGAAACAGCAGTGGCGACAGGCGAAGCAGAAAGCCATTTCTCAGTTTAAATGCCAAGTGGTTATGTAGCATAATATTCAGTCAGAAATTAACCATCTTTGGCCTGCAGAACTGTCAAGACATAGAGACTGAGAGCCCTGTCTGAGGCTAAAGGGGGTGTAGGTTCCTGAGTTTGAATGATCAAAACTGGCTTTCTTTATAGCGCGGAGCAGACGTATAAGCCCTGAATTAGCTGGAAAAAAAACGACTGGAGCGTGGGGCCAAGCATTGTGCCATGGAGGTCAATATCACCTGCTTTGTATCAGTGTAGGTGCAAATGAAGAATAGTTAAGAGTAAGAATAAGACTGTTAAAGGTGGGCTCAGCGATTCTAGAGAACGCTTCTTGTCAAAATCAGTGAATATCTCCTCCTTACCACTACCGCTACTGTGTGTATGCTGAACAAAACATACAGTGTTAATACAGAGCATACAAGCTCAGTTAAATGGGTATGTTGATAGCTACAGTGGGCCCCCCTCTGTTTACTTACCTGTTGTGTAGGCTACATACCAGTTTACAGAGCCTAGGCTGTGTAATAACACCATATTTGTTTTTCAGCGCACACACACTTACGGACATTTAGCAGATCCTGAGGAGATGTACATTGGTGTTGACAACAAACATACTCCACAATCGCTGACTCTACCTTTAAGAGAGAATTGGTTTAAATAGGTGGTACATCTACAGTATAAATGATTGTTATATGGGATACACTTTGAAGTAATGCTCCGTAAGATTTGTATCTAATTCACTGTCCATTAAGTGCCTATCTATCAAATAGTGAGTTAAAACAATGGTGATTGAGCATATGACCCACTGATGAAAGCTCTTGTATTTGCTGGTTTGCCTTGTTATACTATTGGAGTAGTGACCTTGTATTCCCCGCGCTGCAGCGGTGCGTTCTTTTGCTCAGGACATGGGAGCTTCAGACCCAGTAGTACTGAGTTCAGACCTGTGTGCATTAGTTATTTTTTTAATTTTGTTTTTATGTTTTATTTACAGTCTATGGTTTGTATAAGACGTGGTCCTAGGTCCCACATTTTCAAAATGTATGAGAAGGTCTTTCTGCTGCCGTGTCTGAAGTTCCCGATTTTCCACGTACAATGGAACGCAGCATGCATGTCTGGCTGGTTGTTCTCACTTCGGAGTGCCAAGTGTTGTAGCCATACCGGGTAAGAACTGCCATCATACTGACTTCATACAGTCAATAATGTTCGGTTTTGAAAGAAATTCTGGGCTACTAGAAATCGCAGGTTACAGCTTTAATGGCATAGAGGCAGTTTGACCAGATCAGGTTTGCTTGGAATCAAGAGAGTAGTCTTACACTGCAATACATGCATTGTGAGCCGCCACAGTCTAATGCATTTGTGGGAAACACTAATGCAAGAGGCCTTTTTAACCAAATGTACAATTCAATCCATCCCTTTATTTTCTGTGCCAGGTTATCCTGGAGCATATTGCAACATGCAGTGGATGAGATTAAGACATGACCATCTGTTAAGAAAAAGCAGCTTTGTCCACTCATTCAGACCACATAGAAAGTCCAAAGTTTTTGAAAAAGTTGAAACTTTGCCATCTGTCACAATGACATTGTTTTGCGATAGGTTATACAATGCCCTTGGTCAGGGGGAACTTGTACATCAGCCCCTGTGTGTATGCCCGGGAAACCCTGCGCACACATTGAGGGCCCCTGTGTGATTCCTCCGGAGCAGGGAAGAGGGGGATCGATAGAGGCTTTCAGAAGCAGCTCCTCCATCCATTCCCTTGTGTTAACGACAGCCATAACTCATTGGGCTGGCAGGACGGGAGCTTCATATATATATATCTCTCACACCCCCACGAGCTGTGACCTTTCTGTCTCCCCAACTGACAGCTCCTACAGAAAAAGGTGTCAATTAATGACATTTAGAAAATTTCATATCACTCCCAATATCTCTGACGCTTTTTACAGGAACTCTTCTATTGGCACTGAAGACTCATGCTGGTGTTGGCAAAGAAGACACACAGATATATATATATATATATATATATATATATATATATATATATATATATATATATATATATATATATATATATATATAGAGAGAGAGAGAGAGAGAGAGAGAGAGAGAGAGAGAGAGAGAGAGAGAGAGAGAGAGAGAGAGAGAGAGAGAGAGAGAGAGAGCGATCACAGGATAGTCATCACAGGATTTTAGACAATTAAAATAAAGCCTTGTTTCCAATGCATTTGCAGTTTGGTGCCGATATATTTGCATTTTTCCACCGTCACAAATTGGGAAGGGGGGAACTTAATAAATGAACCGTCCAGCACCTATTTTTGTAATCTGTGATTGGGGGTGCCAATCGGTCCCAAATGGGTGGAGCTACACCCTGCAGTCCGTTGATTGGTCAACAGAATGATTTGCCGTGTGAGAGATTAACTGCCGTGTGTAATCACATCGGCAAGAGTGAAGAGTCTTGTGTTTGGATAAACATTTCGTCAAGCAGCTCTTTGTTGATTGTGTGGTGTTTTTTTCATCTTCATTGAATTACCACAATACTGTGTCCCACTGCTAAGATGTCACAATAGTTACGTAGCTGCTGTGGCCAGTGTTGTTCAATGGCTCTGATCCATAGACTGCATATACTCTGACCGGGGCGGCTATTGCTGTCTGGCGTAAACCCCCTGCCTACCAAGTAAAGGGTGCTGTCAGCAGTGGAAATGCAGCCAGATCTAGGGTTACCGTACCCTGCCGAACCGAACTGTGCTGCTCAGTGAAAACGAAGCATAATAGGACTAAGGTGCTGTCTCAAATTCAGGAATAGCATTAGATTCTGTATAGCTTCAATGGGATAATATAAGAAATACTGTGTGCAGTTCCATTTAGATATGGCCTATATGAGCCTCTTACTCTGCCTCTCTCTCTCCCATGCTGCTATATCAGTTCCATATCAGTGGCGTTTATGGTAGAGCAGTGCATTGCCTTCTTGTGTTGCGCCAGTAAACAGCCGGCGGGTGACATAACCTTTCATGTAGCGGAGGACTGTATGTACACAAATAATTGAAGCCCTTGACCCTGTCTAGCTGGCACCGGGCTGTAAGTACAATCCTGACATTTTGATACGGCTCCGGGGGCCCCTTCTACCACTTATTTTTATATTTCAATAATCCATGACAGGTAAAGGAAAGGAGAGAAAAAAGAAAGGGGGAGGCAAGGGGGTATGCGGGAAGTGTGAATGATTAAGACTGTCAAACTCAAATAATGCACTCAGAAGACAGACTATAAATCAGGTTTTGTGACATTCTCAACACAAAAAAAAAGAAAAGCTGGCGCATGTGAAAGCCAGATTTTTTTTTTTATAGCTGAAACCACCCATGCGATCACAACCACACACACACACACACACACACACACACACACACACACACACACACACACACACACACAGCACTCTGTGCCCCAAATGCCATTCATTCATTATTAATTTTTTGAGCATATATATTTATTTCAGGCTTTTCGTTTCCTCAGCTGCCGAATGTCTTGTAACCTTTTCAGTGCACTATGTCCAAACGGTTTTGATAATGGAATGTGCTTGCATGTGTATGTGTGGTGGAGGCAGGCTGGGAGGACAGACACCAGTGGGGAAGGTCAGTGGATAATGGCCATTGCATTTGCTGTAGTGATAGTATACTAACACTAATGCAGTAAGGGACAGGGAGTTAAGGACTGACAGCTATTGACATAAAGAAACCACATCACCCCCCCCCCCACACAGTGGTAGTGCAACACTTGATTTGCCAATGACTGCGCCCTGGCCTGCCTCAGTATGTGATCTCTCTCCCCCCCCCTGTTGGCATAACCTCCCCTCCTGCTCTTTTTAAGCATTCACGCTTTTAATCATGGCCTCAGAGATATTGTTTGCTGTCACCTCAGCTGAATTTACAACACCATCAATAGCATTTGCATATTGCCTAATATGGACATTTCCAATTGCGGCTGTCCCTCAATCTCTGATGTGCTTGTGTGTTTCATGGCTGCAATTCCCCCATCTCCGCCACCACTCCCACCATCTCCCCCCAATCACTGCAACACTGTCCAGATAAGAGCGATTTAGTTAATTCCTGACCTCCAGATTGACTTTTTCCCCAACATCATTTGCTTTGTGTCAAGGGTGGCCACGGTACACAGTGTGTTAGTTTGTGACCTTGTATCACTTAGCTTTTTCCAAACCATAACCTGTGTTTAACAAATGAAATAAGTGGATATTTTGTGCTTACTGGCTTTCTTGTTGAGGGCTAGATAAAGATAGAAACCATTTTTTTTTTACCAATTACGAAATGGGAATACGGCAAAGGCTAATTCTCACATAATCTGAATCGGGTTTAATGCCAAGTATATATTTATACATACAAGGATCTTACCATGGTGTGTTTACTTCCTTCACAAGAAGACCGGCATGAAAGGGGGTTTCAGACGGAACGCCCCTGGCAATGCATTCTCAATGGAGAGGCGAGCGGGCAGAGAGAAGGCGCAGCGTTCTGTCAGGCGGCACGACAAGCAGGCGCTCTCCCGTGGAACTGTCGCTTCCGTGCTCGTCAAACGCCTGCGCGCGCTCGTAGGAGCCGTTGGAAAAGTTGAAAACTGTTTATCTTTTTGTCGCGGTGGTTGAAAAATCACAATCGCGCTCTTCCGCCCGTCACTTCACACGGGGAGCGCAAAGTGAAGCCGCGGTGCGAGGCGACAACGCGAGCGGAATGTCGCCTACCGTCTGAAACGGCCTTAAGTGTGCAGGACTTGGCAGAATGATCAAACATGATCAAACAATGTACTGCACAACGGCTTTTAAATTTACTTAAAACCTACATACAGTTTTGGAAACATTTAGTTCAAGGCAAGTGTGCTTTAGCCATTCTGTGACACCTTGCATTGATTTTCGTTAGTTGATCAACAGCTTTAGCCGCGCTGTTACCATTAACAAAGATCACTGTGTCATCTGCATACATGTGGATGTTGGAATTAGTACAAACAGTTGGCAGATCATTTTTTTGGGGGCGGGACTCGATAAGCCTTAGGCTTCTTCCGTCACCCTTCGGACAACACAAATTAAGATGTATGATGTGAAAGAGATAATTGTGTATTGTGTGGAATTGTCCGAAAGAATAATAATAAATAAATAAATAAAAAAAATTTCATACAGAGAGAATACAAGTGGACCCAAGACTGAACCACTCTAACAATCTGAGACTGTTGTGTTGTAGGATTTTACCCTTTTAATGGTACCTGGGGAGAAGTTCAAAGTATTTAGTTTAGATAGTTTGAGTGAGTTTAAAGAGACTTCTTCTATATAAAGATGTTGCTGAAACTGGTTGTGCATTTCCACAGCCTTCTGCTGAAAATGTCGAAAATCATCACAGAATTATCGTCAAATTGTTACCATTTAATACACATTACTTATACATTTGGCATTGTTCCCATGCATTTAACTGGTTTTGTCCGTATAATCATGTTCAATCTGGTAAATATAACCATATCCCTCCCCAAAGGATCTGTATACCCTGCTCCAACACTGCTCTCACTCCTCTTGTCCTTATAGCTTGCAATGTTGTTTTGATACACAGCTGCCATCTGTGTGAAATATTAATGCAGTGGGCTGATTTTGGGGTGTCGGAGCAGTGTCACTCATTTGGCTTTTAATCATGCGGCAGCTTGAGGGAAAAAAAAGGAGGGAAAATAACTTGCTTTCCTGGGTGGCTGTCAAAGTCTTCCCAAAGTCATCCAGAAACGTAAGGGGCGTCATCCCTGTCGCCTGTCTCTCTCTCTCTCTCTCTCCCTCGCTTATTGACAGTTGCATTTGTGTCTCGTCTACCGAAAAACCACGTCTAGCCTCTTTCTTTCAGCCAAAACAAGGACCCCCACCAGCCATGAACAATTTAAATGCAACACCATATCATCGTTTACATAGTGGCCTTATTCCCGGAAAGGGACACGTTAAAAATATGTATAATGTTTCAGTGTATTGGGGCTTTTTAAACCTAAACGTCCGAAATAAGGACAATTTTTTTTGAATCTCCTATATCAATTTGATTCACGTAGGTGTGGTTTCACATCGCAGTTTAGCCAGCGCACTAAAGAACCTTACACAACATGCCTACGTCTGTGTGTATCACCTACATTGGTTGAATTTGGAAAACATTTGAAATGTTGATGCATTATAGATTACTGTTGGCAATACATGAGTTTGCCAGATACTGATATTTTAAGTGGGGGTATTGTGTGTGTGTGTGCAATGAATGACATACCATTGGCTGCCTTAAAAAAACTTGGGAACACAATGGGACATTATTGTAAGACAGACATTATTCCTAAAAAAATATTTATTAACATAATTAATATTAAATATTAACATATTTTTTTTATATCATTTTCTTTGTCAGTGCAACACACCATTCCCACTTGTGAGAACAACTGGTTTTCTAAAGGCACATAGGGTCCAATCTATGATTAATGTGATGGCATTTATAATTCAGCTGAAATAACATAAGCATAATGATGACATTAATCAGCGGACTCCATTGACAGTATTACTGTTTAAATGCATTTCGATACGGTCAACTCTGGGAGGATTTAGTCAAATATAATGTATGTCAATCCAAACCAAATGACAAAGACGCTATCTGAGATACCTCTTCACAATGAAATAGTGACCGATACATTGTATATATAGCTTGTCACTTTCCTCTCAAGAGATGACTAATTCTCCCATGGCCCATTATCTGTTTTTTTAATAGGGGGAATCTGATTAATATTTATAGTGTAATAGTGGCTGTTTTCTACTTTATATCCTCGAGAAAGAAAGAAAGAAAGAAACGCGGGGTAAAACACTGTTGTTGTTAATTAAGACAAATGCATTAATTATTAACGACGCAAACATGTCAAGCAAGCATAACTAATTATTCGAGCGTGTTAACAGTTGTTTAATGTTAGCAAGCCGCTGAATTATTTAGAAGTGCACGTGCCATATTTGGATTGTTTGAAATGTGCCGTGGTAAGTGGGGTGAAGGGAAAAAAAGCTGCGGCAGGATTTCAGAGAAGCCGAGGGAAAAAAAAACTTTTGCAGATGGGGCCGCTGTAATTGCTCATTACAAGCGAATGTGGAACCGGATGAGGAGGGTGGTAGAAAGAAAGAGATGGTGTTAATGTAATGCACTACAAACTGTCAAGCTTTGGCCAAGGTAAAGCAGACGCTTGGTGTGTGTGTGTGTGTGTGTGTGTGTGTGTGTGTGTGTGTGTGTGTGTGTGTGTGTGTGTGTGTGTGTGTGTGTGTGTGTGTGTGTGTGTGTGTGTGTGTGTGTGTGTTTCTTTATTTGTTTTGAAGGGAAAGGCGTTTTTGCGACGAAGGTAACTGGATGTGACGGCGGACAATTTATGCTGTTATGTCTTAATTGTCACCTGATGTGAATGCAATCTGGAACTGCTGACAGGAAAGAGACACTTCCTCTCAGTGGAGTAGTATACTGGGGATGAGGTGAGAAGACAGGTTTGATCTGATCAAACCTACCGTGAGGAGGATTTGAACAATTTAGAGTCTCATCACCAAGTCCCACTGTGATGTATCAGGCTATGGTCTGTGACTGAAATATCACTGGACTTCTTATGTGGCACTGAAATGAAGCTATATAAACCATATGCCACTTACACAACAGCTTTATGCTATCCATGACACACACACACACACACACACACACACACACACACACACACTCTTGATATAGTCCAATTAAGCTACTTTTATGGAAATCCCTACTGTACCGATGATTTTTGCCTGTAAAAAAATGGTCAATTAGTCGAGAAGGTAAAACAGGGCTCAGTTTTGATCACTCTTTAGCTGTTGTTTGCCACTCCACTTCAGTTACTTCATAGTGATATCTGTCAAGTGTGATGGTTCTCCATAAATGTAATCACACAAAGATTAGTATACCCATAATTATATAAATCACGTCATAAACATCCATATGTTCTGCCCCCATAGCAGCTGCATAAGGCAGCAGATTGCACACAAGAAAAAAAAGAATGCATCTAAAGTCTTGTCTCAGAAAGAAATGTGTCAATACATGTACACATCTCAATATACTTACAGTTTGGATTATGCACACAATGATTGAGATACACATTAATAGTTATATTAAAACGATGGCATCATGTTTGTGCCGTAATGCAAAGTATGTTCCAGAGATTTCAGTTTGGACTGTCCAAGTCAGTCCATCAGGGAAGATGTGTTTGGAATTTAAAAAGGGTGTGGGAGGAGCCATCATATTACAATGTATTGAGGCCCACCCCAGCAATGTATTCCACCCCTTAAGAATGTCTTCATCCATACTGTGCTGTACCTGGAACAGAAAAGTAAAACATTAAAAAGTGGTTTTAGAAATATACATAAAGAATATATATAAAAGTATACTTTACTTTAAAAAAACGGTGTAGTTTCCCTTTACACATAATCCCTAACTACCTTCACTAATGTGCACACACAAATACACAGACACACGCGCATGTTCAGACAAAATCTGCTCTCTTTAGTATGATTCATGATCTTCATCTGACCTGTGGGCACATGACAGTTGGCTTTCATTTTCTTCTTTACACCCCCGACCCCCTCTCCCCCCCTCTTCACCAAGGTCATTGGTAAGCAAAGCCCTTTCCAAGTTTTTTTTTTCCCAGCGTCCTCCTCTTTCGTCCTCCTATCCCTATACCTCCCTCCCTCTATCCCCTGGCCTGATGGCCCCATGAATCATCCCGTCCTACCCATCGAACTCTCCCACATCTCCCCCCCCCCCTACCGCAACCACCCCAACTTCCCCAATCCTTCTTCATTCCCGCTAACAATTTGGTAATGAAATATTGATTTTTAGTTAGATTCAAAATGGATGTTATTAACTTTGCATTGATAAATCGTTGCCCTCTCTTTCTTCTTTGTCTCCTGCCTTCCCCTCTGTTTTTGGATAGAGTGCCGGTTGTAACACCTGATTCACAATAAAGCCCGGAGGCCCCTGAATTGCTGGATGACCTACACTGGTCCTTTGGAGGCCACTCCTTTGTTTCTTCCTCCAATAAATACACACTCTTTCACACACACACACACACACACACGCACACACACACACACACAGTCTCCTTGCATTAAAAAACTGTGAATATATACTGATTACCTACTGTGGTCAATGACAGTGGCTCATACCATACTCCATTGAAAATTGTGAAGTCAGATGAAGTGCCCTTTTCCGAGTGAGTCATGCATGGCGTTTGCAATGCTCAAGGCGAACATGATTACTCTATCGGTACACAATTTGTCAAGGCTGTGCGTGTATAAAAACAGGCCTGTGCGCGTGTATAGAAACAATGCATTTTAAATAATTTAATGATCAGTTAAAATGTGTGGTCCACAATCCGCAGACATTCAGGAAAACAAATATCTCGGTAGCCTACTACCTAATTATTGAGTGTCGCCATGTGAGTACTTCTCTTGGATAGACTCTTTGGATAAGGCATTGGAGATTGCTACACTTGCCTTCTGGCTTTAATTTCAGACACTATCACCTTGTTTTGTGTGTGTGTGTGTGTGTGTGTGTGTGTGTGTGTGTGTGTGTCAATTAATTCTCCTCAATGACTGATAGCTTTCCTAGGGTTTCAGTTTAGTGCCTGACTGAAATAAATGTCAGTGGCTGCAATTTGTTCCCCCTCTTAGATGTGTTTGTTTAGTCTCTCTGACAGCATTACTTGAATGGAACTGTCAAGCGGGAAGACAGCCCTTTGAACACGGAGGCTTTCATGCTTTTTAACAATGGCAGTAGTTTATGTGAGTTTGCTAACTTGACTGATATGTTTATTTCCTTTTCTCTGTCTTCTGATTGCCCCTCATGTCACGTTACTGATCACACATTTTCATTTTGTTATAACTTTTACACTAAAATGGATTTGTATTGATCTTCATAATTATGACATTTCAATTACTTTCTTCGATGTACGCATGGGCCTGTTGGCTATGCTGGATGTTGCTGCATAGGTTCAAAGCTTCTTGCACACGCACACACACACACACACACACACACACACACACACACACACACACACACACACACACACACACACACACACACACACACACACACACACACACACACACACACACACACACACACACACACACACACACACACACACACACACACACACACACACACACACACACACACACACACACACACACACACACACACACACACACACACACACACACACACACACACACACACACACACACATCCCGACCCCCACTTCTTCCCTATCCAGTATTAAAACCAGCTATTTGACACAAGATGGAGTTGGTGGACAGGCAGAAGCCCAGGGGACACAACCAAGGGTTGCATATGAGGCGTCCGTTACTGTGGAGGGCCATTTACATTTCTCACCGCGCGTTCTCACTGACAGCGACACAATTTCCTGTTCCGTCTGGCGAGCTTTTTGACTGCGAGCCAGGGACTGAAATGTAATCTTTCGGGGCACGCTCCACCTTCCCCAGAGTATTTTTTCTCCACCGAAAAAAAAAAAAAAAAAACTTGAACTGTGCTCTGCTTAGGAAATCTTTTTTTTTTTTTCCAGGGACCTGCTGGTTCTTTAGCTTGAGAAACAATGAAGCACTGGCCCAAGGTCAGATTATATTTACACACCTCATAGACACACAAGCGGTTTTTACAGTCGAATAATTCAGATTACAAACCAATCCTGTATCTTCTGACCATCTCGCCATATATTTTGTTTTCTTTTTTTTGTGCGTATTAATGTATTTTCAATCAGGCATGCACTGAAATCTTCAAGGAGAGTGAAAAGAGGAAGGTATTTTTTTGTAAAAGTCTCGACCATGACCTGGAATGTGGCTGGGGAACATTGTTTTTGTTGAGGTCGTGTTGATTCCTCGGGAGGAAAAGGTTCTCTATTGGTTTATAGTAACAAGGAAACATGGTCTCCCTCCACTGCCATTGTGATTTATGTTTAGACAACAGATCACCGTGCCAGACAGCCTCACCACATTATGACACTGTGCACACGATGCACTTACTGCTGGGGCTCGCTTTTTGACAGTGAGTGGCACAATTTAAATAGATATGCTCCTTATCTATTCTCCTTACACAAGGAAAATTGCTTGTTTTTGTCACAAACACTGTAGGTTGTTTATTGGGCGACATTGCTGTGTTAACAGGCCTTTTCAGCCAAATAACACACATATATATATATATATATATATATATATACTTACTCAGTTGTGACTCATGCAGATAGTTCCAGCTTTCAAGACAACCATCTCATGACATTTCTGCTACCGCCATAATTGGAGAGAAATGGGAATTCATTTGTGATATGTCACACCAAAAGCAACCCTATACCGCATGGGGGTATAACCGCTAATGTATGGGGCGTATAGGGCTTTGAGGACGTGCATCTTCAGACATGATTGTTTGGCTGCAGGGCTAAGGGTAAGGTACAGTATACGGCTTACCTGTTGCCTTGCTTGTCTCGCGCCATCTTGCCCTGCGTTCCAATACCCATACTATCTACTATTTAGTATGGTAGAAAAAAAAATTAGAATGTCCCGATTCTTGTGGCCAGATTTAGGATGGTTGTGGCCGAGGATTTTTAGTGTTGAAAATAGCATCCTATTTGGCGATTCTGACCCATAATCCAGTGGGCACCTGAAGTGACGTCACATCGACGGAGCCTCCATATGAAAACAAACAGGAATGCAACGGCTATAAAAGCAAGAGGCAAGATCAAGGCGCAATGTTATGATGAAATAAATAAGTAAAAGTATGTCCCAATTGTATGCCTACTGCATCCTAACTAGATCTTTTAGATGTAGTATGTAGAATAGAAAAATTGAAGATGCAATTTGGAACGCAGGGTTATTCTCCTTATCCGACACAGCGCAGCGTTGGTGCTCCATTGACAATTTGTTTGTGAACATTAAAACAGGCAGACCCAAGGGAGTGCAGTAACATATCAATTGTTTGGAACAATTGTTCTGTAGAATACTGCCAAAAACATAGTCAAACCAGTCAGACATTGGTGCACAGCCAAAAAGAACAAGAGTGTTGTGCCTGTACCCCAACTCTGTGAATTGACGGCCATCAAAATCCAAGTTCAATGTTTTGAGAGCACTACGTCCGTGGTCAAAACAAGCCACGGCAGATGCCCAGTGAAACTGTAAAACAGAGCTGTGACTGCATAGCATCAACTCCTACTGCCTCTACGTAGATGGTTTTACGATAGCGTGACCTTTGTTAGGCACTGGGTGATGCGCCCCCCTTCCTTTGCTCCCTGACTCGGTGCTGTAAGGGCATATTAAGTCTAGATAGGACGGCTGTATTAAGTAGGCGAGAATGTCTCATGCTATGTGCAGATAACCTTGTGTTATTAGCTCCCAGATGGCCAATCAATACGCCACTTCCTAGCTACTGACGATGAACCAAGTCCTTCACCCAGATAATCATCTCTCACTGTCTTGACGGCAAATAATTGGTAGCCTCTCAATCCCAGCTCGGTTGACAAGGGGTGGTCATATTAACATTCTATCAGGCTGAACAGAGGACATAAACATGAATATACATAATATTTGGAGATAATTGAGCTGGGAATGCATCAACAAACCCCTAGGAACCAAAAATAGCTTCATAAAGAGAAGAATAAGGGGATGTTTTTTTTTTGCTCAAAGTGTATTGTTGATCATTGCTATCATTGCCTATGCATAGTGAGTGGAAATATGGTGTTTATGACTAGCGTAGGGAAAATAACTGCAGCATAGAGTTGGGTCCCTGATGGCCATCTCCCCGTGGAGTGGAGACATCATCTTCCCAGTGAGCGGCGGGTCCCTGGCGGACACAATTGACATGGATGATGAGGACGGTGATGATGTTTTAAACGGGGAAAAAAACTCCATGTCCATCTGTCCACAGCCACACTACCGCTGCCTCCAACAATGCAGCTATTTCTAGTTTTTCTGTGTCCCCCCTTTCTTCTCATCAAGCATACTTGGTGGCTATTTTTTTCTTCCTCTTTTTCTTAGGGACTGAAGCACATGTGTGCACAGCTGGGTTCTTTTTATGCATCCTATTTTTTTTACAAATGCATGTTATTCATGCTACTTCAATGAACCATACTAATTTGTCCATAGTCATACCATTGTTGAAAACACTGTCGAACAATATGAGTTCACAAAGCCTATAGTGGTCAATCAGCAACAACAACAGTACATTTGCTAACATTGGTTATGGAGGACAACAACAAAATTAACTTTTAACCATGGTAACGTCCAATGGAATATGTCATTTATAGCAATAGTTTGGAATATGTACATGCAAATAATTTGCCAAAGGTTTTCAGCCTACACTGTATCTTACTTCTCATCTGAAAGGTTCAAACAAACAGACAGCCAAGAACCCAAAACATTGATGTGCTGTTCAATCATATAGTTTTCAAACTGTGAAGGGCCTGTAAAGTAACTCAACATTGGCAATGACCTCTTTTGTCTTGACAGTAGATTCCTAAAGTCACTTGGTCATACTCTGTGGAATCAGTCATTGGCTGGTTGGCATGGTAAACTTTAGATATAGCTGTCATCTCTCTGGCTCTACCTCCCATGGTGGTACTGAGGGGCATGTGTGTTCATGCCAGTCTTACAAGGGCAACCATCAAGCCACAATGTGAGAGTCAAAGTGAGAGAAGGGGGCAGCTCTGATATCAAAACATATGGAGATCACTGCCAGAAAAAAAATGGCAGCACTTGTGCTTCCAGGATTGAAGCTGGATGGTGGATGTTGTGGACTCCTTGACAGCCAGGCGTGTGGCCACCCAAAGGGGCTGCTGTTCCTGGGGCATGGCTGTGGCCAGGCACCAGGGGAGCTCCAGGGGAAAGCTTCAGACTTGGAAGGGTGTGTGGGGGTGGATTGCTGTCATTGCTGGATCAGTGGAAAAGGCGGGACACCATGGACCCAGGTTCAGTGCACAACACTCAGGGGACAATTCAAATGCAGCACAGAAGATGGCCCTACTAACCTTTGCTATACAACACAAGCAGACTAACATACTGTCACACAAACAACCCCAACAGAATGCAATAAGCGCTAAAACACAAACATTTACAAAAAAGGTATATTAAGCATTGCGTGATTGTATGGGAAACACTACACTAATGAGTAAGAGATACTGTGCATTTCTTCTGCAGGGTAATTTGTATTGACAGTAATATTTAAATATTTATTTTTTCAACCGCCTAACTTGTCTCTTGCCCTTTAAGCTGTCAAGAAGACCAACAGTAAGCATTGCCACATTAATCAAGTTAACACATTTTAGTCTAAAATAAGTTACTGATATGTGAAGAGCCCAATTCCAGAGTTAAAGGTTCAGTAAGCGGAATGGGCAGTCCCCTTCCTCCTCCCCACATTAATGCACTGCGGTCTTCAAGCAGCACAGGGGTTCTCAAACTTTTTTGGGCTGTGACCTCATTTTGACATCAAACATTTCTTGGGACCCCAGAGACATTTTTTTCTATAATTTGTTGTTTTGAACATCTTTGTTATACTGAGTAGCCAGGATTAGTGCACAAATTGACCTCCCCGCACATCGTATTGACCATTTCGATGGCAGCTGGCAATATTAATGTCTCAGCAATGCCATGCGGCTTCATAACCCTAGCAATGAGATAGCTAACCTCCAAAGACGCTTTCAGGGCCCATTCACTAACAGTCACAGCCTCTTTGAAGTACACTCTCTGCTTATTCAGCTCGGCAAATCTCTTTTTGTAATAAGATCTTGGTTTGCAGACATGCCCCTTGTGTCTTGTTTTTGAGTTTGAATTTTTGAGATTGTCGTGGGGACCCTGGACCTTCTCGGGGGGGTCCGGGGTAATGCTCCCCCGGAAGAAAAATGTGAACCTTTAACCCTTGTGTGGTGTTCATATTGTTGTTACACAGCCAGTGTTCGTGGGTCTGGTGGACCCACTGCATTTTAGGAGGTTTTAATTCAACACAATCAAACATTTTATGTTAAAATACTCAACAGATGTTTACTTCATCCTATTTGCAAGAAATATAAACAGCATATATGGTTAATATTTGCCCTTCACCTTTGTTAGATCCCATTTATGAATTAAAGTACCACTTGTTTTTTGTCTGTTTTTGAATAAAATGTAATAAAACAAGAAAAACAATTATAAAAAAGATATTAGGGGAATAAATTCAACAAATTTACAAATGAAGCAGGGTTTTTCACAACTTTTGATTTTAATTTATTTGAACTTAATTGGAAATTTAACCCATTCAGGTCAGTTTACACTACAAAACTAATGGGCTGGTCCTAGGGCTGGCTGCAGAAGGCTGGTCCTGTGTTTTCTTTTTGGAACTAGCTGATGCTCAATCTCATTCTCTTCTTCAAAGTCACTGTCAGACACTGAAATTTCAGAGATTTGATCCTCACTGTGATCTCATCACTGCTTTATGCAGATGATGTGGTCCTGATGACATCATCGGTCTGTGACCTTCAGCTCTCACTGGATCGGTTCACAGCCGAGTGTGAAGCAGTTGGCATGAGGATCAGTACCTCTAAATCTGAGGCCATGGTTCTCAGTAGGAAACCGATGGATTGTCTACTCCAGATAGGGAATGAGTCCTAACCCCAAGTGAAGGAGTTCAAGTACCTTGGAGTCTTGTTTGTGAGGGAGGGGACAATGGAGCCTCAGTTTGGCCGGAGAATCAGAGCAGTGGGGATGGTATTGCACTTGCTTTATTGCAACGTTGTGACATAAAGAGAGCTGAGTTGGAAGGCAAAGCTCTCGATCTACAGATCGATATTGGTTCGTACTCTCACCTATGGTCATGAAGGCTTGGTCATGATCCAAAGAACTAGACCGCAGGTACAAGTGGCCAAAATGGGTTTTCTCAGCATGGTGTCTGGCCCTGAGAGATAGGGTGAGCAGCTCAGTCATCCTGAGAGATTTTGTAGTACAGACGCTACTCCTACGTGTAAAAAGGAGCAAGTTGAGGTGGTTCGGGCATCTGGTAAGGATGCCCCCAGGGTGCCTCCCTAGGGAGGTGTTCCCATCACATCCAGCTGGAAGGAGGCCTCGGGGAAGACCCAGGACTAGGTGGAGAGATTATATCACCACCCTGACCTGGGAACACCTCTGGATCCCCCAGTCCGAGCTAGTTACTGTGGCCCGGGAAGGAGAAGTTTGGGGTCCCCTGCTCAAGCTGCTGGCCCCGAGACCCGACCCCTAATAAGCAGTTTATGATGAGTAATGATCATGAGAGAGTGAGTGATCCTCACATTCTGACACCTCTAACTCTACATCATCTTTAAAAGCTTCTCTCTCTTCCAAAATCTACAATTTCTACACTTGTATTAGCCCTGGGTCCAGTAGACCCGAACATCCTGAATGTAATATAAATGTGTAGGGGGGGTGTACAGCGTGTGTTGACCACATTTTTTTTCTGATATATGTTCTTCCCAGTAAATGAGCCAAGGCCAATGAGTCTCAGTTTGAAATCATAATAAATAGTATCAGTTTTCTTTTGATAAAAAAGAAAATGGGTCCCACAGACCCGAACACCACACAAGGGTTAAAAGTAAAATTCATCAATCTGGTGCACGTTGAGAATAAAACTAAGGCTAAATCACCTGTGTCCATGTGAGCTATGTAGTACTTTTTTCTTGAATAATTTTTGGAGGCACAGAATTACCAAAAAGAAGAAAGTACAGGTATAACAAATCCAGTCAGCTTTGGGAATTTTTTTAATAATGTCACAACTTCAGCCAAAATGTTGTTTTTCATATGTCTGTTTCCTGGTTTCATTTCTAACTCTCATGTCACTTCAGACCCGGCCACTCCCTCCTGCTCTGCACTCCCAGTTAATTACATTCACCTGGCCTACCCATACTCACCTGCTCCCCATCAGCTAATCAGCCCCCCAGTATACATACCGGTTAATTTCCCTCAGTTCTCTGCCAGATTGTCTATCGTGCTCACGTAGCTCTTTATCAGCATTCTATCCTATTCTGCAGCCTGCCTGTTTGCGTTTTGACTAGTGATGGCCAGATGAAGCTTTTTGAAGCCTTAAAGCCAAATGGTTCACAAAAAGGTTCATTTCTCGAGGCTTCATTTGAACCGATTTGAACACAATACAATCCCCCCTGCTGGTCAAACAGTGTTAAATAGCCAGATAATTCTATCAATTTGTAATACACTCACAGCCATGGGAATGAGTGACTGACAAGTTAATAAATCAATACATCTTCATGTAGCCTATTGTTCATGTATTAATTCATATAAATTAAATACAACGTATATGTTGTTTGGTGTATTAGTATGGGTATGAAACATATAAATCTAATAAATCTATCAATAAATATTTTTCGTCAAACTTTGAATTACTCATAATGACAGGAATACTTATTTTCAAACTGTCGCAGTGTTATAACAAGGTAAGGGACAGTGAATGTGCTTGTGCAACTTAAGGATTTGATTATTTTTTATTGAGAAACAAAATGTGTTCCACTGTGCTGGGGTTCAGACAATTTCCCCCTTTGGAAACAATTTCTCCTGCTTTGGAGAACACTCTTTCACATGGTACAGCGGAGGCAGGGGTGCACAATAAAGTCACAGCAAGTTGATACAACATCCACGTCTACATCACTCCCAAACCAATAAATCGCCAACACTAACCCGCAAAGTGCGAGTCCCGAAGCACTTCTTGAACAAACGAGGCTTCGAACGTCATCAGTCACGTGATTCGCCCTAAACGATACAAGCATCGATACGCGCTTCACCAAAAACTTCCGGGATTACTCGACACACGCTCCGAAGCCTCGGCACATTACGACCCATCACTAGTTTTGACCCACCCTTTGGACCTTGGATTACCCTTTTGCCTGCCCCTACTGGACTGGTTTGCCATGCTATCCGACTACCTGGTTTGACTTCTGCTCTTTATTAAAACTGTGTTGCTGCACCTGAACTGTTGTCTGTCGTGCTATTGGGTTCTTGCCTGCCATTTTGTGTCAACCTGACAGATAATCTCTTATCCCGAAGCTCCTTCTCTCTTTGAAGTCTTTGTTTATTCTCTTTAATGAATGAATATATGCCCGTGATCTTCGTGGCCCCGAACAATGTTATTTAAAAAAATACTCAAATGTACTGCTACATGATAGGCCCCTGATCTCCGTACGCCCCCTCCTACGAAGATCATGAGCCAGTCAATTTATTTTTAAATAATATTTTTCGGGTTCTTCAAAGATGAGGGGCATATATTGAGCAAGGGAAAAAAAAAAAAAATTTCTCATTTTTACTAGAAATTTCAGGTGACCCCACTTAAATTCCAGGCGACCCCACTTGGGGTCGCGACCCACAGGTTGAGAACCGCTGATCTAGCATCATCTCAGACCCATAAGTGTGATAAAACATGATAACAACCATGAAAACAGACATATGGAAGGATTTTTAACTGCTCAGCCATTACACATTTGCATACACATTCACCCATCTGTCGCTCTGCAAGTGCACCTGCAGTGAGACGGGTGTCGGTTTGTAGCGTTCTCTCTTCTGATTGGTTATTAGTAGTGGGATCCCCGAAAAGGTTTATTTGCCGATTACATACCGAGCGAGTGACTGAGAGATCGGCTTTGTGGAACGTGCACAAGATATGTGATCACTGTATCAACAAATAGCGATTTAACACTTATATTAACATAAATAAATTGCTTACCTCACCTTTAAAGTCAATCACAAAGATATCATTTTATCTTTTCAGTTATTCATACAGATACACAAACATCTTTCAGGGGAGGATCATCAGGTGTACGACCGCCTTAATTAAGCTGAAGTTCTCCATGCAATCAGTTTCACATGAATCTTGATTGTTGCACTAACAGCCATATTTAGTTGCATGTATTACACGTCTGTTATTGTCCTTTGTTTTTTAAATGAATTAAGCTAAATTGATTTTCTGCAAAATAACTGGTGAGTCTATGTGTAAAAGTTTGTAATATAAATATTGTCAATTAGCTCAGAGTTGATACATCTGTCAAGTCCAATCATCCTTTGAACACTGTTTGCATTCCATTTCCATCAAGATTTCTGTCATGTTTGATTGTTTCAAGGTAACACTAATTGCAGTGAACCTTAAGGGACTTTTTTCTTAAAATAAACATCCATGCAACATGCCTCCCACCAGCTATAGAAAAACCTCTGAAAGGAAGACAACTTTTGAAGATTAGATATTGAATTCCATTTTTAAATGGGAATATATTCAAGGACTGTATGTACTGTATGACATGCTTGTAATGTCCATAATATATGCCCAATATGCTGATTTCTAATGATTAAAAAGAAAAAAAAAAGAAAAGCTTGATTGAACCAACCACATCAGGGGCCGTATTCACAAAACATTTTAAGGCCAAGAGTAGGTCCTAACTGGCTGATTTAGGAGTAACTCTTAAAAATAAGGGGTGTTTCACTCCTCATTTGAGGACTCCTAACTTTTTAAGATAAGTGTAATTCACAAAGCATTTTAGCGCTAAAACTAGCTCCTAAATCTATAAAAAGCTAAGAGTCCTCTCGAGGACTCTAAAGTCACTAAGAGTAAAGGCTGTTACATACTCCGCGAGAAGAAAGAACAAAGTTCTCGGTGACAGAGCTGCGAGAAGTTCTTTCTGGTCTGACATTACATACTTCACGAGAACTCAACTGCCGAACTCCTCACCGCGGCGCATTGTTACCATGGTAATTGAATCAGTAGCGCCAGCTGATTTCACTTCGCTTTCCTCATTGACTTCAGACTGACCAATCACAGAATAGTTCTCGGACAAGCTGCGAGAAGAAAGTTCGGCCCGGGTGATGTGTCGAGAACAAGCTGCAAGAACAGCTAAACAAGAGCTGAGAGAAGAAAATGACGTCATTTTCTTCTCTGTCACCGAGAACTTTGTTCTTTCTTCTCGCGGAGTATGTAACAGCCTTAAATCAGGAAGCATCCTAACATGGCTGCTGCAGGCAACATTTTGGAGAGATTCGATGATAGTGAGCTTCTAAAAAGGTATCGCCTCAATCGAGATGGCATTTTGAATGTGGTAGAGTTGGTCAGGGATGCCATCACATCGCCAACTAACAGAAATCATCCAATTTCACCGGAGATTAAAGTTGTAACAACTCTCCGCTACTTGGCCACCGGTAAAATGCAGCTGTGCAACGCAGATGATCTTGGCATCTCTCCATTTTTTTTCTAAAATTTTGCACCAAACATTAAATGCCCTATCCAGACCCCACATAGTGCGGCAGTTCATTTGCTTCCCCACTGGTGTGAGGGAAATAAATCAAAACAAAGCCGATTTCATGGCTATCGCTGGGCTACCCGGTGTGGTTGGAGCAATTGACGGGACGCATGTGCGCATCATTTCTCCTTCTCAAGACGAGGACGTTTTTGTGAACAGGAAGAAATATCACAGCATTAACACACAAGTTGTGTTCGATTCCAATTTCATGATTTTGGATATTGTAGCCAAGTGGCCAGGCGCAACACATGATTCCCGGATCCTGCACGAGAGCGGTGTGAGGCAGCTGTTCGAGCGACATCATGTCCCCCTTGACATGGCTCTGAGAGAGTTTTTTTCTTTTTGTTAAGGTCATGGAATATGAGGCATATGCTAAATGATTAAAAGTATTATTATGTTTTATATTAACCCATTGATGACTGGCACCTGTGAATAACACCTCTTAAACCCTATGGCAATCTACGATACATATGCTTATCTCCCGAGGGTTTTCTGAAAACCAAAACCTTGATATCTAAGTTTCTGTAGCACATAGAAACATTAAATAAAATACTTTTAAAAAGGTAAGGTTCACAGATTTTTATTTAAAAAAGAAGAAAAAATAAATAAATAATATAAAATACATTGTTTTTTTTTAAACATGCCACTCCTGTTCTCGATCCAAAGGATCATCCGGTACTACACCACACTTCCTCCCTCTCAAACTCCTCTCCCAACTCTATGTCGCTGCCCTCGCTGTCAAATCCCAACTCCAAACTTTCCTTTAATAACGGCTTTCCTTTCATCCACAAGTTGAGAAAGGAACAATAATTGTCCCTTGGTCCAGTTCGGTTTTCTCTTCCGTTTAGCAGCAGATGTGTCCGATTCAGCCATGGTTATTCTAGCCCTAGAATTAAAATGCTCTGTGTGCAGGTGCCAAGTCATGTTGGAAAATGAAATCTTCACCTCCATAAAGTTGGTCCGCGGCAGGCAGCATTAAGTGTTCTAAAACTTCCTGGTAGACTGCTGCATTGACCCTGGACCTCAGGAAACACAGTGGACCAACACCAGCAGATGACATGGCACCCCAGACCATTACTGACTGTGGAAATGTTACACTGGACTTCAGGCAACGTGGATTCTGTGCCTCTCCTGTCTTCCTCCAGACTCTGGGACCTTGATTTCCAAAGGAGATACAAAATGTACTTTCATCTGAAAACATAACTTTGGACCACTCAGCAGCAGTCCAGTCCTTTTTGTCTTGAGCCCAGGCGAGACGCTTTTGACGTTGTCTCTTATTCAAGAGTGGCTTTACACGAGGAATGCGACAGCTGAAGCCCATATCTTGCATACGTCGGTGCGTGGTGCTTCTTGAAGCACTGACTCCAGCTACAGTCCACTCTTTGTGGATCTCCCCCACATTTTTTAATCGGTTTTGTTTGACAATCCTCTCCAGGGCGCGTTTATCCCTCTTGCTTGTACACTCCTTTCTACCACATCTTTTTCTTCCCTTCGCCTCTCTATTAATGTGCTTGGACACAGAGCTCTGGGAACATCCAACCTCTTTGGCAATGACCTTTTGTGTCTTGCCCTCCTTCTTTAAAGTATCAATGGTCATCCTTTGGACAGTTGTCAAGTCAGCAGTCTTCCCCATGATTGTGTGTCATACAGAATCAAAACGAGAGACCATTTAAAGGCTTTTCCAGGTGTTTTGAGTTAGTTAGCTAATTAGAGTGTGGCACCAGGTGTCTTCAATATCTGACCTTTTCACCATATTCTAATTTTCTGAGATGTTGAATTTAGGGTTTTCATTGGTTGTCAGCTATAATCATCTTCTTTTTGGCAAAACACACTTGAAATGTATCAGTCTGTTTGGAATGAATGTATACATTCTACAGGTTTGACTTTCTAAATGGAATTAATTAAATCAATCAACTTTTTCATGATATTCTAATAATATGACCAGCACCTGTATTCTTGGTTTCATATTAAATCAGAGACAAATAAGAAATGTGTATTCATAAATCTTTATTTGCACATAGCACAAGCAATTTCCCAAGGTATTTCTATCATAAATTCATTCTTAGCTCTCAATTCCTCTCAGCCAATCACTGTGGGCATAGAAGGTATGAACATGACATCATCCATAGCAACAGGGTCAACCCCACCCTCTAGTCTTAGCTTAGGAGTCCCTCCCATTCCTTAGTAAAAGTTGGTCTTATCTACTTTGTGAATATGTTTTAAGAAATAACTCCTTACTAAGAACTTTTAGTGCTCCTTGGGAGTACTCTTAGCGCTAAGATAAAATGTTTTGTGAATACGGCCCCTGGTTAATATATCGATTTGAATAAAGAAGGCTAATGTTTTTACTGACCCACTGACATTGTATTGGGTCAAACTGACTCCAATTGACCCCAATCAAATGATTTACTTTAGTACTTTTGAAGCAGGGGCAGAGTTACAATATAGTCAAAGGACCAAATGGGCCATGTCAGATCAGGTGTATCTTAGACACTCCTATTCTAAAGCTGTAATTGTATTATTTTAAAACAACATATCTGCAATGGCAAAATATCTCCGAAATTCCATCACACCAATCACATCACACGGAAGAGAAAACAAGGTACACCAGTACACCACCCTGAGTTTCTGGAAGGAATGAATAGGCCAGGCAAAGTAACCCATTTTTGGGCCAAAAAACAGACAAATTGTAAAATAATTTTTTTCAGCTCAGATAATTTCTATGAGGTGTCCAGAACAACATACTAAAAGTCCTAAGAAATCCTAGTTGAGGAAATATGTTTAATTCTCATCAATCCGAGATGTGTGCCAATAAGGCGAGACACCAATAAATCCCAATAGGGCTATTTTTTTCCCTTAGTCCTATCAAAATGAAACTTTACACAATGAAAGTATCCATGAAAATAAAAAAAAATTGTATTACAAGTTTCTTTGAAAATGAATTTTAATATGCAAATGAGCTATACACTAATCGTACATGCCCAAAATAAACCCAAATAGGCTTAATGTTTTCCTTTACTCCTACCACAATAAAACTTTACATAGTAAAAGTATACTTGAAAAGTCACTTTTTTTGTATTACAAGTTTCTTTTTAAATGAATTTGAATATGCACATCAGCTCCACACTTATTGAATATCCAATCATCCTACTGCCAATGGGTGATGGCAATGCTGCTTTTAGACTGGCCTCAAACCTGAAAAACTGCCTGGCTTACCTGCCAGGGGTGCCTCTCATGAATTAGATTTGTTTCTTCAAATGCCACTGCACGCAATTTGATAGCACTACAACCAATCAGAGCAATGAACAATGTGCCGTATTAAGCCCCGTTCATTTAGCGAACAGCGGGATTAACTGTTAAATTTAACTTTTGCCGTGGTCGTCTGCAAAACAGAATATTCCTCTTAAGGTGAGAACACACCGGGCGCGTTGGGTGTGGTGGGCGCGTTGAAAAATCCTATTTTTGCATAGGGAACCATTGGTTGGGGCGCGAGGATCCGTTGGCCGCGGCAAAGCGTTGCTTTGGGCACTTTGGGCGCGTTGCCAAAGCGTCACCGCGCCGGCAAAGCGTCAAAAAGCGTCACCGCGCCGGCAAAGCGTCAAAAAAAGATGAAAATATTGAACTTTCAACGCTCCGGCGCGTGACGTTTAGCCGCGTTGGCCAATCAGCGGTGAGCTTGACCCTACGTAACTGGCAGAGAGCCGGAGGACAGAAAAATCTGAGACAAAATGGAGGCGCAAATAATCACCGCTGTGTGTGCGCGACCGTGACAACACAGAGGCAAACACCGAGTAGGAAATGTATTTACGGCTGGCTGCCTGGTGCTGTATGAAGCCGCTCGGGGTTACAAGACGTGGGGAAAGTGAACCAGGAGCAAATAATCACCGCTGTGTGTGCGAGACTGTATAAACACCGTGGAGTTAATGCGGCTGGCTGGTGATATGAAGCCGCTTGGGTGGGGAAAGTGAGCCAGGAGAATGGGCTTCCTGGTTAATTCAGTGAATATGTGTGGCTGTGCTTAAGCCGATAAACCAAGTTAGCACCGGTCGGATAGCGTTAGCTAACTCACCCGGCTGTGTGCGGCCACCACCTCCATATAATGAACCCAAACATAACGGCTAAATCCGGGGAACTTTCACAACGAGTACAGCGAAGCACCGGTGTTTATGCCTGCCCTATAGGCTATCTACGCCAGCCACGGTCCCGTCACAGCCAGGTAATGTAGGCTACTTGCCTTTATTTTCTACTGCCCTGTGCACAGTGCTGCTGTAAATGTGTTTGGTATGGTGCTGCCTTGCTGTTTGTGTTCATTTCCGAGTGGCGTGAATCTGCAATGCTGTTTTAAGGCTATTTGTTCCGTTCACTTGCTGTTTATTTGTTTTTTGGCACAATTGTTGGCCGTGTAGGTGTTGTTTTTGTGTGGACATGAACGCTGTTGTGTCGGGTCGGATCTGATCGCAGCCATGGTTGATTAGGGGAATAAATATATCGGGGGAGACTAGCTGCGTAGCTCCGTTCCTCGGACTCCCACAAAAGATAGAGCGCAGCGATGGGGATTATCTCAGCCATGGTTGATCAGCAATAGAAAAAGCGGGGGGAAATAAGTTTCGTGCTGGCTCATCTACGTAGGCCATGACGTAGGCGCGTTGCTTTTGGGCGCGTTGGACCATTTTTTGACACAAAATGACCACGCGCCAGATCGGGCGCGTTGGTCGCTTTGGCCCAAAGCGCCAACGCGCCCGGTGTGTTCTCAGCTTTACTTGCTAATGAAAGATTGAGTGCCGTCTTCCAAATTGTAAAGGGTCGAGGCCAAAGCCGTCTCAAACTCAAACAACATATCCGCAGCTATCTTTGATGTTTACTATCACGGCTTCGACGGCGCACTGTCGTCATCCGTTTACGTCCGCCCCAGAGCACCATACATAGGGCTCTGGCCCGCCCATATCAGATAGAACCAATTGAAATGTAGCTCAGGATTTCTTGACATATTTAATGAGCTTCAATGGAGAGTGCCCAGACCAACAGGCGCAGCACATTTAACTTGCCAGCGCCTAGTGGCAGGTCTGGATTTCCAGGCTAGTGCCATTCCCTTTCCTATGCCAAATAGACGAGACGTAGAATCACAGCCTGAAATGGCATGGAGAAAGAAGAGATTGTCACACACCTTGGGACCAAGTAACTCCTTTGTCTACTTTATGCACCATATCCGTCTTGTTTTTGTTGCTTTCTTTGGTTCTTGTGCCATAAACGGCTCCTGTGCATTCAGATCAGCATGATGCAACAAGAGTTCTGACAAGTCTGTGTCATCACCTACTGAGACTGTGTCTTTTGTTCTGGCAGAGGCAATAGCAGTTTGGACAATGAGCACATCTGCATCGTGCTTTGTATGGTTTGTGATATTCCATTTTTATCTTTGAAAATTGATTTTAATATGCAAATGAGCTATACACTTATCAAATATAGGCTACCCAAAATATATTCGCATAGGCTTCATTTTTTCTTTTAAAGATCCAAGTGACTGTTGCAGATATTGCTGCAGTTGGTCGCATACACATTCAGTACTTTATGATTCCTCCTATACGTGAACCTATTGAGTATCAGCCACTGGCTCTGTTGCCAGCAGATAACAAAACATCACAGCTGGATGTTTTGTGGAAGACATCCCTACTCCTTCACTCTCAAAGGCCATCATGGTCTGGTATGATGCAGATCCTGCATCTTCTAGATGAACACCCTGGGAGAGCTTCAGTAACATTCCTTCCAATGATTGATCTTGATCCCAGTGATGAATCCTGCATATACTCAACATTGAGGTTTGTGGCAACTCAAGCTCTGCAGTATGATGTGACCCCTGTTCTGACGTTCGACCAACCCCTTCTGGAAAGCCTTGACCATTATAAGTTAACTTCTAATACAAATGTTTTACTTTTCATGTAGACTTTCATTGTGTAAAGTTTTAATGTGGTAGGAGTAAAGGTTCAAATTAAGCCTATGCGGATATAATTTGGGTAGCCTATATTTGATAAGTGTATAGCTCATTTGCATATTAAAATTAATTTTCAAAGAAACTTGTAAGACAAAAAATGGTGTATCACAAACCATACAAAGCACGATGCAGATGTGCTCATTGTCCAAACTGCCATTGCCTCTGCCAGAACAAAAGACACAGTCTCAGTAGGTGATGACACAGACCTGTTAGTACTCTTGTTTCATCATGCTGATCTTAATGCACACAAGCTGTTTATGGCACAAGAACCAAATAAATTAATTGATAGCTGTCCCCAGACAAATGTGCAACATCACATCTCTCTTCCTGAGATCCTCTGAGATTGTCTTTCCCTTTTGGCAAGTCTGATCTGTATGGGTTCACTTTGGTGGGCCTACACTGACCTGTTTTATCTAGTGCCACCCAATTTCTTTATTACATTGGTCCATTTCATCACAAATTTGGCCCACCTGATTACCAATGCAGCTCAGGGTTCACAAACTTTTTCACATACAAAAGTTGGCAAATCATTTTTTTAAATCTGTTTTAACAATTGATTTCTGGAAAAGAAAAATGTTGAATTGATAAACAAAAATCTGTTATTTCATATAAAAAATACTGGTATTGATAAATAAAATTCATAAAGGCTCAAGGGGTTCACATACTTTCAAGCAGCACTGTATGGTGCATAAAGTAGACAAAGGAGTTACTTGGTCCCAAGGTGTCTGACAATCTCCTCTTTATCCATGCCATTTCAGTCTCGTCTATTTGGCATAGGAAAGGGAATGGCACTGAAAAAAGTAAAAAATTACACTAGCTAAGGGAGGGGTTAATCTAATTCATGAGAGGCACCTGTTATACCCCTGGCAGATAAGCCAGGCAGTTTTTCAGGTTAGAGGCCAGTCTAAAAACAGCATCGCCATCACCCATTGGCAGTAGGATGATTGGATATTCAATAAGTGTGGAGCTCATGTGCATATTCAAATGCATTTAAAAAGCAACTTGTAATACAAAAAAAGTGACTTTTCTAGTATACTTTTACTATGTAAAGTTTTATTGTGGTAGGAGTAAAGGAAAAAATTAAGCCTATTTGGGTTTATTTTGGGCATACGATTAGTGTATAGCTCATTTGCATATTACAATTAATTTTCAAAGAAACTTGCAATACAAAAAATGTTAATTATCATGGATACTTTCATTGTGTAAAGTTTCATTTTGATAGGACTAAAGGAAAAAAATAGCCCTATTGGGATTTATTGGTGTCTCGCCTTATTGGCACACATCTCGGATTGATGAGAATTAAACATATTTCCTCAACTAGGATTTCTTAAGACTTTTAGTATGTTGTTCTGGACACCTCATAGAAATTATCTGAGCTGAAAAAAATTATTTTACAATTTGTCTGTCGAAAAACGCTATTTTGCCTGGACTAGAAGGGAGGGTGGTAAGAAAGCTGAAGTCAGAAAAAGACCACCCAAAAGAAAAAGAAAAAAATCCTGCAAAAAAACATTACCATACCCCAGCAGTTGGCACCAACATTTCCATGAACCACCACCTGTATTAGCTGGTTCTTGACTGTGACCATACCCATGTACACAGTCAAGGCACAGATAGCAGCACAGTATCATGAAGGCAAAACAGCAGTGGCCATGAGAACCCCTCAAACAATAATACTCCAGTCTGATGTGTTTAATGTGTCTTTAAACAAACTCAATAAAATAGTCTTTCTCCCAACCCTCAGAATTCTTAAATCGCCTTGCACTCCCTCTTCACTCCTAGCTCAACCCTTTACCCTCAACTCCAGAGCCCAACCTTGAAATGCTACTTTTGTCCTACTACTATTGTTTGGTGCTGGGCAACGTACAAGCAGTGGCGGGCCATGCCTTTTACAACTAGGCCTTCAGAGCCATCGTCCCGAAAATCAAACCGCTTAATAAATAAATAACTTCATGATGACGTCACGGCTATTGTCATTGGATTAACCATACGATTGCAGCAGTTACAGTAACCTTTAATGAGTGTAATACAATTACATTACACAAATGACACTTAACATGTTGACTAAACCATCAAGAGCATAGGCCAACTAATATTACACACTACACAGCTTGACAAGATGCTGCATCACGAAAAGACCCCACACAGTCTAAATCATGACATGAGAAAATAATCAAGAACAAATTCAAAACCGCCACAAGTCACTAGCAACTACCGGCCAAGGCAAATGTCAAACACACACACAAACACACACACACACACACACACACACACACACACACACACACACACACACACACACACACACACACACACACACACACACACACACACACACACACACACACACACACACACACACACACACACACACACACACACACACACACACACACACACACACACACACACACACACACACACACACACACACCAGCTTAATCACAGACCCTGCGCCAGGATGAAAACTACCTGTCAGATCTTCTGTCTATCAATTTAGTTTAAATTTTTAGAGCGCTGGACAGCGCAGGAGCTAAGAAAAAATAAACATTATTTGCATTTTATATGTTTTAAGCTGGAAAATTATGCTGGGATGCAGCGCACTAGTAGTGGGTCATAACATGGAGAATGAATAGCAGAGCGGCACTGGCAGCGCATGTAGCGCATCCTGTGGTCACCGCTCCTAGTAAACACCGGTTTGAAAACCCAGTAGCACCACACACGGCAGCGATCGGTTGCAAGTCAGCTAACCTAGCAGACATATCCAACAATACAATTAGCAATGAGCCAACTATAAGCCTACCTTTCATATGTTGCTGTCTGATTGGAAGTGTCGCACGGATCGTTTATCCAGCAGGGTCATAGCGGCTAGCTACAGTGTTGTTCCACCCTGTCCAGCATTTCTTAAAAGGTCCTTTTCTCATTAACAAACTTCCCCAGTAAGTTGGCCATTAAATCCACTCCTTCTCCTTTGTAATCCACTGTGTGTTTCGACAAAGTCTCATCTAAAAGATCTAATCAAAAATAGAAGAGATCTAACATACTGCCTTCTATTCATGGAAAGTAATGTCGGCTAGCTAGCGGTAGTTCAAGTAGGTAAGGCCAGCTAGAAGGCCTAGCCGTGTAAAATGATACGCCCGACTCGGAAAACTCGAAATCTGATTGGTTTAAGAACATGTCAATCACAACATTGTCCCCATTAGCGTCAACAGAGAGGGGATTCTCTCGGAATTCTGAAGGCCTCGGCCAGCTATTTGTTTACCCGGAGACAGCGCAGGGAAATAATCTGATTGGATAAGAGCTCTAATATATATTAGCACACTGGAGGCAGTGCAGCCGAAGGAAAAGCAATTCAATTACGTATTTAGACTTACGTGAACACACTCTTTAAAATTGATAGAATGAATGAAAACATGTTTTAAAATGTATAAATGATATATTTAATAAATAAAAATAATAATGTATTAATAATATATGATTTTGTTTTTCTGAAAGTCTTTAGGCCAGCAGAGAAGGCTTTGCTGGCCCTGACGTCCCATTGCGTACAAGGTGGTTCATCAGTTTTTCAACACTGATGAGAGCAGTGCGATTGAACCAACACAGAAAGTGTGCAGGCTGTGAAACGAAAAAACAATGACTCAAAAAAGATTTTAAAAGGGCTAAGAAGATCTGATCTAAACTTCTGAGTTGTGCCATACATCTTCATGTAAACTGTCAGTGCTAAAAGTAAAAAAAAAAAAAAAGGTTTAAAAAGAAACCAAGGGTGAAGGAGAGACTATCTGAAGTATAGTACATGTCCTGTGCATGTGTGTTTATTTGTGTGTGTCACATTTCGGAGCAGTGCTGTAGATAATCTGATCCTGATAGTGCTGTGTTCACGTCGGCTGAGACAGACAGCTTATTGTCATCGTCCTCTGCCCCTGACATATGCCCTCCTCTCTCTCTCTCCCTCTCTGTCTGATTGTCTCATCACTCATCGGTGTTGTGACTCCCACCTGATGTCCAGACAGGCTTCATCCTCCCACCAACTGGATAATCAACACCCTGTCAGTATATATTGTCAATAATGCCTCACACAAAGTAAGACACAGACCCACACATGCACACCATCACATGAGACTATTCCTACAGTGACCCTAACATTAGAAAAAAAGATGAAACATCGCAGTTCTGACCCAGCGGTTATAAAATGATTTTGCAACAGAGGATTTTTTGTAGAGCACCCTCAGGTGTACCTGTGTGAGAAATATCAAGTCCATCGGACTTTTTTGAAATGACAATAAAGTGAATCTTGAGTTATAAAAAGATGCCTCACCGTGAGGTGTTGTACAACATTTTGGAACTATTAAAATACCACTACAAGAAGACCTGAGGGTGTTGAGAGGGTGTTTACGGGCCGACCATACCAGGGTCATTAATCGGCCGATAACCATTGAAAAAAACAGACAAACAACCAAGGTTAACGCTTAAACAATAATGTAAATTTATTAAAGTAATCCCAAAACTCACTTCCATGGAGGGCTGTGAAAACAAAGAAAGCTAACGTGGAGGAAGCCTGGAGCAGCCACACTTGGGCCCAGGACCTCCCCCCCTCAACCTATGCCCCGACCCCTCTAACTACAACGAAAATAAAGAAAACACTAAACCAACAGCCCCTCCATTTACTAAATAATATAACTACAAATAACAGGGGAACGCAGCAGGTCAGCAGCCGAGCAGTCCGCCGTGAGTGAGCCAGCCGCCCAGGCCACGCCTAAGCGATCAGCTGCTCCCCTCTAATCAAGGCACCTGAGAGAGAGGGAGAGAGAGAGCAAAAGGGTGGGAGAGCGTAACACCCCCAACCTAAGAGTGATTTTTTCCTTACACAAAAAAAACACAACAATCTTACAAGCGCGACAACGCATCCGCTTTAACATTATCCTTGCCACGGATATGTTTAATGACCACGTTGAAGGCCTGCAAAAAGATGCTCCAACGCATCAACCTCTGATTGGTGTTCCGCAACGTTTGGATATACACCAAGGGGTTATGATCGGTATAGATGGTAACAGGAACGCTTGCCGACCCGACGTACACCTCGAAATGATTCAATGCAAGTACAATGGCGAGAGCTTCTTTTTCAATCGTAGAGTAAACACACTGATGACGGATACATTTCCGAGATAAATAGGACACAGGGTGTTCTACGCCATCATCCCCATCCTGGAGCAGAACAGCACCTGCTCCCAGATCACTAGCATCAATGGCCAGTTTAAAAGGATGATCGAAATTTGGTGCGGCAAGTACTGGGGCATTAGACAGCAAGGCTTTAATTTGCTCGAGCGCAAATGTAAACTCATCGGACCACACGAACCAGACCTTTGGGCTTATTTGGATGATGTGGTGGTTCATTACTATGACTGGCAGAGCCATATGCAGCAATTGGGCGAGGTGTTTGATCGGTTGAGCAATGCTAAACTGACGGTGAATTTGGCCAAGTGTGATTTTGGGCAGGCTACTGTGGTCTACTTGGGAAAGGTGGTGGGCCGAGGGGAGGTGCGTACGGTGCAGGCCAAAGTGGAGGCTATTCATAACTTCCCGGGTTCGAGGTCAGATTTGCGTTGTTTTCTGGGGATGGCGGGGTATTACAGGGGGTTCTGTAAGAACTTTTCCGCAGTTGCGGCGCCATTGACTGACCTAATAAGCCCAAAGGTCCGGTTACAGGAGTTTCTAGTATTGGTGTGTCATCTGTCACAGTCAGCGGGTCTTGCTGCTCTTTTCTGAAGTTTGAAGGTCTCTCCCCTTTCCACAGGCATGCTACCCAGCATAGCAGTGGCTGTGTTATGATTAGAAAGGCTTCCTCTGGATCATAAAGACAGGCCTTGCTCCGCTCCTCCTTGCAGGCCAGACCTTCCCCCAAATCCCGCAATTCGTCTTGCAAAAACACACCTTCCGTCCACGAATAACAAACACATGCAGTTATCTATGGACAGTCAAGAAAACCTTTGGATGCCAGACACAGTCCAAGTCAACTGCCAAGGAGATTGACAACGAGAGTGTGAGGACTGGGGGGGGTTTGGGACACAGGTGCGGCCCAAGGTGTTTCTAAAAGTTATCCCAAGAGGGATAACCACTGAATCGCTAAAGCGAAGAAGGGGAGGGGGAGAAAGCAAAAAGCCACACAGGCTACTTTAAAATACCAAACTAAAGTGAGAACAAAACCATCACTGCCAAGCAGCTGAACGGACAGACAAACACTTCAACAATTATTTTCTCTTAAACTCAGAGGGCACTAGGATACAACCTCTCACTACCTCTTAAGGTGAGACAATGAGCAGCACAGAGCACTGGGGTCTCAGGGCATATATAATCTCTTCACACCTGGGTTCAATCAGCCAATCAGTGCACACACACCTGATTGCAGTGAGGAAATCAGTCACCATTCTCACGGAGGCGAAATATTCCGTGGACTCACAGGGCTGAAATCTACCGTTTCCTCACAGAGAGGATATAGAAACTCACCTGTTTCCGAAAAAAAATCGTAACCAGTCACTCAGACGTAGCTCGCTAGCTAGCTGCTAGCAACTATAGTTAATGCTGCTTTCGACCCAAAAGCCTCCAAACCATTCAACATTGTCGTCAGCTGATTGCAAAGAACACATCTGGAAAAAAAAGTGACAGTCTTTAAGGTTGGGTATCGTTCGGATTTTCATTGATTCCGCTTTTCGATTCCGATTCTTAACAGTTCTCCACTCCGATTATTTGAGAGGCAGAGGCAAAAAATGTCACTTGCTTATTTCACTGAAAAAACATTTATTATGAAAAATCTTTCAAAATATCACTAGTAAGACAAGTCTGACACCAAACATATTTGGGAGCTGCAGTTCACACGGGTGCTGTTGAACAAATACAGGAACATCATAAACAAATAATACGTAGGCAGAGACACAAACACTGTTCAGGACTAGCAGGTATTTAACATATTAAAAACACTTCTTGTTGAGAAAGATATCATATCTGCCTTCTCAGGCAGTATGCAGGACCTTTCTGGACATATTGTGTCTCCTGCAGTGGAGAAGACCCTTACGTTGGTGTGGAGGACGCCTGTACACATAAGTATGTAAAGTCTGACACGCAAGGGAACGTCCCTCGCACCACCAAGCAGCAGGGTCATCTGATGTTACGATGGGTGGCAGTTCCTTGTAGGTCTCCATCTCCTTCTTCCTGGTCCTGGATAGACATGGAGTTTGGCTGGGATGTTATCTTGACGGCATCCTCATCAGCAAAAAGCTCCTCCAGTTGGCTCATCTTAGGCTTTTTGCAGGAACGTAGTTGCTAAACAAATAAGTGCAACATCACTTCAAGGGCTGGCATAGGTCATGATAAAGATAAAGAACCTAAAGAATCAATTACTATGCTGCTGTCATATACTTACATGCTCCTCTTCTCACCATCTTCTCCTTGTGCTGTTGACTACAGACAACTGTTTGCATTTAGATCAAACATTGTATCGACTGAGAAGGAGACAACATTTGTGCATGAATGACATTTCATGCACAAATATAGGAGTAAGATATAAGCACATAATTGTTTTGCCTTTCAAAGTAACATTTTATTTTTTGATTATTGTGTCTGAACAATTATAGACAAGTTTGAAAACATTTGACACATGTTTTAGTGCTTTGGTATGATACACTTTGAGTCTATACAGTTAGCACAATGTCATATATATATCCAAAATTCTGGGGTTGGGATGATTTGTGCCAAAGGGCCTAGGTAAGTAAGTAAGTAAAATGCATTTATAAAAGCACATTTATAAAAGTTTGAACTGTCCAAAGTGCTGAACATAGTGCATTCAGTAGGTAAACAATGAAGGTAAAACAACAAAAATAAAAGACATAAAGCCCAGACATCCACATATAAACAAAGATAGTAGTGCAGAGGTAATACAGGTAGTCCTGATGGGCCCTCTGTGAGGCGGTCTTAAGGTGCCAACACACTGCACACCGCCGCGCGGCAAGTTTACATAGAAAGTCAATGTATTTTGCGCGCCGCCGCAGGAGTTGAAAATATAGAACTTGTTGCCGCGCCGCGATAGCCAATCAGCGCTGAGCTCCTCCCGACGTCACTCACTTCGGGACGACGGACAGAGGAAATTAAGATGGATGAAAACATAATAGTCACAGTTTGCTCCCATAAGTTCTGTGAATAGCCTATGTGTCTGTTGCCTGCTGTCAGTTTTGCTGTATGAACCAAGTTAGCACCGGTAAGCTTGGGTAAAGCACCATCAGCACAGCAAACTGGTGCTCTCAGCCCCATCAGCACAGCAGACTGGTGCTCTTAGCACCGGTTAGCACCAGCGCCAGCATATCCCCAGAGTAGGAGAAGGCTACTCTGGTCGGGCGGCGGACACAATATGACCCAATATGATCACGCGGCGCGGAACCTGCGATTCCTGCGGCCAACCGCCGCGCCGCGGAGTGCAGTGTGTTCGTACCTTTATGCCTCGTTTCCACCAAGTAGAGCGGGTCGGATCGGAAGGGGTTTGATCCGGGTAGTTTGGCTTTTCATTTGCCAAAAGTTGGGTAGGGTACGGTTTAAACGCACCTAACCGCTCCTAATCTCAGTACTCCTCCGTAGGGGTACTAGGCGCCTGAAAGGGTGCCTAAAAGGCGGAGCTACACACTGCCGTCATTTGATTGGTCGAAAGAATCATTTCCGCCATGTGTAATCATCTCGGCAAGAGTGAAGAGAGTCTGAATGTGAGCACAGCACTGTTTATTGAGTGGTGTTTTTCCTCGCCAATAAATTAATCAGTTGGTTACACTGTGTCCCACTGCTAGTCACAGTCCAGCCTAAAGCCCTCCCTACCAGTAAGGGTAGGGTCGGCGGTGGAAACACCACCGAGATTCTTAAAAGTGAGCCGCTCCGACCCGACCCGCTCTACTCGGTGGAAACGAGGCATTACATACAAATATGTAAAAGATATGTTTGTCTATAGTCCAAAACGTATGAGTGACTGGTCCCTCTCTGAGCCAGATAAAAACACAATGTTTCTATTGATGAATGACCAAATCATTACGCGTACTTGAACACAACCCCTGGTCTAATGACTCTTAATAACGATGCACACACAGTGTTTCCCACAGGAAGTTGGAAGACTGTGTCGTGGATCCTGGACCTTCAGTTAAAGTAAAATTCATCAATCTGGTGCACTTTGAGAAGAAACCTAAGGCTAAACCAACTGTTTCCTATGTAAGCTATTTAGTACTATTTTCTGGAATAATTTATAGACACAGAATGACCAAAAAGCAGAAAGAAGAAATGTACGTTTAAAAAATCCAGCCAGCTCCGGACATTTTTTCCCTTTGTTTGTATTGTTTAATGGCCCAATATAAGCCCCTGATCTTCGTAGCCCCGAACAATGTTATTTAAAAGATAACAAATGTACTGACAAAGGCCCCTGATAAATGTTTTTTTTCCTAAATAAAAATGTTCGCGACCTTCAAAGATCAGGGGCCTATATTGAGCCAGTAAAAAAAATTTAAAATAAAAAAAGTAAAGAAAATATGTTTTTATTTTTTTGGGCTCTGCCTTGGGCCCCCCAAGCCTGTCCGCAGTCCGACGGCCCTGAACGTAACTGACCATCGTCAGATGCTCATAATTACCGAGTAGAAGTTGGATGCTTCATAATACAATTCAATGCAGCCTCTGAATGGGCGCATAGGCTACTGGAGCACTGTCCGACAGTAATATGTGTAAAACACATAGTCACTGTAGTAGTAACGTTCAGTTATAGTTACTGTAGGAACCGTTGCTCTACAATGAACTGGCAACTTTTTTTGTTTGTTTGTTTTTTTCTTAAATGAACTGGCAACTTGATCAGTGTAACGCGGCCAGATGACAGCTAACGTAGGCTCCAGCCTGCGCCCCGTCAAAGGTAATGTTATGAATGAACAAGTAGTAGGCTAATTGTTTCAGCCTCCCTCTGTAGTTTTACTCTCACCATTCTTACAAAAAAAGTTTTTGATGTCCTGGGCCCCTGCTCTGCTGCTCATACTCCTGGCTTCCTTCTCAACTCTTTTCTGGTGTGCGAACTTGTGCTTTTTTGGGGGCATCCTCGCCTGCTGGAGTTCGCTCGCGCTCACTTAATTCCAATAAGAAAGAACAAAGGGGGAAGGGGGATTTCGAGCTCCCTTTTCGTCCATGTTGTGCAGCTGGTGGCTGGTACGGCCTTGGAGATGGTCCTCGGTTCTGCTGGCTTCTCCTGGTCCACCTCCTGGACATCTTCCAGCACCTCTTCTTCCTTCTCCTCCTCCCTCTTCCTCTTTGTTACAATATGTGGCCGGTGGACCAGGCCCTGGTGCTTTATGAGGATGTCTGCGGCCAGCCTGAAAATGGTTGCATTCCGTATCTGAGGTATCTGGAACCCAGCCTGAATCCATCCTCGACTGGGGGATCGGCAGTTCGGACAAGAGGGATTTGAGCTGGTCGTAAACGACATACTCCCCCCTCATCAACATACCCACGCATGACAGGTATGTTACGACTGTGACTCTTTCTTTGTCTGCCATTCGTGGGGAGAGCCGCTGTAGAAGCTGCCGCATCCACGGGAAGCCATTTTCCCTGTACACTTCCAAGTTCTTCGGGAACGAGAGATACCTGGCCTCCCAGGTCTTTCACTTCATGTCCTTTGGCCTTTGCCATTTCCCTTGCCCGACCAAAGGCGGAAGGAAGGAAGGAGTCCCGTGTGGCAAGGTCCTCTACCACCTTGTCCAGCTCCACCGACTTGGCAACCTTGGCTGGTGGCTGCGGTCCCTGGAGCGCCCCCAGCGGGACTCGTCGCTCCCCCAGCTGGAACGAGAGCCTCTTCATGTAGACGTCCTCGAGGAAGACCACCCACAGTGCACCCCCCTGCACCGGAACGGTCCCCTCGATGGACTCAGCAAATTGGAATAGTCTTCCTATTCTACTGATTTGCTCCCTGCCCCCGGTCCAGTTCTTGAGAGGCGGTGGCTCGATCCCAGCTGCTGCAGCAGAAGGGAGGGCCTGGGCAGGGAAGCCTTTGGTATGGGTGAGGGAGTTGGCATCAGTGCTCTCGGTCCCCAGGCTGACCGAATACACTCTGTCTTCCTGGCACAGCGGGTGGCCCCAGAACACCTCCTCCAGAGCCAGCTCAGCCTGGTGCGCGGACCAGGCTGAGAGGAACCCTTCCTGCTGCTCAACAGGCCCGTCAGTTTCCCCACATAGTGGCTGGTGACCGCCTTCAATGCGGTCATCACCCCACTCCCGTCATCAGTGTCCTTGAAGGGGACCACCAGCGGCCTGGTCCTTAAAAGGCACCGAAGCTCCTTCATGCATAAAAGGTCCTCCGATGCCAAGGATGCAGGCACCCCCTCCACACCAGCCCTGTATGTGCAGACATACTCCAGCCTCATGGACATCTGGCCCACCACCTTCTCCACCAGATCCCCCATGTGCACCAGGTAATCGTGAGCTCTTCGCAGCATGTTTTCCCTGGTTACCTGGTGCATGTGCCCGCATGTTGCAATGCAGCCACTCACGGGGTAGCGGAAGGCCCTTGAAAGCTTCCTGTGAGGGCTGTCTGCATACAGCTGCAGGAACAGCACTTTCGGGGCCTTCAATATGCTGCTCAGGTCAGCAGACCAGCCAGGCCATCCAGGCTGGAGGAAAAATTGGCAGCCTGGAACATTGCCATGCAGCTAAACTGCCCTCGAAGGGGGGTTGGGTTGGACGGGTGTTGGGGATCAATATTAAATCTTAAGACACAGTTCTATTTATAAAACCCTTTTATTTCAGTAAAACTCTTAGTTCAGTTCATGGCCATTACATTAAAACTATTTGAACAAATATTCCTTAATACAAACACATTTTGCACTTGAAAATTACAATTATTGTGAGGAGGGGTGCAAAGTCATAAGCCATGAAAAAGGTGACATGACATCTGTTAACTAAACTCCTATAAGGGGGTGTGGGGTTATCTCCCTCAGAACATGGAGCCTCAACTTAATCACACCATGTCCCTTACAATAAACTATTAAGATTGTGGCAAAAAGGATTTTCATTATCATTGCCACACAATGACCATCATTCAAACACATAGAAATAGCCAACACTACTCTCCAGTTACACATAGTTTCTCTCGTGTACACAGACACAGATACACACGATAATGTGCAGTGACTGTCCGCGAGTCACGGCCGTTAATTAGCGTGCATATCAATGCAAACGGCCGAATAAAACAACAAAGCAAACTCTGCGTATTTATTTATAAAAGTGATTCACATAAAGTAGCCTAAGTAGGCACATTAACACGGTAAAATAATAATACAGCGGCTTCTTGCACGCTCCGATAATTTGGAGAGAGGAAAAAAAGTCAACTTCCCTGCAGATGCTCTGACTGACTGCCCCTCAAATACAAATACAGGTTCTGATTGGCCAAATGACCATCAACGCACATATTATAGGAGTTACCATCGGTCACTCCGCAGTCCACACACACACACAGCCTCTCTTCAGTCTTTGCCTATTACGTGCATGCATAGTTAACGGAACCGTATGGTGATGGTGGTGACGGTCAGGATTTATCGAAGCTATATATAAAAAAAATAAGTTATAATTTGTGTGAGAAATGCAAGGTGTGGCGTGGAGCGTGTGAATTGCCTGAAATGCGTGTGTCTCACTCTCATTGCGTGAGAGTTGAGAACCCTGTAACTGTGTGCGATGGCTTGTGCTGATTGTGCTACTTTGTTGGCTCGAATGGCTCGTTTAGAGTGTGGCGTCCGTGAGTTAGAGCAGCTTTCTGCTTCTGACATTATAGACAGCACGGACACATTGCTTAGCCCTAGCCCCGGGACTTTTAACCCCCCCCCCCCCCCGCCTGTAGCATTACCGTAACTGCCTCGGCAGACGCGGCTGGGTTTTGCCCTGTCCTGTGGCGCAGGGGGGCATGCGGTGCTAGCGGGCTTGCTCGGTGCCCCGGTTCACGGTCCTATGAATCGGTACTCGGCTCTTGCGAGCCCTGTTAGCCCGTCTGTCTCCCTCGCTCCCGTTGGTCGGGCTGGGCCCCGCACGCTAGTCATAGGGGACTCCATCACACGCAACATTAATCTTGATTTTCCAGCGACTGTTAAATGTCTACCCGGAGCCAGAGCAACCGACATTGAGGCTCATCTTAGGGTGCTGGCTACACGCAGGGATAAGGGGGATAAAGGCGGAACGCAGATACAAAACAACACACGGTTTGATAACATTGTTATTCATGTCGGCTCCAATGACATAAGGCTGAAGCAGTCTGAAATCACAAAAGATAGCTTAGCTAGGGCTTTTGAGACTGCCTCAAAGATGTGTCTGCATCCATTAATAGGTTACCTACACAGGATGGGTTATTGTGAGACTTACAGTAGGGTTACAGCGCTAAATCACTGGCTGGCACAGCACTGCCATGAGCAGGGTTTTAACTTTGTGGATAATTGGGCTTCATTTAAGAAATGCCCTGACCTGCTGAAAGCAGACGGCCTCCATCCTAATGGAGAAGGAGCTGCTATTTTGTCTCGGAACATAGCTGGGTACTTGAATTACGATTGATATAGGGATGTAATACCCAGCAGGTCACAGGTTGTACACGAGCCTGCTAGTGCGGAGGTGGAGTCACTTAGCTTACCTACCATGTTAAACGTAATGTTAAATCATGAAACTGTTAATGTGCTTAACCATAACATTCCTCCTCATGTTAGCTCCCGGACCGATGGCTTGGTCTACGGCATCGAGACTGTGTGCCTCCCTCGTCGTGCAAACTGCTTACTGTATCCAAATGTTAATAAGCACAATAATTAAATTACCATTCCCACATTGGGAGGTGGTAAGCCAAACCCCACTATGACCCTCAAATGTGGGCTCTTAAATACTAGATATCTTTCTACTGTAGTAAATCCCTATTGATAAATGACTTGATTATTGAATATAAGTTTGATATGATTGGTCTGTGTGAAACATGGCTTCAGCCAAACTTTTTTCTACCTCTAAATGAGGCCTCTCCTGCTTACTACTCATAGGTTGCGTTCCGAATCGCATACTCTTTCTTTTTTCTATTCTACATACTACATCCGATGATAAAAAGAATCTAGTTAGGATGCAGTAGGCATACTATTGGGACATACTTTACTCTCTTATTTCATCATAACATTGCGCCTTGATCTTGCCTCTTGCTTGTATATCCGTCGCATCCCCGTTTGTTTTCATATGGAGGCTTCGTCGATGTGACGTCACTTCACGTGCGCACTGGATTGTGGGTCAGAATCGCCCAAATAGGATGCATTTTTCAACACTAACAATCTTGGCCGCATAAAGTAGGAAATCCGGGTACTTCTAACCATCCTAAATCTGGCCACAAGAATCGGGACATACTAAATCTTTTTTCTACATACTATATAGTAGAAAGTATGCGATTCGGAACGCAACCATACTCTCATGTGGCCCGGGATACTGGACGGGGTGGAGGTGTTGCCCTTATCTATAAATCTATTTTCAACCTGAGCTCAAAGAATGACTTTAAATGTGATTCATTCAAAGCTATGGTAATGAGGACAACTCCTGTAAATCGGAACAATGGCTTTCATGGGGAGGGTTTCAATTTGGTGGTGGTCTAGGCCCCCCGGCCCATACTCAAATTTAGTGACTTTCTTGCGGATTTTATCACCCATTCTGATAAAATCCTAATGATCGGTGATTTCAATATTCACCTCGATAAGGCAGCTGATCCCTTAAGGAAAGCCTTTGTAAATAGTATTGATAACTTTGGTTTCAATCCATTTGTAAATGAACCTACTCACTGTGAGGGAAACACTCTCGACCTTGTCCTCTCCCGTGGGATTTCTGTAATGGACCTAAATGTTTCTCCTGTCACTTCTGTAGTATCTGACCATTTTCTTATTTCTTTCGAGGTTGCCGTGGATTGCCCGAGCGGGGACGATGGAGCAGTGGTAACCACTCGCCATTATTGGTGCGTCAACTGTAACAACCTTACTGGATCAACTTCCCACGGTCCTGGCCTCCTTAGCACCGGTGACCGAATCTGTCGATAGTCTGACAACTGCGCTGAACTCAACCCTCTCTACCCTCCTGGATTCTGTGGCACCTCTCTCTCTCTCTCTCTTTCTCTCTACAAAATCCAGACAGACAATGAGGGCTTCTCCCTGGTTTGCTGACCACACTCGAGCTCTGAAAAAGGACTGCAGGAGATTTGAACAAAGTTGGAGAAAATCAAAACAAAAGTCCACCTACCGGCCTTGGAGAGAGAGCGTCTCAATCTACAAACGTGCTCTGAATGTAGCAAAGAAGGCCTATTACTCTTCTCTTATTAAAACGGCTCCGAGTAACATTTAAATATATTTTAAACAGCCTCATGTTTCCTCTCATAATCATAAATTACCTTTAACAGCAAACGAGACCATCAGTGCAAAGAAAGACATTTTTATATAGTTTTTATTACTGCTTTTGGTCTGGTCGTACACTCAGTCGGATTTTCGGTTCGCTCGTGCATGCTCTATGGTCACATATCCGTATTGGTCGCAGATTTCAGTGTGGCGCTGTAACACGATTTGAGAAGCCTATGGCTCTAGGTGAGGGAAGGGGAGCGGGAGCCTTGTTTGAGACAGTTATTTGTCGTCATAATGACTGATAACGGGGCTGAACCATCAAGGAAAAAAAAGAAAATGCAATGAAGAAAAGCTAAAAGGGAGAGTTTATAGGCGGGCGGGAGGGCGTTGCCAAGCAACGTATATACACAATTTCACGGGAGCGAATTAGGCTGCAGTGTTTACTCCTAAATGAATGAGCGGTAGCCCACTAAAACAAAGTTTACTTTGCCTCACCAGCATCATCAAATGACCATTATTCATCTGAAATAGTCATTGTTTACAACAACATAAACACATTACCTCATCGTGATCCATACTAACTGCCGTCTCTCGTTCATTCGCTTTGTGTGAGGACACGGACTCTTTCAGCTCCGTGAGAGGTGACACTGCATCAACTCATTGCAATCAGGTGTGTGTAGCACTGACTGGCATTAGTTGATGCTGTGTCACTAACCACTCTCACAGAGCCGAAAAGAGTCCGGTGCCCTCAGACTTTCAACACACGTGCATGCGACATGCACTATATTGCTTCCTGATCATTTGAATCTCGCACGCCCGGCACACGCTAGAAAACAGCTTCACGACAGCTGGCGTCGTAAAAATACTACCGCTTTTGTCCAAAGGGGCCGCCAACGTGCCATGTCACTCGTAGTGGCTTTAATAGGAATAAGAGTAATCCAAAATTTCTATTTGACACTGTGGCCAAACTTACAAAAAAAACCCAATCATTAAATCGCTCAATCCACACTGCGCAACATTTTATTGACTATTTTGATAGTAAAATTACCAATATTAGAAACCAAATCAATTCATTCGGTACAATGAACTGCATGATAGCTGCCTGTAAGCGTAATATCGGTTTACTTAATAACTTTGAGTCCGTTGCGTATGAATAATTGACTCAAATAGTCAGAAACTTGAAACCAACGACCTGCCTTCTTGATCCCTTGCCTGCCAAATTGTTCAAAGAACTCTGGCAAACCCTGGGTCCTACAATACATGATGTTGCCAACCTTTCATTAATGACTGGTACTGTTCCCACTTCCTTTAAGGCTGCTGTGGTGAAACCCCTTCTCAAGAAACCAAATTTGGATCCTGATGATCTGAGTAATTATCGCCGAGTGTCAAATTTGCCTTTTTTATCAAAAATACTAGAACGTATAGTGGCGCAACAGCTCTCGGATCACTTGACTAGTAATCAACTTTTCAAACCGTTTCAGTCTGCCTTTAGGGCACGTCACTCGACTGAAACCGCGCTCACTAAAGTAGTTAATGATACTGTGTTGATGATGTACTCCAATACGGCCTCGGTGCTTCTATTGTTGGACCTCAGTGCATGCAGCGTTTGACACCATCGACCATGACATACTCCTGGATCGGCTGGAAAACCTGTTTGGCGTTACAGGGCCGGCCCACGATTGGCTGAAATCATACCTAATAAAAATACGACCACATCACCCCTGTTCTTGCGTCGCTCCACTGGCTTCCGGTTCATGTCAGATCCGACTTTAAGGTGCTGCCATTGACCTATAAGGCATTAAATGGGCTTGCACCTTCATATTTGTCTGACCTAGTTAGGCGGTATGCCCCATCACGGGCACTACGGTCTACGACTGCAGAGCTCCTGTTTGTCCCCAGAGTTAAGAAAACTGCCAGCAGCAGGGCTTTCTCATATCGAGCTCCTTCGTTATGGAACACACTCCCGATCAAGATCAGACAATCTGAGTCTATCGAGGTGTTCAAGTCTAAACTTAAGACTTATCTCTTTGAATTAACCTTTGGTTAGCGCTCGTCCACCTCTCTGCTGGCGCGGGGTCAGTGGCGGGTCACCCTGGCTGGGGTCTGTTTCTCTGGCCTCTGCTGGGGGGGGGGCTTGCTCTGGGGTAGGTGCCGTTTTGGGCTGTTCCGGTGGGCTGCCCTGGCCGCTCGGGCTGGGGAAAATTGGCGTCTGACCGTGGGCGCCGCTGCTGCGAGGTGTGATCATGCCTTGCCACCGGACGTGCGGTCGCGGCGGCCTGCGGGGCTTGGCTGGGTAGGTCATGTTGGCTGATGGAGTGGGGGGCGGGCATTGGGGCGGCGGCGCTGCCTGCCGCTGTCGTTGGTGTGCTCTGGGCTGGGGGTGGCCGGGGGGGTGTCGGGGTGCGTGCTCAGGCGTCTGTGGTGGCGCCGTGTTATTGCCTGACTGGACCGTTGGGTGGGGTGGAAATGGGGCATCGGGTGCAGATTGTGTAATTGTTGCACTGGTAGGTAGGCACTGCAACGTATTTAATCGTTTAGACGCGGGTTGCTTTTGACTGCCTCGGGAGAACTGCGGATAGATTGTCCTGGGGCGGTTAGAAGCAATCTATGCAATTTTGGTCAGCCCTAACATTGGAGAGGGGCCCCCCTAATTAAATTCTGCTTAGGGCCCCATGAAGGTTTGGGCCGGCTCTGAGGGGAAATGTGTCTGTTTAATTTGCAAGGAAAGTGTTGCCGTGAAGAAGGATTACAATTTACGAAGACACTATGAAACTAAACATCAGAGCAGCTACATGTCCTGATAAATGTGTTATTTTTGCAAAGTGGCCCGGCCCTTCGTAGATTTGTCTGTGTGTGGCCCTCAGTGAAAAAAGTTTGGACACCCCTGCTTTAAATAAACCTTAAATAAGTAATTGTCTGATGGATGTGTCTTGCATTACAGTTTATGAGATATATATATCAATGGCACAATTTACCCCATGGTATTCTTTCCAAACTTACACCACACTGGGGGCAAGTTGTGCCACAAGACAACTTTTCTTCCGAAAGCTGTATTTCTTAAACAGTTTATTCCAGATCCAAAGTTTTTATTGCCAGGGATGCACAACACCCTGAAATACATGTACATGTTTGAGTTGGAGACATAACTCACTTTAAGTAAAAAGTGGCACTCACCCCACTCTCTCATATATATATATATATATATATATATATATATATATATATATATATATATATATATATATATATATATATATATATATATATATAGATGTTAACGTTTGCTCTAATGCAATGTATCTACTTATGTGTGTATACAATATCTGATCAGGGATCAATAGATAATATTGTTACTTACTAAGATTGTATCCATCTTATAATAGTGACTGAATGCTGGGCTCCTTGTATCAGTTTTCAGATTTTCCACACCAAAAGCCTCGACACAAACTTTAGTATGTTCCATATATCTTTTATACAGTTTTATTTTTCTATTCTTTAATTCCCCTCTACTGGATTGCAAACCATGGGAGAAAAACATGTTCCATTATTTGTACAATCTTTAATAATGCATTAGGCTGTGGTGTGCACATTAAAAAAGATGCAACTAAAAGGCTCATTAAATTTGAATAAGCAACACCATTTAAACTGATGTACAAATACGTAGGCAAATGTCCATTTACCACCCCAAAGATGAAAGGGCATTGGATATTAAGAGTTGGGGCTGTGTCTGAATTCAGAGAGAAACCCCTAATCTCACTTAATTGTCCCTCGCCAACTAATTGACTTTTAATTAATCCCCTTGGTATTTGGACAAGCACAGACCTCAGCAAAGGGTGCTTTGTGCTGAACACCTGAATGGTGAAATGAGGTGATCTTTGTACATGGGTGGGCAAAACTGTTTCACTACCCTGGAAATAGTGTGTTATTAACGGATAGTTGAAAGCTATAGTTTCCAAGGAGCACCAGTTTATTTTGTATTTAAAAAAAACTGCTCATCGGACAATTTGGTAAATAGATACATAGTGCATTTATGTTGTTTTTACTTTAAATAGCATAGGAGTCATGTTAAAAGTGAGGATATTTGCAATGGTATGTTGCTAAATAGCTGATAAAATATTGCAGATCACGGCCTGGAAAATGCTGGTGACATGTTGTGAGCGGGTCATCAATCAAAGCTACGAAAGAGACAGAAAAAGTCTTCAATTAAATATTTCTGATGTTACATTTCCAAAGTGTAAGAGTGAGGGCTACTTGTTAAAGAGCCAACCATATCTGATATTTAATAATCCAACTTTGTCCTGCCACATACACATGACATGTTGTTTCTGATGGTGGATTTTGGGGTATTGACTAAGGATTTGTGGCCTGTTTAAAGCGTTGGGAAGCCAAATTAAATTTGACCTTATTTTATTATATATATATACTCCATTTACTATTGAATTATGAGCACACCAAGTTTTTTAAACTGGTTATATGATTGTGAAAATGGTATATTTGGTCTCCTGCAGTGTGCATCTAGACACACAAACTATCAAATACAAATAGCCGCTGATACCTGAAGTGGTTTTGGAGGCTCCTGATGCAACAATACTTTAACACACCTTTGCTGTGTTGTCTAGTTTAGATGATTCCCTCAATTGTATGGTATCCCTGTTTTCATCGTTTGACTCCTGCACACATTCTGATTCAAACTGATCAACCAATTACTCCCTCAATGTTCTAACTGCAGTCTAGCAACCATGACGACATTACAAAAAATATCTGAGATGAAAAAATGCTTTCCTCAAATTGTATTCATTATACATGACAACGGTGTGTGTATTTGCATCACTACATTTACACATGCACCATTGTTTATGCCATGTAGGGTCAGTATGAAAATCCCATGGTATATAACCAGAGACAGTGGGTGTTGATGGCGTTTAGGGAGATGATTGTGTGTGGGTGGTGTAATGAAGGATGAGTAAGGAATGCTGAACATAGAGTGATCAAGGGCACAGAGAGTGGGAAGGAGGGAGGGAGAGAGAGAGAGAGAGGATAAGAGAGCAACAGACAGAAAGAGAGATAAAGAGGGGTGATGGACATGTCTCATCCACTCTCTGACACTTTCATCAATAGCCTCAAGAAACAAACACACACAAAAACACACACGCCAGACCCACACACACACACACACACACACACCCCTCTCCTGTGTGATTGACAGCTAGCAGATGTTGGGTGAATGAAGTTGTCACACTGGCTGCTGATCAGCTGTGCGTCGTCGTAACAACAGCTGAAGGCTCAGCTTGACGCGTCACTGAACTTGAAGGGGATCTCTTGTTTTGCCAAAGAGCACAACGTGTGTGTGTGTGTGTGTGTGTGTGTGTGTGTGTGTGTGTGTGTGTGTGTGTGGTGTGTGTGTGTGTGTCATTCAGATGAAACTATATAAAATGACAATATACGTTGCATGAGTTTATTTTCTGTTCATAGGTCATCATGAATGTCACACCTGTGCCAAGCCAGATTTCACAGTAAAAATAGTGAAACACTGTAAAAGTGGGACAGGATTTTTATTAGAGAAGGATTTCTATTTCTCATTGACAACTTTCCCCCCAGTTAATTCAAACTCAAAAGCCCAGTGTGGTTCAATATAAGACCCGAGATACCAGAGATGCCAATTTGCCCCAGCCCGAGCGGCCAGGGCAGCCCACCGGAACAGCCCAAGACGGCACCTACCCCAGACCAACCAACCAGAGACTGCTTATACAAAAATATAGATTTGATTTACGCTGCATTAGATACAACAGCAAAACAGCGTCAAATTAAAACGGTGCGTCTTTTCCCCACTGCAGACACGTTTTAGAAGTTCTTAAGTGTTGCATGGTAGATTTTTGACATGTCACATTAGGAGAAGCACAGGTGTAGATAATTAAAATGAACAATGGCTGGATTCCATTGAATTGCTTCAGTTTCAGGGTTGTCGTATTTGCAAATGCCGGCTCACTGTCACTCTGCCTTCATGGTGCGCTGGGACACTCCAATAGAACATCATTCATGTAATTAGTAACACCTGTTCTTTTCCTACTATACGACAAGGCAAACCATCAAGCATCCAACACTTACGTATTAGAAACTGCAAAACCTAGGTAGAACAGCATTCTTCTATCTATCTATCTATCTATCTATCTATCTATCTATCTATCTATCTATCTATCTATCTATCTATCTATCTATCTATCTATCTATCTATCTATCTATCTATCTATCTATCTGTCTATCTATCTATATATCTATCTATCTACATTTCAAATACCCCAGCCACTGTCTCACTGTCTGTTTCTTTGTAAAGTTTTAACAAGTTTATCTTTGATTGCTCTTTAATTTTTCAGAAGCTCAAATCCCAAGAAGCGCCCCAGAAATGTTTACCTCATGCAGATGTACTGACTGTGTTGTTGTATTTACTCAGAATTCCTCATGGGGTGGCATAAGTTACGCACGACAGCTTTTAAGAAAGCCCTTTTTCCAACCCACCCCATTTTAATTCCACTAACTTTTCTATTCTGTCTTCCACCACTGAGTTATTTCATCCCTTTCTTTTCTCTCCCGTCTTTTATCTTACCTCACGCTCCCATACCCACCCCCTCTAAGTGGGCTTTGAAGAGTTAACGTTGGGATGTGTGGATGTCCCACTCCTCTGTGTTGCCTCCAGATATCTATTAAAAGGGCTCAGCTCTCCTCTTCACAGCTTAGACGCCAGATGTTGCTCGCATCTCCACTCATTGCGGATGTAATGGACCTGAATGCTGTAGTTTGCGACTCCACTGGCACATCCATCCTGTGTATTGCAGCAACCAGAGGAAAAAAAAAACATGTGATAGACATAATGAGAGAGAGAGAGAGAGAGAGAGAGAGAGAGAGAGAGAGAGAGAGAGAGAGAGAGAGAGAGAGAGAGAGAGAGAGAGAGAGAGAGAGAGAGAGAGAGAGAGAGAGAGAGAGAGAGAGAGAGAGAGAGATGAGAGAGAGAGAGAGAGAGGAGAGAGAGAGAGAGAGAGAGAGAGAGAGAGAGAGAGAGAGAGAGAGATGTGTAATTATCCTCCATTACCACAAACTCCTTTATTTTCCCCCAGAAGCAGAGAGAAATCTTGTGTGGAAAATGACAGCTATCAAAGTAAAAGATGGGCGTTCTGTTTCAGAGTGTGACGACTTGTTGAAATGTCATTGTGTTGCGTGTGTGTGTGTGTGCGTGTGTCTTTTTTCTGGGATGATTGTGTGTCTGTGTGTGTGTTTGACCTTTAAAATGATATATAAAAGTCATGTTCGCCAAATATGTCACTTTTACTCCAAACGCTCAACATGTAGGTGTCTTTAAATCAAACATTTTAAGATACGAAAGGAAAGGCTATTGTTCTTGGAACTGCATTTATATATTCTTTTAATGTTTGGCTTAAATGTAGCACAACAATGTCAATGTACTTCTCTGGTGCACTTAAGAACAAATATTATTAGTGGCCACTACAGAAGATTACAGATGATCATTATATACTGTATATCCAAGAATTCACATTTGGATTTCCACTGACTATGGAAGAATTTGGCCACAGTGTAAAACATTGACTATACATGGTCAGGACACATACATATCCAACCTGGTCTTGTTAGTTTGTAACTGAAATCATGGACTTATCTACAGTACATCCTCATTTGACTTGATGCAGCTCACAATATCTTCATTTATTGTATGATATTTTCTTTGTCCAAATATCCAGAATATCATCACATCTAATAGTCTGCACTAGAAGGTACTGTTGCTAAAGGCTTAGCAACATCATTTCGTATAGCCCAAGGTATTAGCAATATAACTGTTTGTCATGCACAACCTTAGCCCCACGCAGACGAACAAATAAATCTCCCCATCCGCGTTGCTGTTATTCCGCTTCACATTTGATCTTGGAGGATGTGGTCACAGACACAATCAAAATCATAATTATGGATACGGTGTAAGGGGACAGTTTTTAAAAATGGCTACACGATGACCAGCGTTCATCTATTTATTTTTAGTAGGGGTCTTGGCTCGGGCAACAAACTTGATTTATTTCCCTGTGCTTTTAAGGGTGCAAGACCCAGACATTCAGAAATGAAGTGGAAACGCTGCTAAGAATTTCAAATGCACTTTTAATACATCCCCCCTCATATTGACGTTTAGGTGGGAATCCGTCTTTTTTATTTCTGTCATTTCTAGCACTGAAGCCATTGGTATATTTGTGTGTGTGTGTGTGTGTGTGTGTGTGTGTGTGTGTGTGTGCGTGTAGCAGCATTTATTTCCCCTCATCATCTGTTGAGAGTGAGAGGGGAGGTGTGGGGAGGGTGGAAGTGTAATGGTAATCATTTTTTTGTGACTGCGCCCAGGGTCTGAAGTGGCTGTTGCAGAGGACTTTTAGATTGATCTCGCAACATGCACGCCACCACACACACACACACACACACACACACACACACACACACACACACACACACACAAGCCCCGAAGAAGATATGCTATATGGATCGCATCCATCCCCCTCTCTGCTTGCCCTCCCTGCTATGCCGCCATTTGATTAATGATCCAAATATGTGAATAAAAATATCAAAACAACTCGTCAAAACCTAGGGGGTTCTAGAGACGGAACAGCTTAAGGGTGAAACTACAGACTAACGAGGGGAACATTCTTTTTCCTTTTTTTTTCAATCAAACATCCTCTTTTTTTTTTAATAGTGCCTCTCTTTTTTATTTTCCATCTGTGATTAACTTATTTATTTCCATACCCAGATGTTGTGAGGATTGTGGCAAATGAGTCTGCACTTGATATCGCATTATGTGAGAAGTATGAAAATTAGGAATTTTAAAAATTAAGAAAGATTGTTTGTGTTTTGTTTTTTTAGTTAAATTAACAGTATAGCAATATAAAGGTATTATTACATTTGTGCGTGCGTCCTCATTGTGTGTGTGTGTGTGTGTGTGTGTGTGTGTGTGTATGCATGTGTGTACATAGAGATGGTGTATTGTGAAGGCACCCCGGCGAGCATGTGGATGCTTAATTCACAGTGGTGGCACAATCAGACAAGCCCCTTTTTTCCTAACACAGCCGACCACTAATTGACATTTTCATTAAGGGTAAATTTATGTTCCTATTTCTGTGCGCGATAATGACCATTTCCCAAGCAGTGCTTTGGGCACCGCTAATGGACACAGAAATAAAAGGCGGAAACTTGTTTAATTGCGATAGAAAAAGAAAAAAAAAAGGCCATAGTATACGCTCATGGGTGAGAAGGAGGTGGGGCAGGCTAGAGTGATGGCTGGCGGTGGCTTATGACTGAAGTACAATAACAGATAAATAACCCTGCGTTCCAAATCGCATACTCTCTGTTTGTTTCTATTCTGCATGCTACAACTGATCATAAACAGAATCTAGTAAGCATGCAGTAGACATACAATTGGGACATAATTTTATTTATTTATGTCTTCACAACATGATCCTGCCTCTAATTTATATATATATCCGTCGCATCCCTGTTTTTTTTCATACGTTGCCTCCGTCGATGTAACGTCACTTCCGGCATGCACTGGATTGTGGGTAAGAATCACCCATATAGCATGCTGATTTCAACACTAACAAATCTCCACTGGATGTAGAAGGGCATCTGGCTATTTTGAAGCATGCTTAATCTGACCACCATAATTGCGACATCTTAAATCTTTTTTTTTCTACAATACTAAATAGCAGAATGTCTGGGGATTGGAACGCAGGGTAAGTCTGTTAAATAAGGCTGACATGACACCTTCCTTATTGACAAACAGCCACTTTCAGAGAGGACGCACATCAAAGAAGGATTTGAATTTGGCTAACATCAAATCTTGCTTTGAACAAAATAGTATCAAGAAAAAAGAAAACTCCACAGTATTGAATAGATTTTAGCACATAGTCTATTGGGACCGAATACACAGTTAGAGCTAGAGGGACATGGCCATCTGGAAACAGAAGATAGTTTTCGCTTCCCGAATCCAGCACATGTGGTACAAATAACGTTAAAAGAAAATGTCCATTGCTGTACGCTGGCCAACTGTATTAATACAGGTGGGGTCAGAAGTTCACCATATGGCATAACGTTCCTTATCTCTCCCTACACCAGACTTTACTTTGCCCCTATATAACTTGTTCAGTTCATTTTAGCAATGTCGCCGTGTTCCCCAGTTTCAGCAATTACCTGAACGCATTCAATATTATAATATCATAACTTAACGTGTCAGAATTACTCAAGTGATGTCATTGCACCCAAAATGTATGACACAAAACAGGCGGCCTCTTTTGTTTTTTTTCTCTCACACCCACGTTACCTCACTTTGACCTCTCCTGACCCCCAATCTGTGGACAGCAAATGACAGAGGGAAGCCAGTTCAAAGCTTTGGGGCGGGAGCTGAAAGGCATTGAGCTAATTGGCAGCAACTCTGTGTCTTTGAATATGAGTGATCTATTGATAAACACTCTCTGACAAATACACATGACCAGCATGACCTCAGCTCCAGGCGCTATGTCAAAGACTCGCTAATGTAACACAGGAAAGAAAAGAAAACTACTCATGTCTGTCTCTTTGGACACGTATACGTGCATTGGCATATATTGTTTTATGTTTGAGTTCCACTTCATGCGTGTGTTTGTGTGTGTGTGTGTGTGTGTGTGTGTGTCTTTGTGACTGCAGTCATGCATGTTCCACTGCAGTGTTTGTCTCTATGAACACATGTGCATTGAAATGACCTTTCTTACATGAGTGCAGTACTTTTTTTTGTGTGCGTTAGCGTGTGTGTGTGTGTGTGTGTGCGTGTGTGTTTGTGACACAGCAGAGTGACAGCAGACAGTGCTAAAGTCCCACGGCAGTAATGGAGACGTCAGCCAAATAACAGAGCCGACAGTCATCCACTCAGACAGATGAAACACCACACACACACACACACACACGAGCAGAGCCTGGCATGCACATAAGCAGTGTATTAGTCGAGCATCATCCCCATTCATGGTGGAGATGATTCCATTTGCAGGACCACTCAACCTTTTGATGGTCTTATCCGGAAAGACACGCCGTCTAGGAAATGCTTGACTGGACAGAGTGCGAGTGTGAATATACATGGGAACATATTTTCAATTGGAGGGCATGCCCGGGGTTATGTGCCCGCACAAACGTATTAATGTTTTAGAATAAACAACTGAGGGCTGTAGAGACTCATTTACTTTATTTTATCCATGTGGGGGAAAAAAAACACTTTGAGCTATTTGACCGACTGCCATGAATATATTGCGTCATTTGAATAAAAAAAATAAAAAAACGTATTGTCTTTGGCCATTGTCGGGATTTGTTCAGGCAGCTGAGAAGCGGCTGGTTGCTTCCCACATGTCTCGGCTCTAATGGCAAAACAGATATTGGAAAAATGAAGTCTGATTCTTGAGACATGGACAAAAGATGTTCCTCTCTTTATTGCTGTCACATGGAGGCCTCCGCTAAGCCCCCCGACACATTCATCTCACTTTATAAGAATGAGCTGGCTTTTCATGCCACGCACTTTATTCATGTAGCCACAATTATCCATAAATTAATAAAACCTGACTTGGTTATTACTATAGAGAAAGAGATGGGGTGGGTGTGTGTGTGTGTGGGGGGGGGGGTGGGTACAGAGAGAGAGAGAGAGAATATGAAGGGGCCTTACACTGAACAATCTCCGGATAATTAACAGGAAGATAAACAAAACATAAATTTGGATATTGCATTTATTTGGACTACCACTCAAATATGCGTGAACCCACGTTCTTTTAATTAAAAGATAAATCTATGTGACATGCTGCTTCCCCCAGTTAATTATTCAGTGCTGTACAATAAAAACAAAACCCATTAAATATGCCACACACTCTATTTCTCCATTAACAGTAAAAAGCGCTCATCCTGGGGACAACATTTCAAATTTCAAGCTGCTGTTTTTTTTTGGCTATTTCCCCCGCTTTTTGTTGTCCTTTGATTGCAGATTTTTTTTCTTCCAATTTTCGACCGTTTTGCATTTACATAGCTACTCAGATCTTACACTGGGAAAAAAAAACATTTGGTGTGAGCAGTGGCTACTTTTATAAAAGTGTGGAAGGTATCCATTACAAAGGGGATTCTAAACTGCAGCTGCACGTGACAAATTTACATTTTGCCAAATGCTAAACCTTGAGATCTTCCGACATATGTTCTGACACTTTTGTTAAAAAAAGTGACCAAACTGGTGGGGAAATTACACAGTCTGCAGCAATTGTTTTTAAATGAATACTTTGAATGTCATTTTGTAATGTGTTGTGTTGTGGACTATTTGCAGCACTTTTTTTTCTAATGTGCTGTGTTGTGGTCTTAACAGCACGTTTTCTAAATGCTGTGCATGTGTTCTTACGCCAATGTGCATTGATGAAGACGTTTTCTTAATTTGCTTGTGTTTTATCTTTGTGCATGTGTGTTCTTAAGTTGCAGTGCTGTGAGCTCTCAGGGCCACCGTAAATCAGAGGCAAACAATGAGATGAGGACGTTTTTGTTTTCATCACTTTGTTTTCAATATGTCGATAAAATTAGTTCATGTCAAGAATAAAGAGGAAATACAATTTTGTGAAATATTTTAACTTCCGGGATCATCACCTCCTAACCAAAACTTTTTTTAAGACACAAATAATGCATCTTTTCAACACAAACACAGTTTTTTTCCCCGGCGGTAGAGGTTTTATTGCAGAAAGAAGAGGAAAAACACTAGTTAAATCTTACTTTTTAAAAGTACATCTGAAAGTTAACACCACATTAAACGGTCCATATTTGATATAGCTTTTAAATGAAACATTGTGTCTTTAGTCAAACAGATGTGTGGCAATAAATAAAGGACATTTCTATTTTAGATATAACGTAAGTTATAATATATATATATAGCTTATAGCTTGCAACAAAACCCCTCTCCTCACTTCCCCTCCCATAGGCCATACAAATCGTCTTCTTAGAGGAAGGTGGACAGTATTTGGACAAGGCTTGAATTTTCCCAGAATCCATTGCAGGCTAAGATAAATGGCCATCGGTTCAGTTTATTTTTTCTTGAGCACCAGTGATTATTATTGAGCAAATGGCATGTGCTTCTTCAATAAGAGGCTCGATGGAGATCAAACGGCATGGGGACAATGGGATGGATTATTTTGGGATTACAGAAAGGGGAGGTGTGTGGGGGGGGGGGTTGTATCCTTCTTAGGGATGAAGAAAGACAAGTCACATAGGAAGCACAACAAATGCTGTTCTCTAGTGTCGAAAAAACCAAAAGCCATTGCCTCATCTGAACAAGATGATGAAACATGATTCGCATACGTATGTAGACCTGTAGATGCAGCGTGCACTGATGCCAACAAAAGTGGAATATATATATATATATGAACTTTTAATTTCTTATTGTCTGTTTTTGAATATATGTAAAGGTTTAGCAAACATAAGCACATTCATCAAAGCAACTTAAAGCCACCAACAATGACCTTAAGCGTATACTACATGTGACAGGTTGAAACTCAAGTGGGAAATGAACACTCAGTTATAAGGCAGTTATAATGACATTCCTGTTGGCTGCTAAAATATACATATTTTTATATAACACATGTGTTTCTCGAAAATACGGTATTTTACTTTACCGCAAATACTGTTGTTTTCTGTCGGGCTAAAACATGTGAAGTTGTAAAGACACGATTAAAACCCCGATAACAGAGTTTCACAAAAATATTAAACTTACTTTTTACCTTCTTTAGTTTTTCCTCTACACTTCCGCTCTACTTTCTTTCTGCTTTCCCCTCCACCTCTCCACACGTGCAGGAAGGATTGTATTTCTTACCATGTTGTGATTATGTGTGTGTGCGCTTGCGTGAGTGCATTGTGTTGGACTTTAAACTCCTTAAGGCAGCTGTGGCCCTGAGTTTTTTTTTAGAGTTTAGCCCTATCCGGCGCTGCGTGTGTGTTTGCGCGGCGTGATATTGACTTTTCTTAAAGTCCGGATCATTTCTCTTTATCAGAAAAACATTAACAACCCCCCCAGCCCTCTCCTCCCCCCCCCCCCCCACTCCCCTCCCTTACCACCAATACCACCAGCACACAATGTGCCATACATTCTCATTCTCCTCACCCTGTACTAACCAGCTGCTGCCAGCCCTACAAAGTACATTCAAAGTGCATACTTTTTTAAGCCTTAAAACAATGCCTGATTGAAAACATTGGGTGTTCAGTATTTTTTATGCTGTTTTTTTCTAATCATATAAAAATGTAGGAATAATAATAAAATAACAATCATACACAGAAAGATAATAACTTTTTTTTAAAACAACAACTTATGTAATAGTTTGTTATAAATGTAATATAATTGCAGTGTCAAGTGAATGCTTATCTAATCATGTCTGAGTTTATGGAAGGGTGGTTCAGTCTAAGTTGTATGTGGACAACCCAACTGGTTACTGTCTATCTGATCATCCTTCTAAATGCACCATGCACAGCTTGGTCCAGGGCCTTGTCAGAATACATCCTAACTGTCATCTGTCATCAGAAAACAGCCTGAGCTAAAACACAGCCAGTTCCATCTCCCTCTCCTTCTCCTGACGTGGAGCCTGTAAGGTGATCACCCAGACATTGAATTGCCCCAACAACAAAAAAAAAACTGAGCAGAACGAGCCTTAACGTTGGGCTAATGGATGCTTTAAATACGCCCATTGATCTGTGTTGTATATTCCCAGGCTATTTTAATGGATAGGACGTGTACCATAGATAGAGGGAGAGTGGATAGGAGGAGGAGGAGGAGGTTACTTCAGGGGCTCCGGCCAGCTGATGGGACTCAACTTTACCCCATTGGCGTAAGAGTCCAGAGTCAGCTTACCACTGTAGGACTCTTGAGTGTGTGTGTGTGTGTGTGTGTGTGTGTGTGTGTGTGTGTGTGTGTGTGTGTGTGTGTGTGTGTGTGTGTGTGTGTGTGTGTGTGTGTGTGTGTGTGTGTGTGTGTGTGTGTGTGTGTGTGTGTGTGTGTGTGTGTGTGTGTGTGTGTGTTGTTGAATTGATTTCCTCTGCAATGACAGCTCCAGTCAGGCTGGCACCAATGACCCCCCTCCCCCCCACCAACACACACACACACACACACACACACTCCAGCCTTTCTATCACTGACAGACGCGCCACCAATGCCATCACTGACCCTATCACACACACACACACACGATGATGTGCTTGTCATTCGCACTGGTGCAACGGCAGCCAATGGTGTTGTGTTCAGGGTTGGCCATCGGAGTTGCATTCAAACGCCCTCCTCTTTTCCCCCACTAACCCCCCCCCCCCCCCCCCCCCCATAACCACAGTAACTGTCCCGCTAAATCGTTTTTTTTTACGCAGATCATTTTTCTGATAAAAGCATTATTTTTGGAGAAAAGTATCTTCATCGATTGATGATCTATGATTACTTCCCTGGTTTGAAAGCCTCCTTTTGAAAACAATCTTTCAGAGAAAAAAAACAATTCAATGAACAGTTACTAAGTCTTTCTCCTTTCCATTCTAATGCATAAGAAACCTTTTTTTAACCACCTCATCACAAATACATACCGTAGATTATAATGGAGATTCTTGGAAATTGTTCTCATACTTCTAATAATAGAGTATGTTAACGTTGTGTTTATAAGAAGTAGGAAGTGTGGTCCATTAATAAGTGCTCTTTCTCATTGTCTTGTCATTGTTGGGTCGGGGTCTCCAACACACAGTAGATCTGATCCAGATGAGTCTGAAAGTGACCAACACTTATGTGCATACTTGTCTTGATGGTACACATCTTTCAGAAGGCCTTTCAGACAAATGCATTTTCTACCAGACCTATCCTTCCCCTATGGCACGTCATCAGCAAACCCATCTCGTGGTTGACCAAAAATCGGTGACAAATCGTGGCTTCTGCTGCAAAAGAACCCCCAATGTTTCTTCAATGGCTTCCATCTCCTGCCATTGGTGGAGGAGATGTTGCAACACCATGGGCATCTTCAGAGTTCCTCCCCGGGTACGTGGTGCTCGAGTCGGGAGCGTTTGAAGCGCCGGTCGGGGTAGCGGCTGTTGTCGAAGGGCCTGTGGTGCACACACAGCACGTGGGTCTTCAGGTTGCCCTTCTGCGAGGCACTGTAGGGGCAGTAGCTGCACTGGAATGCTTTCTGGCCTGGAGAGGGGGAGAGGGAGAGAGGGAGAGAAAAAAACACAAGCAGAGAATATTGAAACCATTTTAATCTAAACCAGTAGGTCTCGGGGAAGGGGTCCTTGAGGGTGCCCCGTGTCACCGTAATCCAATTCTGCTGAAGATTTAGCCCTATTAGTGGGTGGATGTACAGGAGTGATATTTCCAATCAGAGGCTGGTCTCTCTAACACTATACAAGGTCTCCATTCACAGTGAAGGCAGAGGGACATTCAACAAATGTTCTTCCAGACCGGGCCCACTGGGTAAATAGTTTAGGGGGACTAATGTATGTGTAGGTAACAGGTTCATTACATTACAAGAAGCACTGATCCAAATAGCTACTGTGTTTATACTACCAGGTTAACAAGTGCTTGGAGTTGAGGGCACTGTTTTTCTTTCAAACAACAATTTAAATATGACATGCCTAGTAAAATGACATATTGGTGTTACAGCCATCATGCAACATTAGTTTCAAATTTTAAAAAAATATGTATAAAAGACATGAGTACAATTGTATTTTCAAATCAAATCTGTAAATGATATCCATCTCATTATAGAACTGAAGAATCCTATTGGCAAATTATGACCATGTTAATGTGATCGCAAATGTATCCAAACGGCTTGGTTTTGGACAATGGAGGATGAAACCCACACAGACATTGGATTAACATACATACACTGCACACCTACTGATACATTCAAACCTTCTAACTATACAACAGGCCTTCTTTGCTGCCTCTCCTTCACAACAGCACCGCTATCAATGGCTGATTGATATTCAACAAGAGGCCTGCTACTGTATATTGGTCTGAAACCGTAACTTGAACCTCCAACCTTCTACCCACTACTTTGCTAACAAACACAGAGGATTAGACAGAGGCACGTAGACTTGAAGAAGAATAAGGATACAGTTGGGGACAATGGAGGGAGTTAAAAGTGATATTCTAATCTTGCACAACTCCCCCAGCACTTAATACTGGCCTCACTTTGGGCAGTCCAAGAGCTCTCCCACAAATTAATCTGAACTAAAGTTTTTAGCAGCCCCCCCCCCCGAGTCGATATGCATCTTTTTGAAGAGAGGCCATGCATCTATACTATATAGTCCCCCTGAACACAATAGCATAGAGAGTAATACGATGGCACAAGGTAGTTTTTCTCTATATCTCCCTCCTGTTTGCCACAGCTACGGCACAGAATGTTCTCCCCCCCCCCCCACTAGATTGAATCTGATCATCACTGCAGCAAAACACAATGGCCCTTAATAGCACCGGGCCGTTTGTGTGAGGGATGCCGATTACAAAGCCATCATAGCCCACTTCACTTAGCTCACTTTACAGACAGACGGAGAGACAGGCAGGCAGGCAGGCATACAGACAGACAGAGAGACAGACATGCAGGCAGATAGACAGACAGACAGACAGACAGACAGACAGACAGACAGACAGACAGACAGACAGACAGACAGACAGACAGGACAAAACAAAATGGTTAGGGAGAGGGGGAGAATGAAGGGAGAAAAATTGAGACCTCTGTGGTACTTTGCGTTATTAATAACACTACGTTTGCCCTTACCGTATTTTTTTTTCTCTTTTTTTTTCGTCCTTTATCTCATTCAATTTGAAATGGTCTAAATGTGTGGGGTTCCGCAGGGGTCAGTGCTGGGACCACTGTTATTTAACTTGTACATCAATGATATTTGCAATGTATCGAAATCTCTAAAATTTATACTTTTTGCGGATGACACAAATATACTGGTTTCTGGGGAAAATTTGCAGCAACTTCTGTCCACATTGACCGCAGAGATTAGCAAACTAAAAAAATGGTTTGACAGAAATAAGTTATCTCTAAACCTAAATAAAACTAAAATTATGATATTTGGAAACTGTAAAAAATCAGAAAACATTGAGGTACAAATAGAGGGTGTAAACTTAGAAAGGGTATATGAAAACAAATTTCTGGGGGTAATCATTGACGACAGAATTTGCTGGAAACCTCATATAAAACACATACAAACCAAACTATCAAGAAGCATTTCAGTCCTGTCCAAAGCTAAGCACTTCCTGAATAATAAATCACTCCATATTCTTTATAACTCATTAATATTACCATATTTGTATTACTGTTCAGAAATCTGGGGAAACACATACAAAAGCTCTTTACAACCGTTGTATATTCTTCAGAAGCGAGCCATTAGAATAATCCATAATGTAAATTATCATGAACATACTAATCAACTATTCATACAGTCCAAATCTCTCAAATTTCCTGATCTGGTTGAATTCAAAACCGCCCAAATAATCTACAAAGCCAGAAATTATATGCTACCAAAAAACATACAGGCAATGTTTTCTGAAAGGGAGGGACGTTATAAGTTAAGGGGACAGCTGAACTTCAAGGTCCACCACACACGCACAACGAAAAAGAGCTTCTGTATCAGCATCTACGGAGTAAAATTGTGGAATAAGTTAAGTGTGGAAGTACAGAAAAGCCAAAACATAAGACAGTTCAAAAACAGATATAAAGACATCATCTTCACAAAGTACAGAAATTTAGAAAAGCCTTTATAACATGGACATATGTAGACTGTAGTTTTGTAGAATACATGGTATTTGTATTTATATTTGTAATATTTATATATGTATAGTAACTTACAATATACATATATGGGTATTTATAATGTAATATAAATAGTTTATAGTATATATATATATGATTGTTTATTATATATATGTATATGTGTGTGTGTATGTATGTATGTGTATGTATATATATATATATGCACAAAATGATTCGGTACTCATGTATATATGCATTATTATAGCTTTTTATTATACTGACATGCTAATAACATAATCTATCCAAGCAGAATTGATCTGTTAAGGGGTAGGACTAGATAAGTTTTTTACTTCCTCCTACCCCCTTTCGAGCATGTCTGTTTTTCTTTTACTTTTTTTAATTCTATTTCTTTGTTTTGCTTTTGTTTGTTTGTTATTTATTCATCTATTTTTTTATTGCATGTTCGAAATAAAGACAATCAATCAATCAATCAATAAATCAAATTAACATATGGGGTTTAAAAGAGGCGTGGGGATAGGTGCAAGGAATATCAATAGGTACAAAAAGGCTAGGAATTAAAGGGTGAACGATCTATTTGAAGCACTCACTGGCATACACATGGGCTTAGAGAGAAGTGAGCACACAGTCAACAGACACACACACACACACACACACACACACACACAGGCAGGCATGAGACAAGGACACAACGAGGCAACGTGGAAGCTATACTTTGTGTTGGGCAATCTGACACAGGATTTGGAGCCTCTCCGGCTTGGTGATATTACATTGTTTGCTGCGGAGCCACACAAAGGGGATTGCTACAAGTTTGGAAGGGCTTTGGATGTTCCACTTGTCTGAATTTCCAGATAAGCTCTTGGGCATGGCACACACAATGAAAAGGGCTCCCTTTACTTATTCGCGCGCAGTTTAATTTCACACTCGCTTACATTAAGTTAAGTCCGAAAGGCAGAATATATCCCAGCCCAGGCAGAGCGAGTTCTGCCCCGCAAACAACTCAACTTGTTTTTTTTCTTTCTTTCTTTCTCCCTTCTCCCTGCTTTACTTATTGTTTGTCTCCTTGGACTTTAAATATAAAATACAAATCAAGCTTGGGGTTTTATCTCCGGGGAGATGTTTAGGTGAAAAAAAAGGGAGAGAGGATTGTGGTTTCAATTGCATCGCTTGAAAAATAACTTTGTGTGAACTTGAGTTGGTGATGGGATTGGAATGGACTTTTCTTCTGAGAAATTTAGAGATACACTTTGTTTTGGATTAAAATTGAAAAAAATAGGCTTTTCTCTCTTTTTCACTTTCCCTAGCTCACTCCTACACAGACAAACATACACAGACACACAGACACACAGCCACAGCCACAGACACACACACACACACACACACTTTGCAACAACTCTTTTCTTTCTGGTTTTGTCCATTGTATCTCTGTTGGTCACATTGTAAACAGCAATGTAGTGTAGTGTATGTAACACCGTATTGAGTAATACAACTATAGTTAATAGTTACTAAAGCACAGCAGCTTTAAAACCATAAATAGTGATGCAAACACAAGACTGTTTAACACATTGCAAGCACAATCAGGGTTGTAAATGTGTCTCCTGGACAACTTTTGATATCGCTTGGTACCCTAACAAAAGGGTGACACCAATTAGCTGTGGCACAGTTCACTTTCTTTGGTACCCTTTCTATCTTTGGACAGTGGAAAGCCACACCAAACCAAACCGCACCGCTCAGTGGAAACAGTACTTCATATGATCTCCACCAAGGATATAGTACAATCTGTGTATGACATTTTTGCTTTACACTCCTTAAAGGAATACTTCACCCATACGGAACCAGCGTTCTATCATTATAAAATAACTATTATAATATAATGAATGAGGTTTTTCTTCCCTCAGTCTTCCCTTAGTCTTCCCTTGGCCCAGCTGTCCTGTTAATCCTAACCCTTACTGTGATGTCACAAGAAGGAAACTGTAGGGTTAGACAGTGAGACCATAAAACACTCTTTCTGCTTTTTCTCAGGCTAAGATGATCCGATTTCATTTTTCTTTGCACATTTATACTAAATAGGATCTCCGAGTTCAATACACCTTCATATTCCAACCGGTGAAGTAGGCCTTTAAGTAATTTGTAATTTGTTTCTGTCTTGATTATGTGCCCAGACAATGAGTGGTTGGTCGGTTTGCCAAAAAATCATTTTAAAATGTAAAAGATGGCATTGATAGATAGAGGAATAAAGAGTGGGGAAAGAGAGAAAGAAAGAGAGAGAGAGACAGTGGTCTTGTTTTCATTAGTGTAGCATTATCTAAGCCTGGTAATTAACCCCCTAAGGCCCTCTGCACAGAGATCAGAGGGAACGGGGGAGAGGAAGTGAAGAGGAGGGCAGGAGGAGAGGATTTGGTGGGTGGAGGTGTGTGTGTGTGTGTGTGTGTGTGTGTGTGTGTGTGTGTGTGTGTGTGTGTGTGTGTGTGTGTGTGTGTGTGTGTGTGTGTGTGTGTGTGTGTGTGTGTGTGTGTGTGTGTGTGTGTGTGTGTGTGTGTGTGTGTGTGTGTGTGTGTGTGTGTGCGTGTGTGAGGCTGTATCACACCGCTGCCACAAACATGCCCATGTTTCACCTGCCACACATAGGCACCCCCTCCCTGCTCCTCACCTCACTCCCCCCCTAGCCCACTGTAATTATCTCATCTCTACCCGTAAACACAAACACGTACGCACACACACACACACACACACACACACACACACACACACACACACACACACACACACTCTGCTGGAGGTAAAGTACAGATGGACCTCTTGATCTCTCGTCTACATTGCGTCCAGGTCTTTTCCTTCCTCTTGTTCTGTTGTCTGTCTCTGTTAACCCGTCTTAACGTTTAACTCTAATTAAACAAGACGTGACAGAGAAGCTTCTCCCAATCAAATCCCGACATAACATTGTAATCATAATAGTTTATAGAAATAATATATCATAATACGTTTCTATGCCTCTGTGCCATGCGATATCTAGGCCTAATGTTTTGGGATCCTCCTTCTGTGGGTCTGTCAGGGTCATTTCTCTGAACGCATACCTCATGAACGCTTTGAGGGATTTGCTCCAAACTTTGTTCAAATTTCCACTTCAGGATGAACTGATCAAACTCTGGAGGTCGTAGGTCAAAGGTCAAGATCACTGGGGGCACTCCGGTGGCGTAGTGTGTAGAGCACACACCATGTGAACTCAGTCCTTGTCGCCGTGGACCTTTAATGCATGTCATCCCCACTCTCTCTGTCTCTGCATTTCAACTCTCTTTCTATCTCCATACTATCAAATAAAGCTTGAAAATGCCAAAAAATTATTTAAAAAAAAAAAGGGTCAAGATAACTGAGACCTCATGCCTGATTAGAGGATAAAGTGATAACTTTTGGAGGTCAAAGGTCACCGTATTGTGTGTGTGTGGGGGGGGGTCTCTTCATTAGATTTGAAGATTGAAAATGACAGTGGATAAGGACAGGGGGCTTGGGGGGCTGCTGCTTTAGCACTGAAGTTGTACCCTACCCAAACTCTGCTTATACTGAACGATGTATGGCCATATGTGAAGAGTATACTGTGGCTCTTGGACAAGTGTTGACTCGCTGTTGCTTTGTGAGAGAAGCTATCTGAAGACGGCAACAGATGGCAGTGCTGGCATCACATGGCATTTAAGGATGGCAGCTTTTGGTTGGATGCCAACTCTCCACTCTGTGTGCCTCGCCATATGTGTACGTTTGAGGCAGTGATTTTTTTTATTTTCTGTGTGCATAGGTTCACATTAATACAAATATTTGTGCTTCTATATACGCATTCAAGCTTCTGCAGTGTGTGTATGGTCAAGTGTTTGTGATTATATGCAGTGTGTGTGTATGTGTGTGTGTGTGTGTGTGTGTGTGTGTGTGTGTGTGTGTGTGTGTGTGTGTGTGTGTGTGTGTGTGTGTGTTTGTGTGTGTGTGTGATTGTGTGTTTAAATCCTGTAACAGAGAAAATATTGAGGAACCTGGGAATACATGAGGAACTGTGTGTGTATGTACAAGTGAAGGAGAGTGCTTTTAGTGTGTGTTAATTATTGCTAACACACACCAATATTTGACAGATATTGTATGTAAAAAGAAACAGAATTAGTGTATACTGTTTATTGGACAGTTAGATACACATTTACAAATATGTCGACCAAGTGTATAGACAGGTATAAATCAAATATGTAAGTTCATGACTATTTAAGGAAGGTGTGAAAAGAGTGAGACAGACAAACAGACAGACAGACAGTTTGTAGGCAGAGAGACCAAGACACACAGAAGGTGTGAGCAATTAAATGTGCTAAACCATCTGCCCAATAACCTGCATGCATGCTGCGGCTTCCAGATTACTCAGCAAACTGCAGCAGCACCCTCACACTCTCACACAGGCACACATACACACACACGCACGCACACAGACAGACAGACAGACACATGCATGCACACACAATCATCCACACCGCTTCTTTTACCTCATCTGCTTAAGATCAGTTCAGAGGATATGCAAGCCATCACCATGTGCCTAAATTGATTTAAAGGTGCTCCGAGTAACTTTAAAATATTTCTTAAACAGTCTAATTTTTCCTCTGATGATCACACATTACATGTAAGAGCAAACAAAACCATCAGTGCAACGAATGCTATTTTTCTATAGTTTTTTTCTTTATTCCTTTGTCATGGGTATATGCTCACCCAGGAACAACAGATGGCAACAAAAACACTACCGCTTTTCATCCGAAAGGGGTGCAAGAATGAACACAAACTGAAAGTTGCTCAGAGCACCTTTACTTTACATTGATAACAGAAAAGTGAAAACGGTTTAAGAAAAAATGGGAACACAACAAAATATTTTAAATAAGGACATACACGTCAGAACGGCATCAGGTCATATTGCATGCTTTTTCTCTGAAAACTAGATATTCTGCATAAAGTATACCGTTGAAAACCAATGTAAACTTATGAAGTTTGGACTTGGGTAAGTATTTCACTATAAATATATACCAACCTTGTTTTTTGCTTGTCGCTGCATTTGTTTAGATGTTTGCTAAATGTTTGCTTTGGCTAACTAGCAGCTCCTTTTTTCGTCCTGTACAGACAGCGACCAACGGGATTTACTTGGATTCTTAAAAAAAGAAATTGGTCCGAATCTTTCAACTATGAGCTAAGATCTGAAGTTAGTTTTTAGATTATGTCTAATTGGATGTGTGGACGCTTATCCTCTTTTGCACGGTTGAGATCCCACCACCGCGGTAAACAGTATAAAAGTGTTTGTGGAAGTGTCCGGGTGTATCTGTTAACAGGTCAGTGGGGAAAATATATTACTGCAAAGGCTTGGCTGCATCCGAGGGGCACATAGATCTGTTATTAAAAGTAAACGTGGAAAAGTGTATTTTATATTAAAGATAATAAGTGCAGTACGATATCTTGGTTTGTGTCTATAACAAAAAAAAAATTGATATATAAATATTTATGGTTATTTTTTTTTTAAATCACTCCTTGAATATCCCCAAACCCCTTCCAAAAATAAATACATTTACATTACTTCAAACAGCCTGAAGGGACTTGATCCTTTTTCTAGATTCCCTCTGATGAATTAAGAGCTTTTCCCTCAACGGGCCAAGCGTGTTGATCGAAAATTGGCCTGAAGTTTTGGGAATAGTGATTTGGTCTGTTTCCTAGCTTAACTAGAAAGAAAGAAAGAAAGAAAGAAAAAAACCAACACGCAAATAACACCAAGGGAGGCACTTAAGGAGAGGAGAGGAACTGTGTGTGTGGGGAGGGAGGGAAGGAGGGAGGGGGGGGGGGGGGGGCAGGGGGAAGGAGCTCTTTCAGCATCAAAGCTCACTAAAACCTCCTCGCCAGGGACTAGGTCCCAAGTTAAATACTGAACTAGATTATTAATTGCTCTAGCAGCAGGACCTGTTAATAAGAACCCAGAATAGCAGCTTCTTCCTCTCTGTCTCTGACTCTTGTTATATTTCTTTTTTTCTGCCTTTTTTTTCAGAAATGTTGCTGCTGTCTGCTTTGACTCTAATGCCTCATTTCCACTGATCAGCACAGTTCGGTTTGGCACGGTACGGTTTCGGCAGGGCAAAGTAACCCCTAGATCTGGCTTGCGTTTCCACTGTCAAGAGTACCCTTACGTGGTATGGTGGGGTTTATCTGGACGACTATAGCCGTGGTCACAGTATATACAGTCTATGGGTCAGAGCCATTGAACGGTGCTGGCTGCAGTAGCTACTCAACTATAGTGACATCGTAGCAGTGGGACACAGTGTAGCCTGTTGACTAATTCAATGAAGAGTAAAAAAAAAAGCCTTGACAGTGGAAATGCAAATAGGTGCGTGCCCAACCGGACCGAACTGAACCAAACCGCTCAGTGCAAAAGAGGCTGAAGTTTGCTTCACTTGTTTTAGGGGGAATGAGTATGCTTCACTCGCTCATTCACTCATATTATCAAACTTACAAAACCCGCCCTCTCTCAGCCATTCTCTCAGACTCTCATCCACTCACTCATCCCTCTGCTTTGCTCAGTCGCTCATTCAGTCGGTCGTTTGTATCATTTTCTTCATCTTTTGCAGACAGCTTCACAGCGTGTGTGTGTGTGTGTTTGTGTGTGTTTGTGTGTGTGTGAGTGTGTGTGTTTGTGTGTGAGTGTGTGTGCGTGGGTCTGAGAGTCCCTGCTGAACTGAGGGAGGCACAATCTGCTGCTGACCTGTCACTGTACACAGATAATGGATGCCCAGCTGCATGTGTGTGTGTGTGTGCGTGTGTGTGTGTGTGTGCGTGTGCGTGCGTGCGTGCGTGTGCAGGCAGGCTGTCATCCATGTCTCTCAGCAATATAGGGAGAAAAAAAAACAGAAAAATAAGAAAAATATGTGGGGGTTGATAGATATGCGGGCCACCTGCTTCTCACTCACATTCTGACACAAAGAGCATGGGCCGCTCTGCCGCATTAATCATCATGAACTTCCTCTGACCTCGGCACGCAGCTATAACAGCTTCAACTTAGGGCCAAACAGGCACAAGACAGGGACCCCCTAAGGAGGGACAGTTAGCATTTAAATGTAGAACTGTGCACACATTATTGTATTATTGTATACTATATACTTTATATATATATAAGAAGACAATTTTAATGAATTGAATCAAACACTCCTAGCCACGATCCCTTCACTGGATTTTAAAGCAACATTGTAACTGGAAAGGTTTTCACTTTAAAGGTCACATATTCTGCCCATTTTCAGGTTTGGAATTGTAATTTTGTTTTTTTACAAGAAACTGTTTTACATAGTGTAGTGTCCAAAATACACCTTATATTTCTCACAGTGCTATTGCTGAATCTTCTCTGTTCAGCCTCCTTCTGAAATGCTCCATTTTAGAGGCTTTCTCTTTATGCCCCGACTTCCAGAAAGCCCGGTCTGCTCTGATTGGCCCTGAATCTAACTGCCAGTTGGAATTTCTTCTGGTGGTGTGCTTATCACAGTTGGAGGTATGTTAGGTTGGTAATGGGGGGGGGGGGGGTGGGGTGGGGTGGAGGGCGTGTCTTCTCCCCTTATGACATCATAAAGGGAGAGAAATCTGACTGGGGTTTTTGAGCGCAGGTTTTCAGAAAGGTTGGGGTGGGGAAAAAGAGAGAGTCTTGTTATTCTCAAACTTATATATGTATGTTTAAAAATAAATAAATAAGATCATTTTGCATAACAGGTGACCTTTAAAGCTCAGAGTACGAATAACAACCGTAATACAATGCTCTTTGAGTTGTGCTTTCATTATAAAAACAAATGGTGTTACGTTTAAAGTGCATATTGAAGGTAGTGGTGGACGTGTAAACTCAGAAGCAACTATATGTGCCTGATTACTTACTTGCTGAACATATTTTCAGTTGTTGTTAATGGGCTTCTTTGTATTGGTGTGTACAATAAGGCAAGTATCATTTAAATGTTCTGCTTTATTATACCTCCAAACCATTTCCAAGGAAAATATCCCACCACATGTACCTGTATCTGACAACTGTAAACCTGTTTGGATACAGATTTAAGATATAATGGAAAACACATACAGTAATCACCTTGTAAATTAGAATGCATTGTTATAGATGGAACTATACAACATATTAAATAATGAATCACCCTGACCAGGCACAACAATAAAATGTTGCAAATGACATTCCAATCATAAACAACAGTGACACTAGCCTGGCACCATCTGCCTAACTACTTCCGCTCAATTTTCATTTCCCTTCAGTAGTCAGTCTAGGTCCACTGAACATTTGCGTGTTTTCTCAGCCAGATTTTTGGCTGTCCAATCAGCGAACAGAGGAAGTGCCTGAGAACAATGACGTTGAGGTCGTGCACCAGTTACAGTTGTAGTCAGAAGCCGGCGCATGACGTACGTCACGACCAAACTTTATGCGATTGGTTGGCAGATCCAGAGTGGCACTGGGAAGATCCAGTAGTTTTAAACGTCAACAGACAGGCGCCTTCAAGTGAGTTAACGTTTGGCGATTCCATACCCTCTGTACAAATAAAATGAAGTACCATCGTACTGGTCTGGTAGGACCAGGCTACAGTGACAGGGGCCAGCTGCCTAAAATAATATGTTATCTTATATATTACTCATAGTATTACTTTATTTTCTTATATTATAAGTCACCTTAACACAACCAAAGCGTCCAACTCAACCAGGCCAAATTAAAGGAAAGGTTTAAAGGAGCATGGTGCTGTTACTGTATCAACTTTCTTTTTTATTAGAATACATGTATTTCTTGTTGGGAAAGGAACGGACATCCACATATTTAAGTTTCAATTGGGATATATTGCCAGCATAACAAACCATACAGGCTATATACAAATGCACCATGCCAACTATTGGCAAGAACAGCACGAATCAAGTCAATGAAATAAAGTGAATGGAGATGTACTGTTAAAATAAATAATATGTCTCCTTGTCGCTTGCCCCTTATTTTGTGACAATGAAAAAATATAGCAATAATGTTAAAATTATCAAAGTCCGAATTCTATGTTTACAAAAAAAAATAAAAAATGCTGGTCTGTGCTGGAATGCAATTCATTCGTGCCCTTAAAAATATGAATAATATTTTTAAAAGCCTGAATTCTCAAAGATAATGCGGAAATGGTATCTTGCCTTTTTAGGGAACATAATAATACATCTCAAATAAAAAAAAAAAACGTTAGATCTTGTTTGCAGGTAGTCAGTGTACATGAGATAAGCTGCAGCGGAATAACAGCAAGCGTTATCAACACCCAAAATGGTGTGTGTGTGTGTTTGTTTGTATGTGTTTGCTTGTGTGTGTGAGTGTGTGTGTGTGTGTGGGTGTGTATATACAGTATGTGCACGTGTGTGTGTGTGTACGTGTGTTAGCATGTGTCACGCCGCCCCACCAGGTGCTCCTCAAGGACTTGCATCCAATTTGTGCAAAACAGGAGGAGAGAAATGATCACGTTGAGTGTGTGCCTGTGTGTGGATTTCTCTCACTTACACACACGGCCATACTAAAACTGTGAGGAAAACCCCTCTAGTGCCGGTGTACCGCATTGCACATCATACAATACGCTATTGTCTGAACTTATCAACTCCTCTTTCAATGCATTTTTTCAAAGAGGCAGGTAACACCCGCATTTGTATACCAAAAAAAAAGATGCTCCTTTTTCCACAGAGATTAGCTTTGTAAACACGATCAGCACCATGCGTGTTGATCATGTTCCAGCATTTTGCAGTAAAACGTGATCCAGCGCACACATAATAATCTAACTCTAGAATTATCCAGTACAGAGCTTAAACCCCCCCTCCTCCCCCCCTTACCATTCAAACAACAGCAACAGCAACTTTTTTCTAAAGCTGGTAGAGCTTTTTATTTAGGCCTACTAGCCCCCCCCCCCCCCCCCTTCCATAAGCTCTCCCCTCTTTCTTATCTCCCTTTTTCATTTCCTCTCCCCCTTCTCCTTTTCTTTTCTTTCCTGTATTTTTCTCTTTCACTTCCCGTACTTGGGGGGGAAAGCCTATTTTGCCCGCCTTAGGTGAAATCACTCAATTCTTTCGGGAAGATACTTTGGAGATAGAGAGAGAGAGAATGAAAGAAAGAAAGAAGGAAGTATGTGTGTGTGCGTGTGAGCGAAAGAGAGAGAGAGAGTCCACCTTCCAAATAAGTTCCATTAATCATGAAGCCTGAGTCTAATGTAACTAATATTTTACAATTAGAGGAGACAAGATGGAGCTGGGGGCCATCTATCTCCCTTACACCACATGATCATCGATTCATAAGAGGAGAGGAGAACGAGAGAGAGGGAGAGGCCATAGCCCTGTATTAAAGCGCACATCCGCAAACACACACACACACACACACACACACACACACACACTTTGCCGGGCACACGCTGACACCCATGCAGACGTTAACACACCCACGTACATAAGCACAGACGCTCAGCAGGAAACAGAAGGAAGCGCGAGGACGAGACAAGCTGTCACATTAGCATTTGGCAGTATATGTTCTGATTCAAATCTAGGACACAAACAAATGCTTGTTTTTTTAATAGTTCATTATATCCATACATTGTTTTGATAATTTGATCAATTATTTGGTTCTAAATGACTGAGAATAGTGAGACATGCTGATTACACTTTCTCACAGTCACATATTCAAGATGCCTTCTGCGTCCAAAACCCGATCATAATCATAAATGATCATAGTGATATGAAAAAAAATAAAAAATTTAATTAAGAGGCAGATTTTTGGGGGCATTTTTGGACTTTGATTAATCAATTACTAAAATGTATTTTAATTTGACTGACAAATTCAGTCTGCACTACTTACCTGTAGATAATACTGAATAATGTAGTCATCTGACTAGAAATATCGGTAGTTGAATTACATCATTTATATGTGACAAAAATGTCATATTTATTTATTTTTAACATAGAAAACATCTGTTTAAATTGAGTTATTGACTTCAAGTGATTAAAGTCAAGTTAAGTCTATAATTTTAGCAGCAAATTCAAGGCCAACCTAACTCAACTGTTTAGTTAAGGCTTTTGTAATGATATTATTTTCCCACTGTTGTTATATTGTGGAGTATGCCCGTGGTTCTTATGTTCTGGTTAATAGTGAATTTACAGTATTCACAATTATGAAGTATAACAGTAACAAGAGGGTAAGTGTCCCCGGGTTGTGGCAATTTAAAGAATGCATTCTGGATAGAAAGATACCTTCTTGGTATGATAAAAAATATATATATAGATATATCTAAACCCTTAACACAATGCAGAGGGTGGAACTGCAGATACTTCTATGTGCAGTGTGAGGGTGTACCCTGACCTTGGTCAATATCCCACAAACTTTAGAGCAACGAGGGAACATGATGGTCGTTTTGAGTAAGCCCCTACGACATGCAGAAGTCCATTTCTATCCCCATGTTTATAAGGACTTGCAAGTCTCAGTCCTATGGTCCAAAGGAATTTGAGCAAACAATCTCAAGTTTTATTACATTTTTAATCATTCAGTTAATTGATCTGTTATTTTATTTGTAAATTAAAGTTGTAAAGATGTGGCTTCAGAGCTTTCTGCTCACAGCCATGAATTCAATTCTCATTGGTAATACTCCATTTCTAGCTCATTGTCATTCAATCGTCTTAAGAGTGGAATTCAAACCAAACCCTACAAGGTTGCTAGTAGCTCCATATTCCTTAAAACATGTTCCATCACAATGACATCAAGTGTTGCTCTCTGCAAATTCAACATGCAACTTCCCTCCGAGAGGTGGACCGCAGCCCGCCATGGTTAGCTGTGTACCAAACCCTGGTCTGCTGTGCCCTCTGCTGGCCGAACCAGAGCACTGCACTGCAACGCACACAGCCACTTCTAATGTAAAGGAGGAGGGTGAAATTAGAGGCAGCTGAACAAATGAGCAGAAAGACGGGGTTCATCGGCAGGTCACCATCTGCCCGGCGACCGAGCAAAAAACGCTGGTACCACTGCAAAATACTGCAGAGCGCCATCTTAAACACGTATCCATACACACGCAGATAGCACACACAAACACACACACACTTATAGCAACACACCAGCATGCATGCAAATAAACATGCACTTACACACACACACACACACACACACACACACACACACACACACACACACACGGCTGCATAACATGCCATGCAGGAAAAAAATTAGAGGAAATGGATACTGAAGAGCTGGGGGAAGTGTGTGTGTGTGTGTGTGTGTGTGTGTGTGTGTGTGTGTGTGTGTGTGTGTGTGTGTGTGTGTGTGTGTGTGTGTGTGTGTGTGTGTGTGTGTGTGTGTGTGTGTGTGTGTGTGTGTGTGTGTGTGTGTGTGTGTGTGTGTGTGTGTGTGTGTGTGTGTGTGTGTGTGTGTGTGTGTGTTTGGGGGATGGGATGGGGGGGGCAGATAAAAATGACGAGAGATGAAGTTTAATGAAGGGCAAAGAGCGGTGTTCATCACGCTGTGAAAGAGGGTCGCTCCAAATGTTGAAATTGCTCGGCTGAACAAGGAACGGCAGCACACACACACACACACACACACACACACACACACACACACACACACACACACACACACACACTCGACAGGCCGGATGGAATGAAAGATGACCTAATGAGTTCTTTAATCAGAAACGTGTGTGCCTTTACATGGAGACACACACCTACTCAAATGTACAGCAATGACATACATACATTCATCCATGCCTACTCCCCTCCCCCCCACATACAAACACACATGCAATGAAAAATCAACGGTACATGATGCACACACAAACACACACACACACACACACACACACACACACACTCTCACACACACACACACACTCTCTCTCACACACACACACACACACACACACACACACACACAAAGTAATAATACCCTGATTGTTCCTGCTCAGTCTCATATCCAGTCATCTGAAACATCCTTTTGGCTGTGTGTGTGTGTGTGTAAGTGTGTGTCTGTCAAACGGTTACTTTCTCCGGATGTGAGTTTTTATTGGGAACAGGCTCGTGGCAGGAGGCCCACCCCCCTCCCCCCCCTCCCCCCCCCTCCCTACACATCTGGTGCGGTGCAGCTGATCCGTTTAAAAATTAGTCAGGCATTGACCTGGGCCAGCCTCCCAGCGGCGCGGCAGCCTTTGGGGTCCTGACGTTAGGGTTAACACAAATACAGATTCCATCTATGTGCTTTTGGATCGGGTTACCACACCACAGAGAAGGGAGGGGGCATGAAAGCATGGTATATGTCTTACACTGAACAGCAGAGTCAGCTGAAACAGGCCCGGGCCAGGCCTGTGTGTGTGGAGAGGAAACTTTGTGTTGGTGGTTGACTTTTGGTGGGTGGGAGAATATCACTGTTCTCATGATGCTATGTTATATTATTTGTAGTTGCACCTACAGATGTACACACACACACACACATACACGCGCACACACACACGCACGCACATACAAACAAACACACACACACACACACACACACACACACACACACACACACACACACACACACACACACACACACACACACACACATCGTTGATGAGATCACGTTCTTTCCACTCATTGGTCAGATGCCCCACATTGTGATATTTAAACGCGTAGTTGCTCGGACACCTTTGAGTGGAGAGTTCCCTGTTTGATCAGGAAGTACAGAAAACATCTCAGAAGGACCAAGGGAGGGTCCCAAGGCATGCTGGCTCTTGTCATTTTTTGCATAAATCAAATCTGAAAGATCAAAATGATTATTCACTTGAGCTAACACTTTATTCTTGTATGTTATAGCATTTAAATGTATGTTTTTTATTTGTTTTTACTTTTTTGGCCCATACTCACTCAACCCTTATACCTACCTACTGACTGGTGTCAAAATATCAAATTATTAATAGAAAATCTATTGAAATGTGGTGTGGTTTATCCAATGATGGGACTATATCATTTGCTGTGACGTTGAGAAATTATGAAGATAAAAAGGCTTTATAATTAATTTATTCAGTGATTAAGTATAACATCTCGCTGGAACACATGGAACGTACTATAAGGGCCATTCCGCCAAATGGGTGACATTTCTGTCCCCAAGCCTTTAAGGGCATACGGGCATAAATATAACATACATTAATGTATTTGCATGTTGCAACTCTTCCAAATTAAACTTTTTTATTTTTTCAAAGCTGAATCTCATAACACATTATATTTAACCATTCAAAATATTTATTGGTCAATCTCTGGATATTGTATTGAATGTTTAACTAGGTTTATAATATATATAAATGTATTAAAGTAACAGGACTGAAAGTAACAGGACTGAATTTTTTTGAACATATAATTGGCATAAACATGCAAATATAGACATAGGGTCCATTTTAGTTCATGAGTACACTCAGCACATTCTGGTGATTTAAATTTAAAAAATAAACAAATACAATTAAATAAATAATTTAGGTAACAGGACTGAACGTTAAGATGTACCCAGTCAACTATGGTTACAATATCATCCAATACACTGAAAATAAAAGGGGGGAACCTACTTGTGGTCTTCCCATGACCTATCAGAAGAGCTACAGTGCTCATATTCCAGTTTAGCAAGGGCTGTTTGTAATGTTGCAAGGATTTTAGAGCGTTAAATGTGTTGTTAGGGTAACAGGACTGAGTGTAAACCTGGGGACACGACTAAAATGTGTATTTTAACTGAAATATTATGGATTTCTGATGATAACATTTGCATTGAAGCATATTGAACATAGAATCACACAGCAGTGCACACAAATTAAGATTTCTGGTGGATTTGTTTCATTATATTCCATACTAAAGTGTTGTGTTAGAGAGTGGGGACAGGTTAAAAATGCTGTTTTTCAGTGTAAACTGTAGTTTTTATCAGTGTTATAAAATACATATTTAAAATCCACAATCAGGTCAATGTGGAAGAGACATTGCTTAATGCATTAATGTATGTTATAATTAATTGTCATGCAAATGTGTACCTTTGAAGGCTTGGGGACAGAAATGTCACCCATTTGGCGGAATGGACATGAAAACTCACAGTTACAACATGTGTTGTTATGGTAGTTCCATAGTGGAAAAAGCAAGTGGATCAGTTAACCCCCTTGATTTATCTGATCTGTCTCAGTGAGACACAAGAAAATTATTTTTAAACAATCATATTATCACTGCCTTTCGTCCTGGATACATTCTGATCATTTCCTTTGCTAGGAAACATCATGAAGTAATGGGAAATGTGTAAATTTGACTGATAAATCATTTTAGCTCGCTTAGAGGGGAGCAAATGTAAAAAAAAAATCTCACTTTACCCCACTCTCCACTACAATGTTTTTCTATTATGTTAATGTTTTTCTGTATATTTCAATGAAATTGAACTCATCATCTTAATCGCATTATATAATTACATTTGTCATCAAAATAAAACGTTTTTTTCCAAAAGAAAGTTTCCCTTTTTCTCCTATCCTGTCAACCGTGTTACTGCAGTCAACTGTGTTACTTGGTCGTTGGTCAACTGTGTTACATGTGGTTTGTATGTCGTACATCTGGTAAATGTTGGCTGGGCTGTTAACAATTTGATCTGGGATACTTTTAGAGAGGGCTCCCTCTTACATAAGGATGTTGTATACCTCATAATTTCGTCTACTATGGATAAATGTTGAAAGAATGGTCATATTTGATAGTAGCCTCCCACAGAATCTTCATTATCTAGCTCAATATTCATATTTTCAAATCAGTTAGACAGACAACTCTCAAACTCCTTGGTGAATAGACTCAAAAACTTCCATACACATGTTTTATCAAATGTGTAGTGGTTTATTAATGTTTTTTATGACACATGTTTGTCCGTAACACAGTTGACATAGTAACGAATCAAATGGTTACTTTCAATTAAATATTTGAAAATTCATTACAGATTAAGCTTGGCAATTAATGTATTAAACACAATAAAGGGGTATATTATGGAAACAACTACTAGATTATTTATCAAAATGGCACACTGATTTCTTCACTTGTTGGTTGATATGAAATGTACCCCTACTTATAGAATGACTCATATGTTATTGTAATCTGTTCAGGTTTAACACTGTTTTGTATTCAGATTGCTTCAAAATTAAATTCACTTCCTTCCAGGCTACCATCCGGAGATTTCAATGTTTCACAATCAGCTGCTGAAGCCCAGCAGACACCTCAGTGTAATACTGTATCTACATTCACATATTCAACTTTGATATGTTTGCTGCTTGATTCTGATGATGTAACTATACTTTTTCTAAGATAATATTTTGAATGCAGGACTTCAGTATGTTTGCACTATAATATAATATCTTTATATTTACTTACATGATTATCTTGTGTGCAACAGCGTGTGTCGATCTGCTAGTAACAGTTTGGCTATTGATGGATAAGGTATTGGATATGCCATCACATTATCTCCAGCTTTTTTTTTAGTCTTGACTGATTCATTTTCTCCATTATTAGTTTCAACACATTGGTAAGGACAGTGTATATGGGAGAATTGGCAATAAGTCCCATGTGTGCGCTTATGTTAAAAGGAACCTAAAGGGTGCAGCATGTAATATAGTAGTATGCTGGCGCCATCTGGTGGTGAACATTGTACATTGCAACCCACAAGCCTCCCTTTGGGAGATTTACAGAAGATACCTTCAAGGACAAGAAGCTATAGTTAAGATGGAACCATCCACCCCTGCTTTTCGTCTCTTCACATTATCAAGTGATGAGGTGAAAATGTATTTAGTTATATTAGCAAGTGCATTTCTGGCAGACACCCTTAAACACGTAAGGCCGTTAAGTGTGTCTGTCCTGTGCTACTGTAGAAACATGGTGGTCCTATGTAAATAAAATGCTCATCCTTTTTTTTTCTAGTGAAAAACATACTTGGGAATATTATATTCTATTTCAACCAAGTCTGTTCTGAGAAATGCCAATAAAATCTACACACTGCACCTTTAACCTGGAAACATGGTGGGGAAAGAAGACAACTGTGTATGATGCTCACTGCAAATATCTCTTATCTGAGAAGGACTTTCTATCTGAATCTCCCTGTTACATGTTGCAATGTGTGGCGTTTTGAGCCATTTCAAGTGTTTCCCATCACCCCCCATTTTGTTTGACCATAGCTCATTTGGACACACACACACACACACACACACACACACACACACACACACACACACACACACTGACACACTCAGACGCGGCTTTCGCTCGGTCAGAAACGAATAAAATTCAATAAACATGAAACAGGCCGTTGCATTGAGACAATCCATTCCTTTTTTTCTTTTTTTTTTTAGTTTGAATACATTTTATTTTTACTATAAGTACAGTTCAGTAGTTACAAAACGAAGCATCTGCCATGAGGGTAACAGCGAAACATAAAGAGTTGTTCAGCTCACGAGACAGGTTTTGTACATAATATAATGTGGAGTGGAATGCTCATTATAGCTGGTTCAGAGAAGGAGAGAGAGCCTATAAAGACAGACTCCCCCGCCATATTTAATCTCTCCATCTTTTTTCACCCCCCCTGGAAAACACAGAGATATAAGGGGTCAGAGGGGCCACGCCATTGGTCGATTTGCCTCCAGGCAGGATATATACGTTCTGATTGGTTTACTTCCGACCCCATATCCCAGAATTCCTCCCTTTTCAACACACCCTGTTATATTTCCCTACAACCATTACTTCTCACATATTGTCTCACTCTTACTTTTAGTTTTGAATCCACCCCTCTTTTCCTGGCAATTTTTTGAAATTGAAAGAATGGTTAATTGTCATCTACATAAATCAAATGAAATGGAGAAAAAAAATAAAAAATCAGATGCTTGTACTGCATCAGAAGTCTCCTCACATTGGAATATGGAGAACTGAGTCAATCGCTCAGGCTTAAATAGCAGTACCAGGCCAGAAGGGGAATATTTTTTTTTTGCATACAAAAAAAAAATCTGGGTAACAATTTTGTCCAAAGCCACATACAGTATAGAGGTTGATCCAAACTCAAATAAAAAGAAGTCTTATATTTTTTTGAACTGTACATTACCGCATTAGAATTCTTCTTTTCTCTGGGGGGGGGGGGGGGTTCACACAAAGAAATTGACGTAGAAACATTTCACAATGCCAAGGGGACACACAAAACACACACACCTTCAGTTTAGTTAGTTAGCTAGGTTTTTGTACTGTATAGGTTGGATTTATAATACTATCACAGTGCAAAATACTTCTGAGAAAAAACCCCAAACAAATAAAAAAAAACAAAAGAAAACAAGAAAGGATAGAGTCCCTCTATGCATAATGGATTCTGTATATATGGGGGGAGGAAAGGGGGGGGGGCAAATATGTTTGCAGCACAGGAGACGATTGTCATCTTTTTTCCTCTTTTTTTTCCTTCTTTTTTTTGATCGGTAAAATGAAGAAAAGGCATTTAATGTACAGTACATATAAAAAAAAAGAAAATTTGAAATAAAATCAACCCTACGTCCTACGGTTTTCTAGCACGGCTACATAGTTTTTTTTCATTTATTGTAGAAGCGATAACAGAAGACTTTGTATTCTAAAGGCTATACACAATATGTCTTTTTTCCAGTTTTTTGTCTTGTTTTTTCTTTTTTTTTTACTCATATTAAAAAGTAAAATACATCAAACCCATTTTTCAGTAGTCAGTAACACTGTGCAACAATGACCGGTGGCAGTATTTTAGAAACACCTGCGACGCTAGAGAGTCCTCGAGGAGGGGGGGGGGGGGGGGGGGCGACATGAGAGATGAAGAGAAAGGGTTTGATAGGTCGATTGAGAAATAAAATGTGTCCCCCATCTTTTGTTTGTAACTTTTAAAATTCTTCAAAAAGACCGCCTACACCCTTAAAGGACACGGCTGCGTAAACTACCGTCACTTCTTCTCCGCCACCAATGCTTTCAAAACTTTCTCAAAGTCTTTAACATTTTTTTTTTAACTACTGTATATCTCTCTATGTACATTGAGTGTCAATGGGGGTGGGTGGGGGGGGTTGAATGGTACAGACTAGAGCAAAGAAAAGAGAAAAAGACACAGGGAAGCCATATAGCCATAGGGTGAAGATAGTTTAGTTATGGAGGGAGAGGGATATAGTATTATTATAAGTACATCTAGGGCAGTTTGAATAGTATTCTCCTTCTTTACAATCAATCGTTAGCACCACCAACTTCAAAAGTCACTTCTGAGTCCGTGTTTTTTTGTCCACCAGCAATACCATATCATTTTCTGTAAGCAAACTCACGTTGTAGATTGTCATACGGTGCCATTGCCCCCCCCCCCCCCACCCCCACCCCCCCTTGTCCTTTTTTAGTTCAACCACAATCAGTGTGATGCATCATGGGACATAAATATAGTGACTATGACAGCAGAAGTGGGACCGCTTTTTGACAGGGTTAAAATGTGCTTGGTCTCTGTCAACAGTTCTGTTTTTTTGAAGTCTTCTATTCTATACAGTAGAATACATTCCGGGGGTTACAATACAACGGTGGTCGCTTCCGTGGACTTGCAAAACACACAAAACTGTCCTCTTCATTTGACAGTGAGAGAGAGAAGAGAGTCTTTTTGAAAAGCAAGTTTGATTATACGCAACACCACTTCTTCATCTTCTTCTTCTTCTTCTTCAAGTCCTAATTAAAAAAAAAATCAAAATCAAAATCACACACACACACACACACACACACACACACACACACAGAACCTTTTTCTTCTAAGCCGGAGGAATGTATCAGAGATCGCGGTTGGTGCCAGTTACAGGAAGTGCTAAGGTAATCAGACAGGTAGTTTTCATAAAAAAAAAACAAAAAAAAAAAACATTGTATAAGAGGAAAAAGACGAAAAAAGGGGGGGGGGGGCAATTCAGATCACAGAAGACATAAACAAAAACAGGGAACAGGGGGGGGGGGAATTTGCCATCACTTTTGTTTAGCGGAAAAGTCATTTTTTTAGATTAGGTCCATCTCGCAAATACACCCCCCCCCCCCCAAAACAAAAAAAATAAAGAAACATGTCCCAAAGGTTCCTCCATATAGTCCTCTCCTTTCTCTTGACTCTGACGGTAGTATGTGTTTTTTTTTCTTTTCTGTTTTTTTTCTCTCATCTTAAATAAAGTCTTTGTTTATAGTGTTTTCCTTCATTTGTTAAGCATTCTTCTTCATCACCATCATCATCATCATCATCGCTTTCTTCATCATCCCTGGGGGGGGGGCCGTTTAGTCTTTGTTTTGGGCGTCCGGGCCCTCCGCGTCATGGTTTAGGTTACGGTTGTTGCTGTGGTTGTTAAGGTGGTGGGGGTCGTGGTGTGTCAGCTCATGGCTCATGATGGGCTGCTCCTCCTCTCCTAGCCACAGATGCACTATACAGAGAACAAGAGGCAGGTTAGCACAAGGGACCTAGCCACAAAACACACACACACACACACACACTCAGAATTAGGCCCAAATTGATGAATGAGATATTTCTGAGACTGCTTTTCACAATGGCTTCATTGCTAATTCAGTCCAATGTGAAGACCATAAAGGGTCATTTCATCCAAATAACAAAAACACTAAAAGCAAAACTAATTTAAAGGAATAGTCCAACATTTCCAGCTTTTATGCCTTACTCTAAGGATCAAGGAAAGGCGACGTAAACTGCATTTTTGATGTTAGATAGAAATGGGCAAATGTCGCTTATCAAGGTTAGCTTAGCTCAAACACTGGTAGTCAAGGGGACCAGGCCAAAAATATAAATTGTATAACATCACTAAACATTCCTGTGTGTTTGTTGGGCCCGTCATGGTCACGTATGTATGTGAACTCTGCTGACAGTAACTGTTAGCAGAGTCAGAACCTACTCTTATAAAGCAGCCCTTTACATTAGATTGCTACATCGACACAAACTACCATGTATTTGTTCCTTATTATTTTACACCAGTGAGATTGTTGTAGGCTGCTCAGTGAAATATCAGTTGGTATAATGATAGGAGAGGCTGACACTTGATAGACTGAGATCCATAGAAGTCACAATCAAGATGGTCGGGGCTTAATAAGTGTGACAGTGGGTGAGAAGTGGAGTGAGTAATTCTGATGAAAAAAAAAAAAAAAAGTTTGAAGACTTGTGAGACAGAGTCAGAAAATGCATAGCTATAATTAGGTCTCCCACAGCCGCGGCCACTAAATAATACAACTTGTCCCTGCCACCCCCCCACCACCCCCCACCCACCCCACACACCCCCATCCTTCTCCTTACACTTTTCATTCCTCAGCAACTTCCTCTGCAAAAAATTATTTTGCAATAAAACACCCTCTGAACACATTTGCACGTCATGTTCTTTTAAAGTGCCGTTATGAATCTGACAAAACCAAATTAAAACAGGGCTTTTATTTGAGCTGCGCTGCATTTGCCAAAAGGGGAGGAGGGGGGGGGGGGGCGGAAATGGATATCCAAATGAAAGGAAGTGGCGCTGTATCGGAGGGAAGATAAAGAGCTAATAACATGATAAAACATCTCTCACACATTCAACACAAGAGTAATAACTCTACGGCTGTGTATGGAGGATATACAAGCGCCTTCATCACTGCAACCAACATTTACTTTACTGGATATGTCTCATTTGGGCCCTTCAGCTTTCAGATGCTTCATGTGATATTAAGAGATTATTACAAATAGCTTTTTGTCATCTAAGGATATTGGTTGAAGCGTTGATCTAAAAAATATATATATATCTGAGGAATGTACAGTATCTGATTCTTCCTAATACACATTTCGTATTATTCTATTCATCATAGAAACATGAGCTTTTTTTAGTATGCAGATATGTTCATTGCATCGTTTTTTTTACAGTCAAATAACTGGTGGCTTCAAACCATATTGGCGGCATATGTATTCCACACGAGGAGAGGAGAGGAGAGGATTTGTTAACCAAGCTCCACCACAAGATGGCAAGCTAAGCCAGTAAATGAGACACTGAAGGCTGTGCATATAGCTCTAACTGAGGATGCCTACACATGCATTTAGACCAGTACTTTCCCTACTAGTGAAGACCTTTCTCTATTAAGGCCAGACACTGCAGTTGAATATGCATATACTGTATAATATATATATTAAATATCTTTTTAAAAACAACAGATTTTGGATACATCCTTCTTTTATTTTATACATAAAAAAATATGATATGCAGAGGTCTTTAAAATGTATATTGGCATGTTTTGGGCATGTTTGAAAAAAAAGAAACTATATCAATATTTAGACAATTAACAACATATGGACAAACCCTTCTGTGATAACATGAGGTAAGTGATAAGCATTATTCTAGAGAGTCTAGTCTTTATCAGGTGAAGTTGAGATTTACGGTTCAGGGTTCTGAAGAAAAAACACATTGAGAAAATAAAAATGATGTTGAGATAAAGATGGCTGCATAAGATAAATATGCAGACGAAAAACCGAACAAGATTTAGTCAAATAAAACACGTAAATGTACATGTTTGGACCTTTTTATGTATATTAGTATGAAATAAAAAGTAATGGAAGCAAAATAGACAAAAATCAAGAAATTGGTCGGTGCTTGAAAAAGGGATCATTTTGCCTGCAGTGTCTGGTCTTATAAGTCATGACTAAATGAAAGGCTTATCCATCTGAACACTGTTGTTGAATACACTATTAAAACCTCAGTCATTTCTTCATGCCCTTTGGATTTCCCATCTATCGTATCTAGTTTTATTTCCACCATCTCTAGAATAAACCCCAAAAATCAAAAGTTTCCTCATTTTTTGGAAGCTTCTACTAAAGTGCCAGGTCTCTCTTCCCCCCTTAGGGCACTCTCTCCTGCATTTGACTTCCCTGTAAAGAAAGTAGCCTGTAACGAGCTCCAGATTAGGGCTCCATATTTGATTTTCACTGTTCATTAACTAAGCCACCTGGAATGTTATTATTTAAGCGTGCTGCTCCTTCTCCCCAAACAACTGCCACTGCGATAGGATGGGGAGAGAGAGAGAGAGAGAGAGAGAGAAGAGAACATTTTCCTCAGCCAACTTTATAGATTTAGCATAACTTCCCTTGCAATTTTTTTCTTAATTTCCCATTCGGGCATGGCAACAGATGCACCTCGCAGACACAAAAAAAAAAAAAAAAAAAAAAACCTGGCTAGAATTCATTTATCACATGAACGAAAAAAAGAAAAGGCTTATCTAATTCCCTTTCAAAAGAGTCTGCCTTGATGCAGTGTTAAAACAATGATGGCAGAAGGATATGGCTAAATATCTATCTTAATAAAAAAAATGATCTCACTGGTGTTGTCTCATATTTAAGACACAAAAAATAGCGACAAAGCACAAATCTCTACAAGGCCTTAACAGATAATGTTAAAAAGCATAGGTCTGCCCTCTTGTGGTGAGCTAGGAGATAGCATGTGGAGGTGGTTATTACAGAGGAGAGGGCCCGTGAAAAAGAGACAGCATATGGTGTGAGGGCACACAGCTCCAGGATCCATCCACTGTTAATACATGTGTCATGCTTAACACAATGGATACATGGGAAAAGGAGGACGGAAACAATGGCAACACAATGCAAAGTGTGTGTGTGTGTGTGTGTGTATGTGTGTGTGTGTGTGTGTGAGTGTGTGTGTGTGTGTGTGTGTGTGTGTGTGTGTGTGTGTGTGTGTGTGTGTGTGTGTGTGTGTGTGTGTGTGTGTGTGTGTGTGTGTGTACGTGTAAAAAAAAAAAAAAAAAAGTGTGAGTGTGAGTGTGGTCTCAGAGGCCTCACCTCACATTAATAGAAGTCTGTGAAAAGAAAACATCACACGACAGAAGCTGTGCATTGTGCAGTGCAACCTCCTACCATTCTAGAGACTGGTAAAGTATGGAACATTTCTAAAAGCATTTTGGGGAAATGAAAGCTATCACAAGAGACAAAGAGACACCTAGTGCCTCTGTTTCAGCAGCATTATACTTTATATCTTCAGTTGGTTTACATACGGGTTTAGTTAATACATGTCTTTAACCTCAATTTTGAACATTTTGAGAACCACTAACTCCTTTTACATAGCAGTTAGTGTTTGAGTCACTCTGGGTAATCCACAGAACACACTGTCCAGCCGTATTACAACAGATGCATCTTCAGTAGAGGGTATATTCTCGAAACAACTATTCAAAGCCAGTTCTGAGGATCCCTGGAAAGATATACTACTGGTGTTGACTTTTCTTTAGCTTTCAATGCTGTAAGTATGTATTTCCCCTGTTCGCCCCAGGCCTTTATAGAATTATTCAAATAAAACAAGGGAAGAAGCATATGCAACTGGTGTATGCACACGTTGCCTCCTGTTCCACAAAATAAGTTAGGAATGCCTACTACAGGTTCAGAGAACTTCTTAAAGACAAGGTAAGGCAGGTGGCATGGTCCTTTAGCTGCTCCGGAAAACAGAAATGCTCACCAATACGGAACTGGGACACAGCTGATTGGTTTAACAATCAGGAAGTTGTATTACACATCACAGTAGCCTGTATCTAGATCTATTTTTTTAAACTCTTTTTATTTAAACCTGCAGTGTGTAGAATTTTGGGTTTTATTTCCTAGCAGATTTTGTAGAAAGTAATTATAATATCCATAAGTACATTTAATTTAGTGCATAATAGCTGAAAAATATTTTTTCCCTTAGAAAGGGTCTCATATATGTCCATATGTCTGCATATTTTGGACCAAGGCCTAGTGCCGCCATCTTGAAAGTGTCATAGTTGGAATGTCATCAGGTGCATTGTTTAAAATTTAGAATTGTTCTTGTCCTTGAAGGCCACTGTAGCTTCTGTTATTCGAAAGGGGTGGGGTTACCCAGGGAGTGTTGCATTCTAGAACTTTGTAGAACTTTCTTGATGATGTCATATTACACACTGCACCTTTAAAATAGAAAAAGAATAAAGAAAATGATAGAAGAGATGACACTGAGAGTGACTAGGGCTCTTCTGTTCCCTCTCCCAGGCATACTAGGCCCTTACACTACAGCAAGACAGTGTTGTTTTTGGCACAGCCCAGTCTCATTGTACAGCCCAGTATTTATAAATATGTAAATATGAGCGGCACCAGGCATAACACGGCCTGCCTGCCTGCCTGCCTGCCTGCCTGCCTGCCTGTATACACCGAGGAAGTGAGTATGCTACCCCCCCAAACCCCTCTCTCTCTCCAACATTTTTATTTTTAGATGGTTTTAATGAATACAGGATGTTTATAGTTACCATTCCCTGTGATTTTGCACAAAAGACTAGAAAAAAAAATTCCACATCCATCCACCCAACCCGCCACCTCCTCCTCTGCACCCTCCCTCCCTCCCTCCTACAATTCCTCAAAGCACTACTAAAGAACAAGAAAAGAAGAAGGGGTGAGAGAGAGAAAAAAGCAAAGATTTGTGTTGAGACGCTGCGGGGCTGTTGTGCTCTCAGCTTTGGGCTCAGATCCCTATTAGACAAACATGGTGTCGGTGTTAAGGTGCGACAAAAAGAGTGACGAAAACTCCTGTTTGCAGGTGGTGAAGTGCAGGCGGAGGAGTGTGTGTGTGTGTGTGATGTGTGTGTGTGTGTGTGTGTGTGTGATGTGTGTGTGTGTGTGTGTGTGTGTGATGTGTGTGTGTGTGTGTGTGTGTGTGTGTGTGATGTGTGCAGCGGAAAAAAGCTTCCTCACGAAAAGGGACTTCAAGGCAAAAACGCAATTTTCTGTTCTTTTTTTAAGTTGCAAAAATAAGACAAAAACCGAATCAATGCGTGTGCTAGAAGCAGGTTAAAAGGTTACCTATTTTCTGTTGTCTGTGATAATGTTTTTCTGTGTGTGTGTGTGTGTGTGTGTGTGTGTGTGTGTGTGTGTGTGTGTGTGTGTGTGTGTGTGTGTGTGTGTGTGTGTGTGTGTGTGCGTGTGTTTGTGTGAGTGACTCCATGTCAACTTGTTTTCTTTTTATAAACTCAGTTTTGTTTTTGCCGCAGACTCCTAATACAACGGACAGAGAGATTTTCAAAGACCAAAAAAAAATAAAATAAAAAAAAACCTAATGATTGCAGTTGGAGGAAAAACACAAAGAAGTGAAAGTCAATGGCCCCTCTTTCTTTCTTTCTTTCTTTCTTTCTTTCTTTCTTTCTTTCTTTCTTTCTTTCTTTCTTTCTTTCTTTCTTTCTTTCTTTCTTTCTTTCTTTCTTTCTTTCTTTCTTTCTTTCTTTCTTTCTTTCCTCTTGCTCTCTTGACTTTCTACCCAAACTATTTTCCGAGGGCTATAGAGATTGCCGGCTTTGATAATACCTCCGCTGAGCAATTTAAGCCCCAAACATTCACTGATGCTACAATCTGTCTTCTCTTTGCCTGATAGCGCTTTTCTCCCCCCCCCCCTCCCCCTCACCCCCCTCCACCCCTCCTATCCTCTCCAAATTACTTTCTTTCATATCTAATTATATTTGCTAATGATCTTATAAGAGAATAATGGAATGTGCTTGATCTATTACCTTTTCTTCCCCCCCCCCCTCTCTTCTTTCCAATACATAAATACAATGCGGATAGGGAAAATGACTGTACCAATAGTCATTTCCGCCATATTTTTTTTTTTATGTATTTTGATGAGAGTGAAAATGAATGTGCGGGGGTGGGGTGGTGGGGTGGGGGGGGGGGAGCTTGAGGGTCATTAATGGGTGCGATGAACACAGAGGTCATCTCTCACATTCTCTATGACATCTTTCTCTCTCATCTGACACAATCACTGGCTCATTCACAGCCTAGTGTTTCTGCCCCCTTTGCTTATAGCCTGTTTAGCACTAATCTACCAGATATCCACCTCCAGTCGCTTTCATCTTTTAATGGGAAAAACTTTGTCAGATGCAAATTTCAGCGTCACTACTCACTTGTTTAATGTGTTTTTTTGCCTAAATACTTTCAAAGTTGAAACCTAATAAGAGGCTGTGATGGCGGAAATATCAAAGAGTATTGATGTACACTAGGATATATGTCTATTAAATACTCATATGAAATGAAAACCTGTATTTTAGATTGATGGGTTTTGTGGACTATCTTTAAAGGGGCACTCCACTTATTTTACACATAACTGTGTGTTTACTAGTGACAGAGAAAGACACATAGCAGCCTATAAAACCCTGTGGTATAATGTATTACCTGGCTCTGTAGAAGCTCTGTCTAGGTCAATACTAAATACACCAATGAACAAGGCTTTGGAGAAAGGTGCAAACGTTGCTGTCTAACATTCAAATACATGGTCAATTCATTGTGTTTTGGTGATTGTACTGTGTCCCCTTTGTCAGTTATGTCTTGTTTAACCAAGACATACATCAGTCAGGATTTTTCCCTCATTAAAGGAATACTTCACCCATATGGAATAGGTGTTCTATCATTATAAAATCACTATTATAATATAATGAATTAGGTTTTTCTTCCCTCAGTCTTCCCTCAGTCTTCCCTTGGCCCAGCTGTCCTGTTAATCCTGACCCTTACTGTGATGTCACAGTAAGGAAAATGTAGGGTTAGACAGTAAGACCATAAAACACTCTTTCTGCCTTTTCTCAGGCTAGGATGAACCAATTTTTTATTTTTTTGCACGTTTATACTAAATAGGATCTCAGAATTCAATACACCTTCATATTCCCACCGGTGAAGTAGGCCTTTAACCAAGACAGAAATCAGTCAGGATATTTCCCTCTTTAAGCTTGAAAAAAAAGTATACTTTACTTTAAACACACATTTTTCTAAGGAGTTTTTCCAAACTGAAATCAATTCATATTTAACAAACTAATACATAAAATGATACAATACGTAAAATATAGAAATATTATAATATGCATATAACATCCACTGTGGTGTCAAAACCCACTGCCCACTGTTGCGACCACTATATGCATTAAAGGGTTATGAGGCCAGCAGGCTGTGACTTTTTCCTTATTCTAGTTTATTTACAGGTTTCACAACATTTCTATTTTGTATTGATCTGTCCGTGCTCAAATGATGACTTTCAGCTCACACTTGCAAACTTTATTGGCCTTTTAACTGAATAGCGTGTCTCTCTCTCCCTGTAGCCAAAACCCCTTGTCCCATCCCTCACTCCCTTCCTCTTAAGCCTATTCTCTATCCTCCTTTCATCCCTCCATTTTCTCTTCTTTTCTCTCACTCTCTCTGTCTCTCTCTCGCCGTCTTTCTCCCTCTCTCTCTCTGTCTACAGACCCTTGGACAAGCCTCGGCCCATGACAGGCACTCTAAACCCCCCTGCATTAATGGAAGGAAATGGCATTCGATCCCCTGTTTGATCTCCTAATCATTTCTGCTGAAATGATAATTAGTGCCCTTCCAATCCGCCCCCACAGAGGAGGAGGGGGAAGGGCTGGGCTGGAGAAGGGAGGGGTGGGGGGTGGATGGGGGGTAAACACATAAATAGAAAAAAAAAGTCCTCTTGCTTTTTAGACCCCAAAATGACATCTTTGTCACCGAAGCCGGGGCACGTTCGTAATCAACAAGTGCTTTTCTCCGTTCCAGAAATGTTCCCATCCTTTACACAGGGGGATACACACACACACACACACACACACACACACACACACACACACACACACACACACACACACACACACACACACACACACACACTCAGACAGCAACAGAGAGACACAGTGCCTGCCTGCCCCGGCCTCGGCTGTCTGCGATTCTTTTCAGCTGACATAATCCTGATTGATTCCTTCAGCAGATGTAAACCGTCGGTCCACTTCTGGCCTTTTTTAAACTGGGAGGGCCTGGGACATAATACAGCCTTTTATACAGCAACAATGTAACAGAATGGCGCTGGAATTTGCACTGTGGGAAAAAAAAAAGTCAAAACGAGAAAATCCAGAATCTTAAATGCTCGTGACACACTGCGCTTGCTTTGAAAAAAAAATAAGTCTGTAGTATAATGTAGAAAGAGAGAGAGAGAGAGAGAGAGAGAGAGAGAGAGAGAGAGAGAGAGAGAGAGAGAGAGAGAGAGAGAGAGAGAGAGAAAAGAGGAAAACAACCAAAAACAAAAGGAGTGAGAGAGAGAGAGAAATCATGAAACTGCCTGTCAGTATCTGTCTGTCTGTATGTCTCTCTGTCTGTCTGTCTCTCTGTCTATCTGTCCAACCCTGTCTCATCAAATTACGTTCCCAGAGGACTATTCGGCATTCTCAATTACGTTTGACCATTTACGTATTTTGTCCATGATTACGTTTTTATGAACATATTCGGCATTCTCAATTACGTTTGACTGAAAAACGTATTTTGTCCGAAATTACGTTTTTATGAACATATCGCAAACAAGTTCGTTCTCAGCCTAGAGCTGTTCAGGATGCTCAATTACGTTTGGCTACAAAACGTATTGATTACGTTTTAATAAACATATCGCATACATTCGTTCTCAGCCTATGTTTTGCCATTTATTTACCTCTAGGATTATGTTTGGTTGAAGTGTGCATTGTCTGGGCGGCTGCCTGAACTACAGCGCTGCAGGAAATTAATATGTTCCATAGATATGTTCACATGTTTCTTCATTCATTCATTCAAACAAACTGGTGAAGGCAATTGACGTTCCGACATGGCCACGCCCCCTTTGGGTGGAAAACAAAGCGATTTTGACTATAATGCAAAAAATTGCGGTCCAAAACAGCACAACAAGAAAACGATCAGAGGTAAATAAGTTACAATTTGACCGACAGACACAATGTTAAGATCCTTTACAACTTCTCTGCCAGCTAGATAACGTTAAACTAGACTACGGAACTACACAGGGCTGCAGGGAAAATAGGGTGACGTCAGACGCACGCCCCTCTACAAACCAATCAGTATCGAGGAATGCTAAACGAGCCTATCGGCAGCCCTGAGCTAAAAAGATTTCTAGCGAGACCTATGTACTTTATTTTCATAATCTTGATATTGCGAATTCATATGATCTGTCTGAAGTCTGATAGGCTAATTCTCAAGAAATGTTCGGTACACAAATAGGCTACGTGCCAAGCTGTTGATCAACTGGACACAATCAAAGATAGCACACACACACACAGCTGACAAGAGCGCTCCCTCCCTCCCTCCACCCTCCGCCGAGTTTTTTTTTCCCAGAGCAAATTTTTGAAGTCAAGGGTTATCATGGTGACACAAATACGTCACACTTCAGCTAGTAAGTGCATAAACATATGTTTTGAAAACATATCTAGCGAGAAATACATCAGAATATCATTATATTCGGTAATTGGGAGTATCTGATCTCTATTTGGTTAGTTTGCTGACGTATTTACCACCGTTGCTATGTAATCCTACATTTCCCATCATCCTTTTTAGGGCTGGGTGGACCCGTTGGACTCCTATCAGAGTGTCTGCCGATTCAGGGCGCATTCCATTTACAATTCAGGGCCTCCGCCGTAAAACCACAAGTCAGACATGTTCACACGGCTGACACTTCCGTTCTGCCCCATCATAATAAAAAAAACTTAACAGGAAGTAGGTTATATTATTCCCCTCCTCCGAAACGTCCCCGTTTCCACACAGAAACATCATAAGGGCCCTTAGGAATAATGGAACCACTTACAGAAACATGCTGCACTACCAAAAAATTAATAAAATAACTTGAATTGAACACATTCTTTATAGGCCTACCCTAAACCTTAAAGCATGTAGGCTCATTGTAGCCTACCCACTATTCTAGGGAAACTATTTCTGTAAGAAAAATGTGTTTTATAGCCTTTGTGGTTGTATAATTTAAAGTTTCTGATCAAATATGTGGCGGATTATACATGAAATTATAAAACAATTAAATGTACAGTTTAAAATGTCATTGAATAGGCTTCTTGAACTTACTAAAGCAGCACTCTACAATGCGTGTGTGTGTGTGTGTGTGTGTGTGTGTGTGTGTGTGTGTGCGTGCGTGCGTGCGTGTGTCACATCTTGTAGCCTACCCTGACAGGGATTTGGTTGTTTTCTTTTAGTTAATGATATCAAATGTTGCTATAAATTGTGCATAGCCTACACATAATATAAAACTAGGTGCATATTGAATGTGAATCCTGCAACTGAAAGTATTTGGAAGGAGTAGGCCAGTTACTCAAATGGGAGTAGTTTAAAGATTGCTTTATTCATGATTTTGACCTTAAAAAGGTAGAATTTTAGGCAGTCTTATGAACAGTGCTTAATCAGTGTTTGCGGTGTGGTGTGGCAGTGTTTATTATTTTCTGCATATGCAGTTGACTCAGTATATTGTTCCCTGTCTTAATGGTAAGTGGTCTTGACGGCGGTTTGTCCACCACACACTTGGCATGATATACAGGTGAAATTTGAATATCGTGCAAAAGTTCATTTATTTCAGTAATTCAACTTTATAGGTGAAAATAATATCTTATACAGACTCATTACATACAAAGTGAGATATGTGAAGCCTTTATTTTTTATAATTGTGATTATTATGGCTTACAGTTTATAAAAACCCCAAATTCAAAATCTCAGAAAATTAGAATATTACATAAAATCAATAAAAAAAGGATTTTAAATACAGCAATGTCGGCCCTCTAGAAAGTATAATCATGCATATGTACTAAGTACTTGGTTTGGGCCCCTTTTGCATGAATGATTGCCTAAATGCGGCGTGGCATGGATGCTATCAGCCTGTGGCACTGCTGAGGTGTTATGGAAGCCCAGGTTGCTTTGATGTGGCCTTCAGCTCGTCTGTATTGTTGGGTCTGGTGTGTATCATCTTCCTCTTGACAATAGTCCATAGTTTCTGAGTTCAGGTCAGGAGAGTTGTCTGGCCATTCATGCAGAGTAGCATGGTCAGTCAACCAGTTACCAGTGGTTTATGGTACCATGGGCAGGTGCCAAGTCTAGCTGGAAATGGAAATTGTCATCTCCATAAAGCTTGTCAACAGACAGAAGCATGAAGTGCTCCAAAATCTTCCGGTAGACGGCAGTGGTGACTTTGGACTTGATAACACAGTGGACCAACAGCAGCAGATGACATGATACCTCAAATCATCACTGATCCAAATTAAATGTTGCGTTTCATTTGGAAATCAAGGTTCCACAGTCTAGAGGAAGAGTGGAGGGGCACAAAATCCAAGGGGCTTGAAGACCACTGTCAAGTTTCAACAGTCAGTGATGATTTGAGGCACCATGTCATCTGATGGTGTTGGTCCACTGTGTTATCAAGTCCAAAGTCACCACAGCTGTCTACCAGGAGATTTTAGAGCACTTCATGCTTCTGTCTGTTGACAAGCTTTATGGAGATGCTGAATTACTTTTTCCAGCAAGACTTGACACCTGTCCACAGTGCCAAAACCACACGTAACTGGTTGACTGACCATGGTATTACTGTGTTGATTGGCCAGACAACTCTCCTGACCTGAACCCAATAGAGAAACTATGGACTATTGTCAAGAGGAAGATGATACACACCAGACCCAACAATACAGAGGAGCTGAAGGCCACTATCAAAGCAACCTGGGCTTCCATAACACCTCAGCAGTGCCACAGACAGATAGCATCCTTTGGAAGCGCATTGTGAAGCGCCTTGTGACCCTGGTCTGTGAAGGGCGCTATATAAATAAAAGCTTACTTACTTACTTACTTACATCCATGCCACACCGCATTTAGGCAATAATGTGTGCAAAGGGGGCCCAAACCAAGTACTTAGTACATATGCATGATTATACTTTATAGAGGGCCGACATTTTTGTATTTAAAATCCTTTTTTTATTGATTTTATGTAATATTCAAATGTTCTGAGATTTTGAATTTGGGGTTTTCATAAGCTGTAAGCCATAATAATCACAATTATAACAAATAAAGGCTTGAAATATCTCACTTTGGATGTAATGAGTCTATATAATATATTAGTTTCACCATTTAGGTTGAATTACTGAAATAAATGAACTTTTGCACGATATTCTAATTTTTCGAGTTTCACCTGTATTGATAAGAGATTTATTCTTGTTCTTTTCATACGGGCAGCGACATTCCACGTGTGTATCGCGCTGGACCTGTGGTGTAGCATTGGGCGAGGAAGCCTTGACAGCGCCCTGATTTAATCTGCAAGGTTAAGATCTCTCTATAACAGTTTTTCCAATGACTCTAGCCTATTTTGTTCAAACTGCCTTTGTATTTCACATCCCTCAATTAGCACCTGTCACTTTCACATGGGCCTATTTTAATTAAATATTCAGATGATTCAGCAGATGCAAGGTGTGTCAGTTCTGTGTGCAGTTCACAGGACAGTTTACAGGGACAGGGAACAGGTGGACAGTAGTGTTCGGGCATGGTAGGAGCTACACACCTCTTAAATGTAACCAAGGTTGAGAGATTGATATGGATTTTGGGAGGACCAGGAGGATAGGCTAAATCTCCATTCTGGGAGAAGAGGTTGAGTTGATGGAGGGCTACAGAAACCTGGGCATTTAATTAAACAACAAACTGCATGGAGGGACAGAGCAGACTCTACTTCATGAGCAAATCCTTGTTAACCTGTTTAAGCCCAGTTGGTTGTGGAGAGAATGATAATGCACAAGCTGCTGAAGATGATGGACAGCATCACCTTCAGCTATTTGACCACTACAGAAAGTCATTCCTGATACAATCCACAATAACTGCTGCTACAATGCCACACTTTCCCTATGGCAATAAATAAAGTACATTATCCATCTATAAGTCCATCCATCCATGCAGGTATATTTAAACAACGCCTATGCATATGGGTTCTGTATTATAATCTCTGAAGGACACACCTTTTGGTTTACTATTTCCACAAGAAAACAAATGAGCAAACAAAAAGCTTAATTTTCCATATTGGGCCTTCAAATTTATCAGAAAATCAACCTTGCGGTAAAGAACACCAACTGAATACATTGCTGGAAAGGTGCTAATGTTGAGAGTGTGAAGATTGTACAATTTTACCTTTAAACACACCTACAATTCACCACCATGCTTTTGATTAGATTTAATTTATTTGCACAATAAAAACAACAAAGAACATTGGCCACAGAAATATAAAATATAAAACATTTTTTTAAAGGCAACATATTTTGCAGGTGAGATATATATATATATATATATATATATATATATATATATATATATGTATATATATATATATATATATATATATATATATATATATATATATATATGTATATATATATATATGTATATATATATATATATATATATATATATGTATATATATATATATATATATATATATATATATATATATATATATATATATATATATATATATGTATATATATATATATACATATATATATAAAAGTTGTGAATGATATCTTACTTCAAAGATCATTTAATGTAAAATACTGAAGAAAATAGAAGTAATTTAATCCACAAGGTTATGCAGAGGTAAAAAGACAAGCAAAGTGGGTATATGGTTGTAGTTGTCCTGCTTATTTAACTGTAAAGGCCGCCTACAACTCCTTATTCGTGATAACCATCAAACTACATCGTGCACATTTACTGAGTGACGATTGTGTTGCATTTCTCACAAACAACAATGATCATCTCACAACGATTTATGCTCTTCGTAGCTCAGGGCTGCCGCTATAGGCTCGTTTCGCGTCACGTGACATTCCTCGCCATTGATTGGTTTGTAGAGGGGCGTGCGTCTGACGTCACCCTTCCTCAGGTCGGCAATACGTCATCTAGACGGAACTCTCGTGGCAGTAGGCTACTCAAAGACAGCGCGATCATTCTAAATAAGCGTTATAGCTCAAATCTGCAATGTCCTGAGCTGTTTTGTGGTTTACAAAGTAAAAAACAAACATCATGGTTTTATTCCTTTGCCATGCCCCCAAAAATTCCCCTAAAGAAGGGCTGTATGACAGCAGGAAGCTCCCGGCTGCGCTCTGCATTCAGTGGGAGTTTGCTATCGTAACAAACAATTAGTTCACGTGTAATCAGCTTACATAGAGACTCAGTGAGGTGAATATATACATCAGGGCATGATATCTCTGGCCAATGGGTCGGATCATTTCGCCAGCTTGATGCTGAGAGACTACACACATGGTTTTAGATTGATCAAATTAATCATTTATAAGTGTCTTTAACGTTATCTAGCTGGCAGAGTTGTTATAAAGGATCTTAACATTGTGTCTGTCGGTCAAATTGTAACTTATTTATCTCTGATCGTTTTCTTTTTGTGCTGTTTTGGACCGCAATTTTGCATTATAGTCAAAATCGCTTTGTTTTCCACCCAAAGGGGGCGTGGCCATGTCGGAACGTCGATTGCCTTCACCAGTTTGTTTGAATGAATGAATGAATGAATGAATGAATGAATGAAGAAACATGTGAACATATCTATGGAACATATTAATTTCCTGCAGCGCTGTAGTTCAGGCAGCCGCCCAGACAATGCACACTTCAACCAAACATAATCCTAGAGGTAAATAAATGGCAAAAAATAGGCTGAGAACGAATGTATGCGATATGTTTATTAAAACGTAATCAATACGTTTTGCAGCCAAACGTAATTGAGCATCCTGAACAGCTCTAGGCTGAGAACGAACTTGTTTGCGATATGTTCATAAAAACGTAATTTCGGACAAAATACGTTTTTCAGTCAAACGTAATTGAGAATGCAAAATATGTTCATAAAAACGTAATTACGGACAAAATACGTAAATGGTCAAACGTAATTGAGAATGCCGAATAGTCCTCTGGGAACGTAATTTTGATGAGAAAGGGTTGATCTGTCAGATGGATAGATGGATGGACAGACAGACAGACAGACAGACAGACAGACAGACAGACAGACAGACAGACAGACAGACAGACAGATAGATAGATAGATAGATAGATAGATAGATAGATAGATAGATAGATAGATAGATAGATAGATAGATAGATAGATAGATAGATAGATAGATAGATAGATAGATAGATAGATAGATAGATAGATAGATAGATAGATAGATAGATAGATAGATAGATAGACAGATGGATTATTTTGCTTATATTAACATCCTCCCCTCATTCTCTTATACATGGATCCAGGCTAAAGGCCTAGGTCCGTGTGTGTGTGTGTGTTTATCACTGCCCTCAGCTGTACATACTCTGAACCAGTCTGCTATTAAGCCATGCACAGGAATGTAAAGGTTAACTGTAACAAATTGGGTTAGTCTTTTCTATAAGAGCTGGCCTATATGTCTACAGCTACCCTTTACATCTAACGCCACAGACAGGCTTTCATCTCTTATTAAATGTCTTTCAATTTACAGCGAGGTATACGGTGTGTGTGTGTGTGTGTGTGTGTGTGCGTGTGTGTATCTGGTCACTCTTATCTTTCTTCTTACTTTCTCAGCAGCTGTGTTTTAAAAAAAAAAATACCTGTTGTTATTGCACTACTACCTATATATTCCTACCACTACATATTAAAAGAACAAGAAGATTGCGTTCAATTCATTCCATCCAATGGGAAGACTATAGCTCTATGAGTGGATCAAGTATACACCTTATTTAATACAGAGACATGCACAATTTTCAATTCCACAATAAACATTAGGGGAAGGTTGATTTTTTGAAAGGTCTTAACCTGACTGTATAATAGAACGCATGCTACGCTGTATAGCATTCACCCTGCCATGGCCTCTACAGAGTCTAAATGCCTTTGACTCTGACAAATCACACACATGAACTGTTTCCTGTACTGGGCCTTGTAAACTTATTGGCCTTTTGCTTGCTACCAAAGCACAGGAGAGCAGACGGCCTTCCTTGCGAGTCAATGGTATTAATTGTAGGTGCTAATCTGCTAGCCGCGGCCCTCCCACAGGCGTATACAGTGTTAGCGGTGCATGGTGGAGACATATCTGCTTACTAATATGGTGTGGCATCAAGCCAGATGGGAGATGGGGAGAGGAAAAAAAGGACTGTGTTGATTGGCTATTGAAATGTGTTCCCTAAACCCCCATTCATTTGACTGGGAAGGACAGACCAAAAAAAAAAAGAGAGTGATGACGCTGTATGGTGGATGTATGTACAGTGGCTCACAGAAGAGAGAGAGAGAGAGAGAGAGAGAGAGAGAGAGAGAGAGAGAGAGAGAGAGAGAGAGAGAGAGAGAGAGAGATAGATAGAAAGAGATAAAATGAACACAGCAGCAAATAGGGCAATATTATATAGGGCAATATGCATATATAGGGCAACAGTAAGTGTGCTGCCCCAGCTGCTAAAGTCTATAATATTCACTCATAAAGACAGACACAAGGACAGGAATTATAAGGAATATGAGTTGGAGTGATAAATCTCCAAGCAAGCCAAAACATTAGCCCCCTTTTTCATTAAATATGGATAGTCATAAGTCAGCGTCGTATTCCACCTCCAAAGGCTATTCCTTAAATCTCAACAAAGCAGGGGCTTAGGGACAAAAGTGTCATTTTAAATATTTAGGAGTTGGCAACGTGGGCATCAATTATATCAAGGTAAGAGCACCTGCAATATGTTACAGCATACCTCAACATACGGGAGTTGAAATGAGTCACTGCTTACTGCCAGTGAAGAATTCCACTCCGTTATCATTGAATTTGGTTATTTAAAAGAACACTTGATGAAGACATGTATGATCTGAGATGTATTCAAGGGCTATATATAAAAATTGGAACAAACTGTTTTGCACTTTAGGCAGTGGTTTTAGTGCAGTGTGTGTAGAGACTGGCAATCAGACTCGTTCAACTTTACATGCGAGTGTATTTCAGTATAAGGGTTCATTAAATAGAAACTTACCTTACATATTAACAAAATATAGATACAAGGTAATACCTGTGTATATGTTTAAATAAACACTGTTCTTTATATAAGAAATGTATTCATAGAAATGTTGAAGGCTTATAAAAAATGTTTTTCCTAAAATTAATTTCCCTGCATGTTGATAACCTACGATAAGGCTATATTTAAAACAGGAATCAACTTATGATATCATGTTAGCACTCAAGTCTTTGCTAAATTGAGCTTCAAGTCAGCCTTTTCATGGGGGGATTTTTGGGAGAAACATAAAGATACAGGCACTTTGGAATAGTTTATAGTTCTCATTTATGTTTGTTCAACCGTCTCCCCCCATACACACCCTTTCACACCACCGCTACAGATGTAAAGAGAGAAAGAAGGAACAGACAGTGAGAGGAGAAAGTGGAGCACCTGGCTTCTTTTTAAACACAGTTCCACACCGGCTTCCTGTTGGTCTCTGGTGATTCAACAGTTGCTGCTACAGAACATCTGCTGCCTGCTCTTAGCAGATCTCAATTAAGCCTCACACAGCCGGGCGCGCCATACCTTATTTATGCTTGTTTATGCTATTTTTATTGAATTTTTTATTTATTTTTTTCATTTCTTTAAACATGCCAAATGAGTGAAAATGTCTGACAAAACCCTGACTGAAAGACCACATTAGACCGTGAAAAAGACATAGATCTTTTTAGAAAGAGGGTTGGAGGTGCTGGCAAGCTATTAAAAAAAAAAAAAAAAAAAAAAAAAAAAAAACGAGGCATCCTTGCCAACACTGGCAGCAGTTTTAAGAAAATAAGAGCATGAAAAAAAAAAAACTTCGACAAGCAGCAGCCTTAAGCCCTGCCTCATTTGTCTCTTGCCCGTGTTTTTTTTTTTTTTTTTCATAATTGTGAAAAGGCATCCAGAAGAAAGAGACAAAGAAGGAGAAGGAGTGAGTGTTGATATGATTATGTAAATGTAAACAGGATTTCCTGCCGACTCTCTCTCTCTCTCTCTCTCTGACCCGTTCTCCTTCTGCAAATCTTCCATTTAAGACCAATTCCCCCGGGGAGCCCGCTCCGCCGTTACTTAACGGGATAATTATGATATACTAAACCTTTCCAAGATCAGCCCCCCCCCCCCTCCACACACACACACACACACACACACACACACACACACACACACTCCTCTTCCATCTCTCCTCTTTGCCTTCCTCCTGAATCACTCACTTTCTCTCCATGTACGTATATGTGACTGTGTCTGCTTGCTCTGTATCCGAGCTGTCCCAATCAACATGAACTAACATTCAACTGATTTTAAAGGCCAATACTGACGCAACCATTTTTTGCTTTGAAGCTGCTACACTTGTTACGTTTAGTAATCATTTTTATTATGAAAGAAATGACATAATTCCTGCCATTGCACTAATGCTTCTAAAACATGAATGAGTTTGAAACTAAAAGAATGATTGAAATATTGGAGTTGTATAGGTATAATAGAATTATTTTGTATATACACAGGAAAATGTATTGTAATGGTGACGTTTAAGGAGAGGAGTTCAAACCGTATAGACTTCTAAACAGGTGGCCCATTGCATTGAGGAGTGAACTAGAGGTTTAGGGTTAGGATAAGACTGTGTGTGTGTGTGTGTGTGTGTGTGTGTGTGTGTGTGTGCGTGTGCGTGTGCGTGTGTGTGTATGTGTGCGTGTGTGTGCGTGTGTGTGTGTGTGTGTGTGTGTATGTGTGCGCGTGTGTGTGTGTGTGTGTGTGTGTGTGTGAGAGAATAATCGAGACACGTCAGATCTGTCATTCCACTCATTTGGTTGCCCCCACCTGCTTTCCCACAGTGGTCTTTTCTCGTTGGGCTGATAATGACGCTTAAGAAGGTAATGGTGTAAATGAAAGCTATTCACCCCCCCTCTCCTCCCTCCTTCTTCCACCTCTCCACTTTTCTATCTGTCTCTCTCTGTCTCTCTATGTCTCTCTCTCTCTGTCTCTCTCTCTCTCCCCGGGGGGAACAAAAGAGGGCCTTATTATACCTTGGCTGTCAGCGTCGCTCTGTGTCTCACCGACTGTACAATCACTGTTTTCAGCGGCGCTATCAGCATGGGGTAAATGGAGAGAGAGACTGAGAGAGTGGGCGAGACAGGTAGAGGTTGACTGGGGGGAACATCTCTCTCTCTCTCTCTCTCTCCCATCCTCTCCAGTGGCAGCAGTATATTCAACACTAGTTATCTAGAAGTGCCTTCTTTTCTTTCTTTTTTTCTTCTTTAGTTTGAAGCGCGGCGCTCTCGTTTGTTGAGAATGTCTTTGTGTGTTTTTTTTTTCTTCTTAAAGCTTGAACAGGCAGTGTAATTTGTTTGAGGCGCGCATTCACATGGCACACACAGTATCACACACACAGTATCACACACACACACACACACACACACACACACACAGTATCACACACACACACTCCTTAAGTCGAGAGATATCTTCTTATTGGGGAATCTTTCAATAAATCAATGTGACTTTAAACACATTTCCCAGGCGACGCGGCTGACCCGATAAGAAGTGAACTAATCTCTTTTGAGAAGGCTTGCCGGGGAGAGAGAGAGAGAGAGAGAGCTTTGAACCAAATCTACTGTGCATCTATCACCAAGGTTATTTGTCAATGGCTGCTAATCCCAGGTAAATTTCTCTGGGTTTTATATCAGGGGTTCTCATGCCTGAAGTTTCTCTCTCTCTCTCGGCCTTGGGAAAAATAAGAGAGCGCGGCTTAACAGAGAGAGTAGGGGAACAAAAGAAAATGTTATGGATTTCAGCATGCAAAACAATGGAGGAAGGGGTGGAGAGAGGCAGCAGAGGTGTGTGTGTGTGTGTATGTGTGGGTGGGTGGGTGAGGGTGTGTGTGACTGGGGGGGGGGGAAATGAGAGAGAAGACTGTTGATAAATGATTCTTTACACATAAGTGGATTGCACCATGTGTGTCCCATTATAATACAAACATTTTTAATATAATTGTTATGATGTAATCCCTCTCGTCTCTGGATACACCTTTTCAGATGAATTAGAATGTGAAGGTCCCCTTTAGAGATACACACTATTTCCTAAAAGTGAAATATCATATAACAATTGTTCTTTTTCTTGTATTTTCGGACAAGAGCGATATGCGAAAGCTGATAATCGTAATACAATTGTAAAAATATATATTTTTTCATTATATAAAACAACAAAACACCAGATACTATGATGTCAGTCCTTGTTCTTGTTTTATGATTAATAATATAGATAACAATTTGTCATCTCAAAACTTTGTCTTATATGGCAACATAGAAAAAAACTATGACTAAAACCCCCAAACTATGACCTCCAAAACTCCATATCTGCCCAGGCCTGGTTCTGATAACTGCAGGGCCCCTATGGAAACTGTTTTGGGCCTTCCATACTTTAATATTGAGCGGAGATGGAGATGAACTGATCAGGTTAAGCTAAAACACATGTTTCAACAAGATATCACAACTCACAATGTGCTTTAGAAAAATGGCCTTAAAGACACATGAAGGGTTAAAGGGGGAGTCGTATGTTGCCAAAATCACTTTTTATCAAAATCATTGAATATCTCCTCACGATCCTCTACATCTAGTGTTATGTCCAGCCTAGGCTCTGTAAACTGGTAAATAAACGGTATGTAAACAAAGGGGCCCACTGTAGCTAGCACCATGCCCCGTTTACAGAGCCTAGGCTGTGTATTAACACTGGATTTGTTTTCAGCGCGCACACAGTGCAGACAGGTTGCGGATCGTGAGGAAATATTCACATATTTTGACCAAAAGTCATTTTGACAACAAGCGTTCTCCAGAATCACTGACTCCACCTTTAATACATCACTGCACTATATTCTCACCAAGTTAACGCTGGCTACATCTGCCTAATACTTTATGTAAGTGCCCAGTTGGCAGAGCACACACAGTAATGATTGTGACCAACCACTGGTCTCTTAAAGTACACTTATAATGGCCTGCCCTTCACTTATTACACAGCATTGTATCACCACACGCACTGTTTAGCTGTACATAATTGATCAGACAGGTTATCGAAAGCTGGGAATGTTCTGCTCCTGCCCAAGTCTTGTGCTGCACTACCTCATGTGGAAAAGGAACCTCGCTTTGATTTTTCTTGCTTCTTTTTCATTTTCATCCCATATTCCCTCCTTCTTTTTTCCCCTTGAAACCCCCCCCCCCCCCCCCCCCACACACACACACACCCCACCCAACCCCCTTAACAACCCCACAATGTGCGCAAGGAGATCATGGAAAATCTCTTGCCATATCTGTCATCTGTCACGCTTTCCGAGGAGAACAGGTTTGATCTGGGGCTGCTCTGTTTACGGCCGCTTGTCAAGCCAAAAAGAGTCGTCGCCGTAAGTGCTTACACCAGCGCGTAAATAGTTTGACGTGTGGCTCCGTAACAAAGTTGCGGGGAGTAAATAAAAGGCTGAATCAAACAACCCAACGCAGGAGTGCAATTAAGCTGTACGTACTGCATTATGAAATGTTTGGAGCAGCGTGATTTCTGCTACATTTCACCCAGCCCCTCCATATCACAAGTGTATGTTCCTTTTGTTCCAGTAAAAAAGCTTGTTGGGCTGTGAGAGATCAAAGGGTGCAGCGCAGTATATTATGGATAGCACTCACACAGCTACACACACACACACACACACACACACACACACACACACATCCGCGAATGCACGCACACACACACGCACTCTCACGCGCATGCACATACGCACACACACACTCACACCCATGCACGCACCCACACACACACACACACAGTACTGTAGGTCAGCAGAGGAAATATGTGGAATATAACGTGATTGCTGCTCAATTGTTCCGTGGTGAGGTCATGAGTGTTAGGGTCCAAGTGAGATGTTTTGATAGAAAAAGAAGATTTTACAGCTGAATGGAACAGACTGGAAAGGTTCAAATCTACTGAACACCCCCCCCCCCCCCCCCAAATATTCATTTAAATTACATACAGGTTTCATTAAGCAGTTTTAAACTCCTTTAAAATGTATTATCTTACAGAAATATTTTAGATTCCAGATCCATACTTTCATACACAATTATTTATAGTTCAGTCAACCACATTTGATATTTGACACTTTAGGTAGTAACACTATATATATACTATATATATATATATATATATATATATATATATATATTGTTACTTTTCAAGAAAAAGCAATGATGATCTGAATGAGGCCTTGCATGGTTTAATAAGGCTTTGACAGGAACTGTATAAAGAGATGGAGAATTGATATTGTGCTCGCTGATTTTTTTTGTTTTTGTTTGTGTTAATTACTCATCCACATATTTTGATATGATCATTAAGGGTTTTATTTTAATTTTTTAACAAAACTACATATGTCACTTTCTGTCGTTACAACCGAGTGCCAAGCTATGGATGCCTTACTCTGCATTCTGACATTGTGCTTAATACAATATCCTGTAATTTCACCTATTCCGAGTGTGTTTGTGTATTTGTTGCACACTAAATGCAGAAAAACAATTCATTACTGAACAGCCCGCAGCAGCATTGTTCAAACAGGAGAGGGACAAACACTCTCATCACAAAGGTAGAAGCCCTTTAATATCATAATACAGTATGCTGTGTCTTGGAAATTCCCCTTCATTGAAACCACAGAACATGATTATGTCCGTCTGTATATCTTTCCACTCGTTCCTTTGTTCCATTTCACTCTCCAAACAGTATTTGGATTATCTTATCCTCCTTCTCTCTCTTCATCAACATGTCTTTTCTTCTCTCTATCTCCTCTATTTTCTCTATCTTTTGTGTCCCACTCTCAAATACCTCCATCTCTCCTTTTTTTCCTCCTGTCTCTCTTTTTTCAGTGTGCATGCTTGGTCTGTGCCTTCCTCCGTCTATCTCTCCCGCTGTTTTGCTTTTAACTCATGAGGTCATGTGGACCCCCCGGGCAGATATCCCACAATGCCAAGCGCCACGCTATAACGTCCTGCGGAGTCGCCTTCTGGACAGAGCGGGCAAAACCAAGCCAGGGCTCCATCCATTGCTCGGACTCAACCACCGTGTATTAAGCCACATAGCACAGTATTCACCCATAGAGAAAAATCAAGACATCTTCAAAGGGGTATTTTGGTCTGGGCTGCGGTTTCTCCATCAAAATTGTAGTAAAGTAAAACCTCTGATTGTTCAATGTACTACGTGTATAGCATTGTAACATCAATACGTCATTACCAACCCTCCATTTGTAGACATTAGCGTAATTAGCACAAACACACCAAAACCAAGACGACTGGCCAGCTTCCACTGGCATTTTCCAATGTGTTTTTACATGGTGTGCCAGATTGTGCTTGAAATGGAACGAAAAATAGAGATTTATTTTGAACGCAAAAATAGCAAATTGTTCAGTGTATTTTAAGAAGATGGAAAATGAAATTCGATACAACATAACCTCCCCCCCCCCCCCCCTTCAATAGGAAAATGTAAAAGTACTATGGATTCAGTTTGAGATACCACATGATGTAATTGAGTATTTTTTCCATTTCAGCCGATGCAGACACTGCACTTGAATAGGGTTTACATGTTTTTAACCTATAGATATCATCATGAAACTTTGCCAGTCATATTTTTTTACCAACACAACTTCAGCCTGTGCTTTTTCCTGGAGGTGTTAGTGGTCACACAGACACATGGTTTAGTGCAGGTATGTCACAAGTAGCCGACAGTTCAATGAGTTACTCAGTGAAGCTCTCCGGCCCTCACTCTCACAACCGTGCATTGGCATTAAACTAAACTCCAGGCATCACATCAGTTGCATTTGTTTTGTATTGGAACTATGACAAACGTGTCCCTATTTATATATATATATATATATATATATATATATATATATATATATATATATATATATATATATATATATATATATATATATATATATATATATATATATATATATATATATATATAATTATATCATTATAATGACTTTTGATCACACCAGATAATAGAAAAGGTAGAGAAAGAAGGGTAAATGTTCTGTATTTTAGTATATCTAAATTGATGGGCCTACAGTATATTAGTTAAGCTCTGATATACTGCAATATGTCAGCATGCAAGTGAAAATAAACTTCTCTACATGAATTACATAAAACCTATTTGAGAAGCAGGAAGTGCTTGAAAGTCAATGTATGAATATTCTCATTCTGAATGGTTATGGGCACAGCCATAGTCTAAGTGCTTACCATAGGTATGGTTATAGGCTTAAAGGTTTCACGTTTTGATAAGTT
>NC_137230.1:5697445-5732445 GCF_949987685.1 Ammodytes marinus | reverse complement strand
GAAAGGGGGATGTTGTCGTAAAGGAAAGAAAGGGGAGATGACAGCCCCCCCCCAAAAAAAAATGGACAACCAGTTTTGCACAGACCAGATGACAATGTGTGTTGTAACTAAGTACGCATATTCACTCAATCACTGTTCAGGTTTGAGCCACTTGTTCTTTACTTGATTCTCCACTTCTACTCAATTACAATTGAGTGGGAAATGTTCTACTTTTTAGTCCACTACATTTATCTGATTATGATTTTTGCACACACAATATTAAAAGAAATATGGTATGCCATATGTCCAACACTGACACAAATCAATTTTGCTACTGACTATTTTGATGATGGACACGATGGACACACACACACACACACACACACACACACACACACACACACGCACACACACACACACACACACGCACCCACGCACACACACACACACACACACACACACATACCACCAACCCCCCCCCCCCAATAAAAAAATAGCAAAACAGGAAGTTGCTACATCATTCCTCACAAACAGGCACTTGTTTAATTGGAACAGAATGTTTCTCAAAGGAAGGCAGTTTCTCGCTCCTCTTTTCTCCATCATTTTCTTCCCCTCTTTCTCTCTGTGACTTGTCGTTTACCTCTAGCGGGGGGCGAGCGGACCACCCTGTCGTAGCAAAGGCAAACAGCATGTGATACAGTATGATCCTCGGGAGACAAAAGGAAATCACCTATTAAGTGGGAGAAATGATCGTCTCTCTTTAAGCCCCATGTGCTTCCAAAAAAAGACAAAAAAAGTGAGTCACGATGCTGTAATTGTTTACCTTTGACTCGGCCCATAAGTCTCTCTCTCCCTCCCTCTCTCTCCCTCCCTTTAACTGGTAACATAATATTTTTTTGCGGCGCTGTTTTCAGAAGCCCATCTCTATCTCCCCCTCTCTCTCTCCCTCACTCTCTCTCTTTCTCTCTCTCCTCTTTTCTCTCTATCTCACTATATCGCTCTCTCTCTCTCTCTCTCTCCCTCTCCTCTTTTCTCTCTATCTCTTCTAACAGGACAGATGTCATCGGCCCTAAACAGTCTGAGTCATTGTCGTCCTCCTCCACACACACACACACACCCCTCTGCCCTGAGTAACCCAAGGACATCAGGAAAGAAAAGAGAAGGGAGGGAGGGACTGTCATTTTTGAACATTTCAGACATTTAGTTGTTGCTCTCAGTCATGGCAAACCTGGGGGTGGAAAGGGGGGGGGTCATCAGTGTCCCACTCAAGGCCGCAGCGCTACAGGCTGGGACCACTTTAATGTAGTGAAATAAATCAAATAGGGAGGGGGGGGGGGGGGCTGGTGTTATGTGACCAATCCATCACGAGGACAATACAAATGTAAACTATTATTTCACGTATAAAAAAAAAAGCCCTTTCACGTTCAAATATCACATCTATATTGGTGTTGGTCAGGAGGATTCGTCTTAGACTAAACAGGTGGTTTACTGTATCCTGCAAAGAAGAGTACAGTATACTACCGCAGACGTACGTGAACATGAGGCCTCTATGGTGCTAAGGGCTGTCCCAGAGAAGGAGTTTACATAGTCCGAGCTGATTGGTCGATTGAACACTGCAAACTGATTGGAACGCAGTTATGTATGCGCTCATTATACAACAGTTAGGAACCAATCAGATCGCTGGGTTTAAGCCACCTGTTTTATAATGCTTTTTTTTTTTTAATTCTCATTGATCCATATTCTTATTTGCAACACTGTTTTACATTGTGTCCACACCAAACAACACCCACTTACAGTCAGTCTTCTCGACTTGGCATAAGAATGTATGTTATTGCGACTTAGTCTACCATGGTTATGTATTCACCAACACCAACAATATTGATTAAATGCTCGTGTTATTTAAAAAAATTTTATTAAAAGGTGCTCCGAGGAACTTTTTGTTAATTATTGCACCCCCCTTTGGACAAACATGGTAGTGTTTTCACTACGCCAGCTATAGTTCCAGGGTGAGGGAACCCATGACAAAGGCATTCAGAAAAAAAACTATATACCAATTGCATTATTCACATGATGGTCTCGTTTGTAGTTTAATGTAATTTACGATCATCAGAGGAAACATTAGAATGTTTAGTAAATAGGCTATAATAGGCCGATATTTGTACCACAATAAGCCATGTATCATGACTATATTTTGCGACTATTCGACTGTGAAATTGTCAGTCGAATCAGACTTCTTTCGATCAAATTGAAATCCAAACTATAACTGGTTCAGCCCTTATATGGTGCTATATCTTTATTCCATATCAGTATCATGTGGTATAATGTAATATCAGCCTCTTTGTTACGAGAGCCTCCAACAGATATATTCAGGAACCTGTTTTCTTTCAGACTCAAAGGGAGTGTGTTAGTCTGTGTGCCAATGCAGTTTCCCTTCAGATCAAGAGGATCTGGGGAGGAAGAGAAAAGAGAGAGAGAGAGAGAGAGAGAGAGAGAGAGAGAGAGAGAGAGAGAGACTATACTGGAAATAGCATTGCCAAGCGAGCGAGTGGAGCTGGGAGTGTGTGTGCTTTTTTTTGGGGTGTAATGTTTTAATAGAAAGCAGATGGTTACAGATGCAGAGGGCCGGTGATGACACATCTTTAATATTTTAGAGTGGTCTTTGCTGTAAATGTTGCAGCAGCTGTTTCCCAAAGCTGTAAATTTACTGGGTATTTCTTTCTCTTTTTCTTTTTTCTTTTTCCTTTTGTGTGTGTGTGTGTGCGTGTGTGTGTGCGTGCGTGTGTGTGTGTGTGCGTGTGCGTGTGCGTGTGTGTGTGTGTGTGTGTGTGTGTGTGTGTGCGTGTGTGACTGACAGCTATTGGATTTACTGTAAATTACAGAAATGAATATGGAAAAGTGATGAAAATGCGAAAGCGAAAAGGGGGAGGATGTGTGGTGTGGTGTGTTGCGGTGTGTGTGTATGTGTGTGTGTGTGTGTGTGTGTGTGTGTGTGTATGTGTGTGTGTGTGTGTTTGCACCCCGACTGTTTACCGCAGAATCAATGCCTCCTCCGTTCTGAACCCCGCTGATTATTCTCTTATTTTAGTTTGTTAGCAGGCTCACACACTGATGGCCCTGCAGTGTGAGTTTAAGGAACAGATATTCAAACGTAAAGTGATACTAGAATAATGAGATGGATGGAAATAGAGACAGACAGAGAGGGAGAGAGAGAGGGAGAGAGAGAGAGAGAGAAGTTAAGAAGAAGATAAATATGTATTTGTATTTGTATTGTGTTTGCTTTGCGGCCATTGGCTTAGCTTTTAATGTCATCAGCGTAGAGACAGAGAAAGAACGAGAGAGAGACAGAGAGAGAGACAGAGAGAGAGAGTTTTTTTTTCATTGCAGATGCTTTTTGAGTCAAGGTGATTGTCATCAATTTGCGTCTTGGCATTTAAACCGAACCCCTCTCTTCAAATATGGAGTATTTGAAATGCAAATACAGCTGCGTATGCCCAGACAAATTAAAAAGACACACAACGGGAGTGTTTTCTTTTTTTTCTTTATCATCATCTAGAGTTTGCATTGTCAAACGCTCTCTCTACCTTTCTTTGTGTCTCTTTCGGGCAACAACACACCGGCAGATAATGCGTCTCGATGCAAAACGGGCACACCGAGCGATTATATATATTTGTTTGTAGTTTTCTAGAGAGAGAGCTGCTTGCTGTCTTTATCTCTCGCCCTTGGCTTTACTGTTTGCACCTCACGACGATTGAGTGGAATTTTTTTTCTCCCCCAGACCCACTATAGCCAGAGAAAATATGATTCACATTTTTCTCTCCCTCCCCTCTCTCCATCTCTCTGACACTACAGTTATTTAAACATCAATAGCAATGCGTCTTCTTTAGCACGCACTCTTTTCTCATATTGATATTTGTATATGATCATTACTTTGGAGTCCCCCCCCCCCGCCCCCCCGCCCCACCGCCCATGCTTTGTTATACTGCGTCAGCTTCAATATAGGTGGAGGATCCAATACTGCAACCTCTGCATTCAAAAAAACAATACACTAGTTCAGCTTTACTTTATTGTGTAAAAAGGGAGGGGGGCGGTCTACTGTGTATAGGTGCACACTGGATGGATTAAACATATACCCCCAGTCACTGAAAAAAGCATGACAAGGGGTTTGGAATATTGATTAGTGTGCTTTTTTTCTTCTTTGTAAACTTTTTAAAAGCTAAACTAAGTAGATTTCTCTTACAGAAGGACTGCTGTGTTCCATTGAGCAGACTGGGAGTAAGATGTGATTTTATATAACTTCAGGTAACTGCACAAAAGGCCTATTTACCTCTGCTCTCTGATCACACTTAAAATGTCACAGGACTAACTAACATTAACTCTACCTCCGTTTCACACTGCACACGGAAATAGTATGCTAAAGGAATACTTCACCCATACGGAACCGGCGTTCTATCATTATAAAATCGCTATTATAATAGAATGAATGAGGTTTTTCTTCCCTCAGTCTTCCCTTGACCCAGCTGTCCTGTTAATCCTAACCCTACAAAATGTAGGGTGAGACAGTCAGACCATATAAAACACTCTTTCTGCCTTTTCTCAGGCTAGGATGAACCGATTTCTAAAATGTTTGCACATGTATACTACATATGATCTCAGAGTTCAACACACCTTCAAATTTCCACCGGTGAAGTAGGTCTTTAACATACTTTGCTGCATACAAATGGAATGAGCTTACAACACTGTATGAAGTGAGGCTCTCGTATCTCTCTTCAACATGTTAAATGGTTGCTCTTGTGTGATTTCAGTCACACCTGTAAATGCTTGTTTGTTGTCTTCTGTATAATGTATATCTGTAGTAGTACCGGGTGACACACTATATTGATTGAATTTTCTTTTTTAATCTTGCATTGTATACAGGTCTCTCTTGAAAAACAAAGTCAACTACAATCTGAATGTGGGAAGACATGTTTGAATAAAATAATTAAAAAAACAAAGGTGGGTTGCGTTCCGAATCGCATACTTTCTACTATATAGTATGTAGAAAAAAGATTTAGGATGTCCCGATTCTTGTGGCCAGATTTAGGATGGTTAGAAGTACCCGGATGTCCTACTTCATGCGGCCAAGATTGTTAGTGTAGAAAACTGCATCCTATTTGGGCGATTCTGACCCACAATCCATTGCGCACGTGAAGTGACGTCACATCGACGAAGCCTCCATATGAAAACAAACGGGGATGCGACGGATATAAAAGCAAGAGGCAAGATCAAGGCGCAATGTTATGATGAAATAAGAGAGTAAAGTATGTCCCAATAGTATGCCTACTGCATCCTAACTAGATTATTTTTATCGTCGGATGTAGTATGTAGAATAGAAAAAAGAAAGAGTATGCGATTCGGAACGCAACCGTGGTAAAAAAGGGAAATACTAAAAAAGAATGTCAAAATAAAAGATCTGCTTAAGTTTTTTGAACACCTTGCCTCTGTCAGTAGCGCGTTGAGCTATGTTTGTGTCAGGTGACAAAGAGCAAACCTGGGTGTACTGTCTGTGCATGTGTTCACTCTTACACATTTGAATTTAGTTTCTGTTTTGCACTGAAGAAGGAATCTTTATCGTTTCCTGAAATGTTTTTTTCTTTGGCAAAATGATCACGGCAGCGATCCTTTACATTTGGTATGCGATAGATAGGGGACGAAAGGGAAGTTTAATATGCAGCGGAGAGTGAGGAGAGAGAGAGAGAGTGTGTGTGTGTGTGTGTGTGGATGTGTGTGTGATGAGATAGAGAGAGAGAGAAAAGGAGGAGGGATATGATATGCGGGGTGGCGGGTGATGACTACCTGCAGAGAGCCAGCGTCCAAATGAGGAACATAATAACAACATCAGAGCAGCGCGGAGAGAGGGACTGTCTGTGAGATGACAACAGTATTAGAGAGATAGTTGGATAATTAAGAAATGCACTTAGTGTTTTGTCAAAAAGTGGCCGTCACTGGCGGAGATGGAGTTTAGCTGAGTGTGTGAATGTGTGTGTGTGTGTGTGTGTGTGTGTGTGTGTGTGTGTGTGTGTGAGTGAGTGTGTCTTTCCTCCTGTGTTCCATAGCGCAGATAATGAGCCCGGGACGAAAAAAATAAAGAAATAAATTAAAAAAGATGAAGGGGGGAAAAACAATAAACAGTGTGAAAATCAATCAAATCATTTTCAATGAAAAGTTGTGTTCTGTCCACACACACACACACACACACACACACATTCAAATGCCAAGTTTCTTTTTGGGCATTTTCTGTAGCCCAGTCCAGTCAGAGAAAATGAGACATGCATCTTGGATGGGAGGCAGACAAGACAAGAGAATGGTGGCAGAGGATGGGAGGATGAGGGAGGGAGAGATGGAGAGATGGACCAAGGAAATAAAAGCAAGAGTCCCATCTGATGAGCAGCTTGTCCATAATACTGAATCCCCTTCTCTAGTCAAACCTCCGTCTTGACACAGAAACACGAGGGGTACAGATTGTTTTAAACCACCCTGCTCCCCGACTCCTTGTTTGCTTTTCAATATGTGACTATGTCAGATTAATAATGGTAACACGACAATGGTGAAGCAAAGTAAACTGTGATTTAGTAGCGTTCATAAACACAGGCTGTTCTGGTCTGACTGCCGTAAAACCTGTTCCCAGGGAAAAATCAGACCCGTGGCAATGGCTAAAAACTATATATATAAATAGCGTACTATTTGCTGATGGTCTCGTTTGCTGTTACAGGTCATTTATGATTATCAGAGGAAAAATTAGACTGTTTAATTCACATTTAAAAGTTCCTCGTATGGAGGTTTAAAGTTGGACTATAACGCGTTCATTTTTTTAAAGAATTGCGTGCTGTCCCTTTAACACACTTTACTTGGAGTCAAGACGCCAGAGCAGCCGTCTGCATTTCTTTCCTGTTAAAGACAAGTTATCCTCTTGAAGAAGGCCTAGACATTACCGTTACCTAAAGGGTCAGTGCACATTCTTTCAATTTGAAATGAATCCAAAAGTCAAGTTAATTAAACTAACTTTGCTTTACATTAATTTGATTCCAAACCCAGATACACTGGTGATGATTGCTTTGCATTGGGAAATATGGATTTACAAACTGTTGCAAAGTAAAATCATTTTAAACATGTAATTAAAAAAAGTTATTAAAGGTGTGGTAAGCGACATGGCGAGTAGATAGTGCCTGATTTTGATTAAAACAAAAGTGTTCTGGATTAAAATCAGTTTAGTGTGCCTTTACATCGCGATCAACTATGGCAATTCTGAGATTAATCGCGCTAAGAAAAAGGAATGCTTTGAGAGCCCCTAAATGAAATAAAAGAAGTGGAAACAGAATAAAGAAGAGAGAGAGAGAGAGAGAGAGAGAGAGAGAGAGAGAAAAAAAGGCTAGATGCATCCATCTATTGTGCGCCCACCACCAGCTCCGGGACAGATGATGTGGCCATCTTGAGATCGTTTGTCATGTCTGTCAGGCAGCGTTGACCTTGCAATGGAGCCGACCGTGGCAACCATATCATCTTTTATGGGCCAGAGAGACAGACAAGATAGAGGGAGAGACGGAGAGAGAGATGGAGAGAGAGAGAGAGAGAGAGGGGGGCTGTTGTTTTCTGCTAATAAAGACAACATTTATGCCTTCCATTTGCGCTGCCAGTTAAAGAGAGGCACACACAAACATGGAAATCCATTATGGGTAAAACCGCTTCTATAAAAAAAAAGAAGAAAAAAAAAGTGTGACCAATCCTTGTTTAGTCAATTAGTGAGTCTGGAGACTGAGAATATGATGTTTAGCCCCGCGACACACACTACAGATCAGCTTGGATTTTCATGATGGAAAGAGAGATCATTTTTTTCCCCTTTTCTTTTCTTCCTAAAGATAGAGTGAGTGAGAGAGAGAAAAAACATAGAGAGATGTAAGGGCCAGGCTCAGCCAAGCTCCGCTTATCTCCTTTCTTTCTCCGCTTTCTTGCTTTTTTTCCCCCCCTCCTCTCCTCCTCTTTTCCCCTCCCATATACAAAAGCATTAATGTGCGCTGCTATGTGCTTTGCCATTGTTCTGTGTTTAAAAGCTTAAAAAGGGGGCCGACGTTGTTTGTGTAACTGGCAGGAGTTTGGCGGCGCGCGGGCCGTGTCCAACTAAAAAAAAAAAAAAGAGAAAGCCTGTACTTAAAGTTGCTCGGCTGGAGAAGAAGAGAGAGAGAAAAAAAAATAAAAAATAGGCCGCACAAAAGGGGGGAGTGATAGAAAAGCAGTTAATAAGAGTGGTTACCCCAGAATGAGCGGGGATGAGGTTTCACATTAAAAAAGATTTATCTTAAAGTATGTTGCTAATCCCTCCAGTTTTTAATCCACTCACACACACACACACACACACACACACACACACACACACACACACACGCACACACACACACACACCCCCCTCCCCTCACTCGGTCGGCACCCTTTTTTCATTCCTGCCGAGGGATAATAAAAAAACTATGAACCATAAAGTTCTTCACAATTTCTGGAAACTGGCAAATGCACGGCGCCCTGATTTTACAAGGATTCCTGGCCAGTGAATCACGCTAAAGCTATACGGAGGAACTCATCCCTCTCTCTCTCTCTCTCTCTCTCTCTCTCTCTCTCTCTCTCTCACACACACTACAGACTGTTAAACGAAAGAGGAAGTGGCGGAGGGCAACAAGGACAAAAGGGAATAAAAGGAGGAGAGGAGAGGAGCGCATGTTTTTTTTTTTGTTGCCATGACCTATTTGATGAATATGGCGGTGGCGGCAGTTGTCATGCTCTCTGTCACACTCGGCTGTAGTCATACAAGCTGGATGGATGCCTCTGTCCACTGCAAGCTGCTTGAATAGGGGGAAGCATATGGGTGCATGAGAACCCCAGCCCACTTCATGAATATTTGATTCATATTTCCTGTGTGTGCGTGTGTGTGTGTGTGCGTGCGTGTGTGTGGGTGTGTGTGTGTGTGTGTGTGTGTGTGTGTGTGTGAGAGAGAGAGAGAGAGAAAGAGAGGAAGAGTGTTTTTCTCTCTTTCACTTGTCATTGCAAAAAAAGAAAAACTCACAAGGCTGTACTTTGTGGCATTGCAAATCATAATTGCCAATGCGTGAATACAAATCTCTCAGCGTCAGAGAGAGAGAACACATCGCAGCCAAATTGAATATGACAAAAAACTCAAGCTCGTATAACGGTGTAATCAAAGATACAGAACAAAAAAAGTTGAGAGTGTTCTTCCGCAAGCAAGAAGTATATGAGATGAGGATCAGGGGCCAGTTATTAGCCTGGGCCGAGGAGGGGGGGGGTAAGGGAGGGGATGGGGGGGGGGACAATGAGCCCCAGTGTTATGGGGCAGCTTAACGCCCAAGCCCTGGTTACTGTACCTTTTCAAAAGTGAAATATGTAACCATATCTGTTTTAAAAGGGGACGATTCGTATTACTGTGAATGCATGGGAAAAAAGTTCTTCCCATCTCTTCCGCGACCCAGGGAAACTCAAATCCCCACTTGTTATGAGCCACCCCACCCTCCCCTTACCTTCAACCCTCTTCCTCTTTCTTTTTTTTCCCTCAATTGCAATGGCCTGGCATTTGCAGTAAAGCATCTCTGTTTAAAAGGAGATGGAGACATTACATTTTTTTGTAAAGATGTGAAACATTTTATGAGATTTTTTCTTTAGGACAGGACAATGGCCCTTACTGTGCATTATTGTCACTGTGGCCCATGCACTCCCAAAGGTCAGGGTGGTGTAGGGGGTGTGGCCCCACGCAAGACAACTGAATAAAAATAAATAAAAAATTGGGTTATACTTTATGATCAACCAAGTTATTAATCAGATTTAAAAATGGAGGAGTCCCCCTTTCTGCCTGCATGTTGTTTAACTAGGCAGGAGGGGCGGAGGGGGAGAAAAACAGGAAAGAAAGAAAAGGGAGAGAAAGAGAGAGTGAGAGAGAGAGAGAAGAGAAAGAGAGAGAGAGAGAGAGAGAGAGAGAGAGAGAAGAGAAAGAGAGAGTGAGAGAGAGAGAGAAGAGAAAGAGAGAGAGGCGGAACAATAGACCAGTGTTTACTCCATGCACCAGCAAAATAAGTCATTGTTTTTTAGACGCTGATGTCATTGTGGCAGATGAGTTCTGATAAGAGAAAGGCTCTGAGAAAAAAGCCCAGTGTGTGTACAGTAGTGTAACCTGTCTGTCTGTCTGTCTGTGTGTCTGTCTGTCTGTCTGTCTGTCTGTCAGTCAGTCAGTCTAAACACTGTGCCCTTGCCACTCGATGCCCCCTAGCTTCATCCAGGTAACCTCTCCCTCTCTCTCTCTCTATAATCCTGATTAAAATCGCTGTAATTAGAACAAGCAGTGTTTTTTTTAATAAAACGATGCAGCAGTCTAAATCCGGGTTGGCTTTGGATTTGCAACGACGCAACAATGCAGTTAAATATCCATCTCTGCCGAGGAATTAAGTGCATTTCCGCTAACCGCTAATGTTACAAAAAGAGACCTGTATTGGAGGCTTATTTGTCTCGACGCTAGATATTATATATTTGTGTCTTATTCCCCCCAGTGGTTTGAATTCCCTGACTCTCTCTCGTTTTTTCCCCCTTGCACAACTTTGTTTATTAGTGTGCTTATTTTGTTTGTTTTGTTCCCCCCCGCGCGCTGTCTTGATGTTTAAATCAAACACCTTTTTAGCGGGAGTCGGTCGGGATCATCCTTACCGCTATAATGCAAGTTATTTGTCTTTAATTGCCACGGATGCTTTTTTCAAACATGCCATCTCTCGCTCGCTATATACCGGTGTATGTCTTTTTTCTCTCTCTCTTTGTGTGTTTTTATTAATATCACCGCAGCATGCCTCCATTGATGTGGAATAACAGAGGGGAAATAAAAGTTGACATAGTTTTCTTCATTTTTTATTTATTTCTCAGTTTTTTTTTCCCTTCATACCCCCTCCTCAAACCCACTGTTTCCCCTCCATTTCTCTCTCTCTCCCTTCTGTTGTTTTTTTTTTCTTTTTTTATATATCTTTTTTTTTCCTTGAAGTCGCTGCTGCGGCGTTGTGTCTCATTATGTGTCGACTGGCTGTGTAAAGTGTAGTTATTATATGCCTGTGCGTCTTTGCCTGCCGGTGCTGTCTCTCTCTCTCTCTCTCTCTCTCTCTCTCTCTCTCTCTCTCTCTCTGTCTCTCTCTCTGTCTCTGTCTTTCTCTCTCTCTCCTTCCCTCCCTCTCTCTCTCCTTTCCCTTTCCTCCTCACATCTCTCCAGGAGCGCCTGGGGAAAAGGGAAGGGGGGGGGGGGGGGGGAACGTTGCATTTCTTAAGGGGAAAAAAAAGCAACTCCAAAAAAACTGAACAAAGTCTACTACAGGAGGCAGTGTGCTGGGTGGAAGGAAAGAAACAAACAGACAAACTAACGAGACGGGGGGGGGAGGAGAGAGAAAAAAAAGCAAGAGAGATCATGTCAAATAATATATCAGGTTGGAAGGGCCCAATTTATAAAACCCCATTGTCTCTTCATGTGTTGCAATATTGAACACGACGCCGCACGCTAACTGTGGAGAGGCTATGGCACACTCGCATACATACATACATACATAAAAGCAGCTGATTTGTGTGTGCGCCCATACACATATAAAGTGTGTGTATATAAATGTGATCTCCAACTTCCCCCCCCCCCCTCCCCCCTAACCTTCCCCTAGCTCTCCCACGCTGTCTTCCCCCCGGTTCTCCTCAAATAATGAATAGAATAATTGTCGTGTAACTTTCGCAGTCATCCTAGCATTCGTCTCAATTTTCCCCTTTCTTTTTTTTTTCTCTCAAGGGCAACTCGATACAGGCCCCCCACACTCATTCACTTGTGTTATAACTGTACTTCCAGGAAATGTGATGTGGCCAATATCAGCGTTTTGGTATTATAGTGACTAGGGCTGACAGAAAGAGAGAGAGAGAAGAGAGAGAGAGAGAGATTGAGAAAAAAAGAAAATTAAGCCTTTTCAAAAAGGACCTTTCAGCAGCAGCGGTAGTTGATAGCTGGGGGATTTAGCAAGGTCAAAACATTTTTAGAGTTATCACAATGACATAAAGAGAGAGAGAGAGAGAGAGAGCAACAGGTACGGTGGCAGCTATTACAGCCTAATTGCCGCTGCGTTGGATAAACTACACTGTTTGCAGTTTTTAGTGTGACAAGGTGATAATTCGCCCCAACCGCTGCACACGTAACTGTTAATATTGTTGCTCATGTGAAAGATAGCACCTCAGCCCTTCGCCAAGCCGTCACAGCTGTCACCTCTACACACACACACACACACACACACACACACACACACACACAATGAGAAGCCCCGAGGAGGTGTCTCACCCAGCAGTTGTCGTGGAGTTCTCTCAGTTGAAAAGACAGACAGGTAGACAGAGAGAAAGGCAGACAGACAGACAGACAGACAGACAGACAGACAGACAGACAGACAGACAGATAAAAGACAGACGGGCAGACGGACAGACAGACAGACAGCTTACTCAGTGGAGGAGCCTGCAGTGCCCTCCAGCAACAGGGAGAGAGAAAGAAAGAAAGAAAGAAAGAGAGAGAGATAAAGAAAAAAAAAGGAGGATCTCAGAGTGTGGGAAAGTGAAATGCAAAGAGATCCAAGAAGACAGTAGAAAGTAGAGTAGTAGGCCCACTGTAGTGGACTGGCTTTGGTCTGAATAGAGAGAGAGAGAGAGGCTGAGATTACATGTATGGTACAATACAGATATTGGCTAAACTCTAGATGTATTTTTTTTTTTTTTTTTTATGTTATCATGTTAAGCTGTTTACAAGAATTCTGCAATTGAATTTGCCATGAATGAAGCATTCACCAGTGAACAGTCAGATTACTAGCTTCTACCAGTAATCACATCATGGATAAGTTTGCAACAAAACACAGTAACACTGTATCGGGACGTGATTTTGTTTTATTACGACTTTTAGTTCAAATTTTTTAAAAAATGTAACATAATTTCTGTCATAATAATATGATCTTGATCAGTCAGTTGTGATGTAGGGGGCGTGGCCATTAGACCGCCATTGCCACCTGTCCCCACTACGACCAGGCGGCTCACCATTCTAAACTTTTAGACCGTATTTTTTAAGTGTACGATACAAAATAATTAGCGTTACGCAGGTTAGCTATCCGTGTAGCTCATTAGGAAAACACTGGGGTGGAAACTCTGGGAGCAATAAGTACCAGAGCTCTTTTGCACTTGTCAAGGCGTTGTGTGTCACTGTGTGTGTGTGTGTGTGTGTGTGTGTGTGTGTGTGTGTGTGTGTGTGTGCGCGTGCATGTTTGCTACAGACAAACAGCCACCAAATTCATGGTAATTAACCACCTGATGAGGACAATATTATTGGCAATTACCAGGTTTTGCAGTATCACAAGTTTCTGTTCGTGTCTTTATGTGTGTGTGTGTGTGTGTGTGTGTGTGTGTGTGTCTATTCAAGTTTAAACACATGCATGCAGGTGTGTGAGCCTCCATCAGTGTGTATCAGTTTGATAGAAAAAAAAGGAAAACTCATTATTGTTAAAATGGGGTTGGTGTGTCTTATTTGTATGTTCATAAAGCATTTTGGTATCTCTATCTGTGTTATACTGACACCAGCATGTCTAAATGTAGTATTGTGTAGGGGCCGTTTCTGTGTGTGTGTGTGTGTGTGTGTGTGTGTGTCTGTGTGTGTGTGTGTGCTTGTTTGATTCGTTATGCCTACCTTTCTTCCACTTAAAACCAGAGGAAGTGAAAATTACAGCAGTAATGCCAACTGTGATCCACTACATCTGTGCTTCACAGCAGCCCACCAATCCCACCATATGTCTTTAATTAACAACAGCGCTTTACGGCAACCTATTTCACACACACACACACACACACACACACACACACACACACACACACACACACACACACACACACACTAGCGCATAAGCCTTTTATTACAATGGCCAACACCTTACTCTGCAAGCACATGTGTTTGCTTTCCCCTACATGAACATACAGATGTATAGAGGTGTATGTGTGTCTCCATTGGTATGTGTGTGTGTGTGTGTGTGTGTGTGTGTGTGTGTGTGTGTGGCCTGTACATTTCTTGCACGTTGTTCTGACATGACCTCATGAATACACGGGTTCAAATCCCGTGCATGGAGGGCAGGCTGGAGTGCACTCCCGCTGACAGGGGTAATTGGCCACCAGTGACATAACCAGTGCTGTTTTTAAGATGAAAAACCAAACGTCCTCACTCCAGTGCACACACACACACACACACACACACACACACACACACACACACACACACACACACACACACACACACACACACACACACACACACAGTTACAGAAAGTTTGGCTTCATAGGATAAGAAGGGCCTATGGAATCCAATAAGACTGCATGGGGTGAAAAGTCTCACAATATGCAAGCACAAGACCCCACAGCACATGTAAGGCATGATGCTTTAATGTGTGTCTGCCTCTTGTTCTACTTTCAGAAGAAACATTGTTGTCTTGCTCGTCAATCTATCCACATTCTTACATTGTTCTGCATTACTGTTTTTTTTCTCATTTTTAATTGTGTTGATCAACCCGTTTGTCTCCACTCTATCTGCCTTGGTTACCTTGTATTCAGTCACATATTGACTACGTTTCTTCAAACGCCTCTCAACAACCATCACGGAGATGAGGTGTGAACTATTTGGCTTTACAATCAATGGTGGTGATGTCACAGTAACACAGAACATTGAAGCATGTTTATTGTAGCCACACCCTTTCTTAGTTAAGAAAAAATGCCTGTAATGTTAATGCATTCCAGTTTATTGAACACAAGTGTCTGTGAAAAACGCTGCTATTTGTGATTGAGTGGAGTTGCATGAGAGTGACAGTGTGAGTGAATGATGATCTACATGAATTGCCCTGACTTCTAAAACAAAGCCAAACTAAAAGTGTCTTAGTTGTTTGCTTATCATAGAATGTACGTTTAAACTGAAATAATAGTTTTCTTAAACCGCAGACTTTGCTGTGTCTTTTTGACAACATATTCATAACCTTATTCTTAATGTGAATTTGACTAGACCCTCTTACTAAGCTTTCAGCCACCTGCCATAGACGTCATTAGTGAAAAGAGTTAGCCACTGCCTCACTTTCACAAACCAGTGTAACATGTCTTGCAGTCACAATAGTTTTGGCTGAACTCTGTGGTGTGGTGCAGGCCATTCATTACTGTTGTTAATGTCAGATGGTTTTGTAAACATGTTTGCCCTGTGTATTTTGGGAGTGAGAACATCTAAATCAAACACACCAGCAAAAAGTAGACCCATGGAAGTGCAAAGAAAAGTATACTATTGTTCTGTGTTGCAGTGATCAACATCGATTCTAATTCCAATATTGTTAAAATACAACTACACCTAATCTGTTGCTTTCAATTTAATTCAGTTTACTTGAGTAGGGGACCATGCAAATTGAATAAAACACATGATTATACATGGGTTGAATTATCCAGTGAAAGAGGCCACTTTCATCCGTATTCCACTTAAATCATGTACAAGAGAGTCCACTTTTACTGTTGCAACATTACATTACTGTGCTAGTTGCAGTTCAGTTGCGACAGTGACACTGAGGCAACATTAGGTCGTATCATCCTATCAAGTCTTCAAAAGCACTTATTGTACTGTCCACTAATGTGTGTACAGGAGGTGGCTCACTCGCAGAGTTGTTGACAGCAAGAAACACCAACAGCATTTGTGAGGAGAACTATTAGATACAACCGGGAGAGTACTTGTACACTGGAAGTGATGGCTCTAATTGATGTTTGAATATACAGTATATCCCTCTCTCTTTCTCTCTCTCTCTCTCTCTCTCTCTCTCTCTCCTATCCACTAACTGTTGTGTTCATGTAGCCCCTTCTTCTCAAATTGCAAGAGGTTCTCCGGCCTATATGAGCTCTGACATTTTACTCCTTTCTGAAAATCATCACCGCTCTCATTCGAGTCGTAACACTTCTATCAACACGTCCTCTCTCCATAGCCTGTCAATCTCAACCTTCTGAAAGTCCTGGTCTGGCCATTTAATAAATTAAATGAACGAGGTGGGGGGTGGGGGGTGGAGGGGGCGGGTTGAGGTAATTTGACTAATACAATGCGAGGGGGCAATGTTCTCGAGCTAGTCACGGCCATGTACAGCAGCGTTTGAATAATGTAATTCTTCATGTTTGATAATGCGTGGCTATAGATAGGTCTCCCCCACTGCAAGCCAAGTATTGATTGCGTTAAGCACGTCCCCGCAGTACGGCAAATGGGTGCGAAGTTCATATCAATCTTGACACAGTAGAACACTGTATAGCTCAGTATAAGCAGATACCTTGTCTGATTACAAAGACCTCAGTGCCACTGAGCTGGCTGTTAATGACACTTATTGATAAATCCAATTCCTGGGCCAATTTAGGGGATGTGTGCTTTAAACGCTACCAACGTGTGGATATGTGCGTTCAGATCTGTGTGTATGTGTCTCTCTGTTATGTGTCAAGAGTGCAAGTAGATTCATGCACATTGTAGCGCCTTTTGGACCACTCCTCCGGGCATACTAATGAAGAGAAGGGCCCACTCCAGGCGTGCAGCGCGTGCCCTACAACCGCTCCCACAGATTCAGGGGCGAGAATTTCGATATTAATGATTTATGCCGTATTTGCATACAAACCTAATGCAAACCCACTCCAGATAATCACATTTTGCACCAGGTTTTGAATTGAGTTTTTTTACGGAAGATCTTTTTTTTACCAAATTAACCCCACCTTTTTCCACCGCCCGCCCACCAAATAACAGTGTGGATTGTGGGGGCTGCTGCACTTCACACGGCAGGGTGGACCATGCAACACAAGGGCTTTACAAGTGGGGACATAAAGAGGGACTATAATAAGGTGGTTTACCATGAAACAAGTTTGGCTATTTTCTCTTTGTCTCTGGCTTCATCATACAATAGTGTGAAGAGCAGAATGGGCAGTTGTCACAGCAGTAGCAATGGTAGTTGCAACAGCACTGCTATAAGTAGAATACTCTACTAATGTTCTGTTTTTCATTGTTACTTTACTACATTCAACAGACAGATTCAACCCACTACATGTGTTTGTATAACTAGTCAAGAGAATATCAATTACTAAAACAATATCTCTTTATTGGCCAATATTAAATTATTCATGTACTGTACATAATTAAAATAAAAACATTTATACTGACTTTTATAAATGACTCCATGCTGTAAGCACATGTTTACTGACACTCTCATAGCAGTACACATCATAATAAAACTTATTCTAAGGGGACTGCAGCATGCAGTTCATTACATGGTTTACACTGACAGACACACTGGCATAAAGGGCAACCTAAAGCCTCCATAGTGAATTCAACTTGCCCTTTACTACAGTGATATAAATACATCAACTTGTATTACCAGTAACAGTAGCTGCAAGAGCTGTGCTTGATGTACAATACAGTGTTGTATTATCTGATACATACTGTATATCATACTGCAGACAGATAGCTGCTTTAGTGGCCATGGGAGTTTTCCGGCGCATGGTTGCATAAGGTAAAGTTACACTTACAAAAACTCAAAATCTCATTCATTTTCATTAGGGTTATAGGGTGCACACCGGCATAGCAGGTTTCACTAGTGTTTCCATCATGTATATGTGTATATTCTATCTTCAGTACAATCCTAGATATCCAAACGGTGACTACTATTTACACCCAGGAAGTTAGACACATAATAACTGCTTGGGTTTTCTAATTAAAATAATTGGCTGACTCAAACTAGGACAAACTAACAGCATGAAAGAAAAGGCTTTTGTTCCACACAGAAAGCCTTATCTATAAAGGTCAAGCATTCCTAGTAGCAAACGGGAACTGCCCACATCACATAGCTTGCTTCCACAGGATTTCTGATTAAACAATAACTAAAGCATTCTCACACAAAGGCGTTGTTCTATTGAAATGAAACATATATCAATCTCGTATGGGTAAAATACTGGCACGAGGCTGAGATATGCACAGAGCAGGGTTCCATGACAACAGATACTATTTAGAAAGATATGAACAAATGTAGCTGCACTGCTTCATAAAGGCATCACTTTTTATTATAACCTTAATTTATCATGTACTGTATCTTCGTGAATAGTATGCCCAGTTACAAATTTGCCCTACATTTCATATGGAAAAGGTCCAATGATTCTTTTTGTCCAAAAAAAAGCCCAAGGGGGGGGGGGGGGGGGGGGTCCCACAAATGCCAACAACATGTATTTTTAACTTGGTGCACACAATTACACCAATGCTGGTCTGCAAGTATTAACCAAAATCAGAGTTGTTTGAATGTGGGAGTGGTCTACCACATATTGTCTCAAGTACTCAAAGTGTGCTTGAAAAATCCTAATTAATCTCAGGTAGACATTCTACACGATGTCCTGAACCTATAAACCAAGTGTCGTGTCACATCAAATTCAGTGGGAAATAGCAGAATCATGACTGTATGGGCGTGGCGGGGTGTACTACATTCTCTTCAGACAGACAATGGTATTCAACCTAGCAAAGAGGTGCTTGGTCGTTGGATTAAGCGACTCAAGCTTATTTTGACCATATGAGGCTTCAACCTGGAATCGGCTATATGCTTCTTTATTATTGTATGTTAGTTTAAAGTAAATGAATGTCTGCATTTCCTAATATGAAGGAGTTGTCACAGATAGGATCCCAACTTGCCCAGACAGAGCTTAGAAATGATCCTCGTGTGACAAATGTCTCTTTGGTGCGTTAGTCAGCATTGCGACTTTTTTCTATAGATACTTCTAGAAATCATCCGTAAACAGTGAAAAGAGCATTATAGAAAAGAACAAAAAAATAAAAAAACGGTCTCCCTTCTTCAGTCTCGAGGAGTGGCTGTAACCTTAGCGGAATCATGAAAGCTGACAGTTCATTTTTCACAGGGTCATAGATCGACGAGTCTTATAAAGTAATGGGCTTTTGGGAGCCAGCTTTATGAGAGCTAAGATAGTTAAGAGACATGTGCAGGAGATGGCACGGGGAGCTGAGGTCCTGCTCTGACTCATCCAGGGTTATTCCCTCCATGCTGTGGAGCAGGAGAGGGGGGGGGGGGGGGGCACAGCACTCCCAGTAATATAAACGTGTAATAAAGATTAATCTGTTGCTAGTCGCCAGGCTGATAGCTTCTAAAGTTGCTCGAAATAAGGCTGAAATCACTTCAGAGACAATCCCCGGGCCTTTAGTGTGTGTCTGAGATTCCTTTGCGGGCTTCAAGGAAGACAATATAAGGGTATTTGTCTTGTGTGTTTAGAGGTTATCTCTATGCAGTGCTGGGGGGAAATCTAATTTGTGTTTCAAACACATGTGTACTCTTGACTTTTTATGCGTGTGGTTTAGGTGAAGGTGAATAATGCATAGCAGTTACAGTGCCAGTATAGGGGTTAAACTCACTCACCAGGTGCATCTGGCCTCTTCATGCCCCCCGTGGGTGCTCCTCCGGCCCCCCCTCCCAGGCCGTTGAAGGTGGGCAGGTTGTCGTTGCTGTAGGCTCTGAGGACAGAGAGCATGTTCATCTGCTGCTCCAGGTGACTCTGCTGCTCGGCCTTCAGCAGTCCTGGAGGACCCCCGCCGGGCGACAGGAGGCCCAGGCTCTGCTGCCATTGCTTCTCCAGTGGTAGACCTAGTTGGTTCTTGGGTTGGGGAACCAGAGAAAGTGGATTCATGGCGGAGGAACCAGCGCCACTTCTCGGGGCCAGACAGGAGTCGTCTTGGAGCTGCTTGAGGTGGTTGTGGAGTTGGTCTGAGGCTGCTAGTCCTTCCCCCTCCCTCTCCATGTCCATGTGCCCATCCTCTTCTCTTTCTTCCTCCTCTTCAGCCACGCCTCCCTCCTCCTCTTGCTCCTCATCCTCAGAGTGATTCTGTAGGTGCTGTCTCTTGGGGGTGGTGGAGGGGGTCTGACCGGCACTTCGCATCACAGCTTGCTTCACGATGTCATCATCTGATCCAACCTGGTCCTCTTCAGCGTCTCCACAGGAGCCCCTCTCACCGATCTGGTCATCCCCCGCGAAAGGTGCCACTCCACAGGTCTGGCTAGGTAGGTCCATAGCCTGCTCTACCGGGGCCATATACCCTTGGAGTATCTGGTTGGCCCTCGGGGATCCATCGTACAAGCCGCCGAAGCGCTTGTAGAAGTCACTCTGGAAGGGGTTGTAGGGCTGGTCCATGTGATTGTTCCAGCCTCCCTGGCTTTTATCTGCGTCTCTGTCTCCTTCTTTGTCAAGGACCAAACCGGAGATTTTGGCGTTGGAAGAGTGATTGGCAGAGCCGGCGGGAGAGGTCTCTCCGTGAAGCTCCTTGCCTGAATCGGGCCGCTGCTGTTGGGCTTTACCCATGTGGTTGGCCTGGAGGTGCAGGGCCATCAGCTCAAATGATGAAGTGGAGAAGGAGCAGAACAGGCAGCCGTGCCACGCCACATTGTCGTGGATGGTGACAGAAGAGCCCGGGAGAGATCCGGACGCAGACTCGGGCCGGACCGACACAGACAGATCGAGTGGTTCATACTGGGAGCCAGGTTTGCCGGGTTGTGAGTTCTGTTTGGCTTCAGCCTTGTCCTCTCTTTCCTGGTCAGATGACACGGCCCGCTTTGCTTTCGGTTCGCCGTTATCATTGTAGCTATGGGCCGGGAGCTGGACTGGACTCTGGTTGTCCTTCATGTCCTTCTTCATGGAGCTTAGCACAAAGCTGTCCATGAAGGCCTGGAGAGAACCTTGAAAGTGGACTCCGTTTCCCATCATGCTTTGGTAAGCCCTGCTAAGGTCGGAGAAGCCCTCTGGCGCTGTCGAGGCCAGGGAGGAGGGGCCATCGCCGGTCTTCATGTTCTCAGTTGAGGAGGCGGAGTCAAAGCGGCGGTCTCCACGCTCTCGGTCGTGCGGAGACATTAGGCCGGCCGACGCCCATTGGTGTGGCAGCAGAGGACCTGGCCTGTAGTCCAGGTTGGGAGGCATGCTCTTGAAAACGTTACGGAGGACATCGGGTCGGGCGAAGATGCCCCCGCCTGCTGTCTTCCCATGATCCTCTTTGTGGTCAGAAGAAGGGGTGTGGCCTGAGGTGGTGGAGCCATTCTGACGCTCGCGGTGGTGGCGCTCCAGGTGGTACTTGAGACTGGCAGACTGGGTGCCAGCATAGTCACAATGAGGGCACCGGTAGGGTTTCTCTCCTGAGAGGCCAAAGAAGGAGACAAGAGAAACAGAAAGGGAAAAGACAGGGAAAACAGTGAATAATTAACCTGATTATTAGATTGAATGGATATCAAAATCTATTTATTGGAGCAGGGAGTGTGGACCCTAGGGTCATGTAACCTCCCCGAACAAAAGGAAATTAGGTCAAATGAGCAGGGCTCACAAAAAGATATGCATTTCATTAACTACGGTATTTTGCCATTCCCTCGCTTTTAAATTTGCGCCAAAACACATAACAATGTTAAATTCTTGAAAAAGGATGATGAGAGAAAGTGAAATGAATAGTCAAATAGATAAAGAACAACTTTGAGAAAACATAACTAAAGCACAGATTGAAATAAACTTCAACACAAAGTGATCATGGTATCCTGCCATCAACCAACGACCCCATGTCTTTGCTCTCCCACAGACATCGGCTCAGCTCCACTTGATGTGTGCATGTGTTATTGCTCTGTGTGTGTGTGTGTGTGTGTGTGTGTGTGTGTGTGTGTGTGTGTGTGTGTGTGTGTGTGTGTGTGTGCTGGTATGCGGGGTGGGGCTGTGGAGTAGACATCTGAATATGGGTCGATCCAGCTCGATCCAGCCCCGCCAAGTGAGCCATCACTCACATCAACACCATAAAAAAAACATTTCACCATATGGTGCTTTCAGTCCAATACAAGAGATAATATTTAACAAAACTGTCTCGATGCTATATCTGTGCTTGCTAAAGTTAGGCCTGGGTCTCTGTTTGTGTGTGTGTGCCTGTATTGGGACCTTAATGCTTCTATTCTGGCCTTGTTAGCTGTCAGTCCTGTGCTTTGGCAATGAGAGTGCAATTTCCCGGACATTCCCTGTTTGCAGTTTGTCTTGAGAGGCATAAATCGGGCCCCAGCATTAGAACTCCCAGCACCACACTATGGTGCACTGGGGATGAATTGTAGTTGATAAACTCTGCAAAAAAATAAGTCAATGAGTATTTAAAAAAGAAGACTAAATATGCTGGTTGACGTATGTAAAGTACATGCTTGTTGCAGTAAAGCCCTATGATAAAGAACACTATGATTCACTACATACAGGACATCCAGATCAAAGAGATTTATTTTATTGTGGAGAAAAAAAAAGAGGGGTGAATCTGTTGTGTAACATTTACATATATTTATTTTTTCTGCACATCCATATTCATGGATATTCTTGATAATGGTATAACTGCGGCATTATTCTGCCAGAAGTGGGATCTTCCATTGGAATGATACTTATGTTGAAATAGAACACATCCTGCTAGCAATTATAATAGGCTTGGAGTCTGAGCCAGATTTGGATTCATTAAACAATGAACAGAGAGGGGGAAAAAATGCTAAGCCTGAGTTTTATTTTTTTCTTTCTTTTTTTAACATACATATAAAAAGTTCCCAGAGTCGAATTTCTGCTATAAGGATAACAGTGCCCGTGTGAAAAGAGGGATTGTTGAAAAGGAAATTAAAAAAGGGGGGGGGGTCGGTTGTAGTGTGTTGTGTGTATGCACATTTTTATGTATACAGTATATGGCTATAAAATGTTTAGATTAAACACATGGAAACCATTTTATCAAAGGGAAAAAAAAGGCATTGTTACGCAAGGCTGCTTTGAATGATTTAAGTCGGGCTGTGTAGTAAATCATGGATATAATTAGCAAATGGCATACTGCTCAAGTAATTTATCATTATTTAGAGGGCACCATTCCAGAAAAAGACTGCGATCTGCAGACCTACTGCAGAGTTCTCAAATACTGGGGCCACAACACAGCCACTCAATACAATATTGATACCGGAGAGAAACAAATAGGAGGGCATACAAAAGAAAATTGAAGGTGGAAAATGCTGAAGAGAGCAGTAAGAAAAGAACAAGAGAGACAGAAAAAAAAGGAGGGGAAGGGAGCGTGCAGAGAGAGACGGATAGCCCTGACTATAGATAGAAAGACAGTGATTTGATATCTTTTTCTCTTACGCTAGAGTGGCTATGAGGCATTGAGTATATTTAAAATAAACCGTACGAGATGAGCTTTTAACCCAATAAGTGCTTCTCCTGTGAGCTGCCGAACAGAGGCTCAGTGCTGATTTAATAAGGAAACAGTCCCTGATGCAAATGATCATTCTCAATTCCTCTAACTGGACAAAATGATATTCTAGGAGCCAAATTAGACAGAAATTAGACTGATCTGATCTTTCTTTTTTTTTCTCCCTCCATCCCCTGTCTTTTCCTTCCCTTTATAAGAGGTTGTTAATGTTCATAAGGGGGGGGAAATAAAGATTAATGTGCCATCTACATATCTAAAAATGAGAATGAAAAGCTCAGAAGATTGTAACGTTCAACGCACTCCTCCCTTTGATGTTTACCGAGTAAGGCGAACTGAAAATAAATACAAGTGCCCTCGGAGACTTATCAGTTTATTCCAGTTTTTCCATTAAAATTAAGCATTTAAATATATCTGGTTGTGAGTGAGACAGACGACGAGTACGTTTTCTGCATCTACTTGGGTTTACGTACACGTGTGTGTGTGTGTGTGTGTGTCTGTGTGCGTGCGTGCGTGCCATTTGGAATGTGTGTGAACACATGTTTATGCATGCTTGTGGGCTTGAGCCTGAGTGTATGCGTGTGCGTGCGTGTGTGTGTGTGTGTGTGTGTGTGTGTGTGTGTGTGTGTGTGTGTGTGTGTGTGTGTGTGTGTGTGTGTGTGTGTGTGTGTGTGTGTGTGTGCGCGCGCGTGTGTGTGTGTGTTTGTGTCTTAGAGGGCCATTTGGACTGGCGAAGACATCTGCTCCATCATACGTCAGGGGCCTGGTGTGACATCTGGGGAATATACTGTATCCTGCCTTGCAACATTACACACAATTTACTGCTAAAGGTCATTATGTACCCGTTAATCCACTTTTAATTGATATCAGCGCAAACAGCACAACCCTCCCAGCCACATGACAGATCGCTGCCGTCCACAAAACCAGAAAATTGCAATTTGTGGGGGGGGGGGGGGGGAGTTAAAAATAGAAAACGGTAAACTTTTGTTTACGCCGTTTGTCCAGCTTGGCTTTTTGTTGAAAGCACTTCTGGACATGTTCTGAAGGATAGGGGGTGTAGTAAATGCACTATGGCTAGCTTTTTCTTAGCCTTTTAACTTGGAAAAAAACTGGAGCTCATAAACATTTAAGTGACACCTTTGTGGCTATAAATCATTCTTGTCTCTTGATTACCGTGCTGGGATCTATGTATATACTCCTCCACGGTATGTTTTGCAAGCGCTGATTTCATCTTGTGAATTGTGACAGTGCCATAGAAACATGTTAAAAGATAAAATAACCCCCGAAAACCTGTACAAAGGAGGACAATTAAAATGACTTAATAGATGTGACACACTGGAAGATGAATTTTGGCCCCGGAAGGATGGAAAAGAACGACCAGTTGGATGTTTGAGGGAGTGGGTAATGGATGGAGCTTTTTTTTTTTTTTACATCTGTTTTATGTATCTCTATAGCTTAAGTCAGTGGTGAGTGGTGAGTCTAATACTATATATGGGTTAACAGTTCAATTGATTCAGATGGGGGAAAAGTGACACCATGGAAGCTCTGTATTTGCACTCATTTGAACTGTGTATAAATGTGTCTCATCAAAAGACAATGATGACGCATTAAAGCTCTATTGCGTAACTTTTCCATATACATGAATGCCGGTTACATTCAAGCCATGGCCAAACGGGTTGACCACAAAGTTGATGAAGCGGCCACATAACTCTCTGGTATCGATGTTTTAGCTGTTGATATACTGTTGTTGCAATAACTCATAATTCCTCATGGGGGCAACATACGTTACGGACTATATCTTTAAACAATATAGCTCATATTTGTATTTTGTTTTTGCTCATTCTTTTCAATGTCATCCTACGAATAGAATAAAACATCATCAACATTATTCATCTCAGCATATATGTATATACATGGATTTTGGATACAACTGTGCGCCACACGCCAAAAACAATATATTGATCTTGAAAGTGTCGATATAATGAATATGCTGTGTGATAGATATAGGTAATGGAGAACAGACCTAATAGAAAAGAATGGAGGGAAATACTCTAAGACATATTGGAGTCTGAGAGAAAAGGAGGGGGGCAAGGGAGTGGAGAGGAATGGAGACAGAGATCACAGGTCCCTCTTGATTCATCCTGATTACAAGGTTAGGTTAAGGTTAAGTGACACGGTGCAAGGCCTGCCCCTCCTCTCTCCATCTCTCTCTCTTTGTCTCCCCTTCTCCTCATTTAAAGGTGAGCGGGGACTCTTATTGGTTATGCGGCCAGCCCTGGCCCTGAAGTTATGTGTGGCTATTGTCAAGAGCGGAGGACCTTTTTTTTTTTTTTTACACAGCTGCTTACTGCTAAATAGTGCCTTGTCCAGAAGGGGACAATCTGGGCCTCTAATTGCTGTCACTGAAGCCTAGATTCATTATGTGACTTTCCCATTAAAATGTGAGCATTAATTTGTATAATGAAATATCACCCTCTGCAGTGTGTTCATTAGGCTTGTGGCCCCCAACACTGTAGCACCCAGCAGCCAGCCAGCCAGCCAGCCAGCCCTGCACAATGTTAGCTACCTAGAAATAAAACTGTGCTTCATTTCGCTAATGGATATTTTCTCCCCCACTCACTGTTCAAGAGAGAAATTAATACTGTAACATTAGCTCTTTAACTTTTGGGGAGAAATTTAAAATCACTTCATTCCCTTTCAAAGCCGGTGTTAGTCGCTCATTAATCTCCGGCGTGTTGCATTGGGTACAATCGCATGCCTTTTAGAAAACGGCTTTGGTAAGCAACTCTATTGTGTCACTCACATTGCGTTATAGGGGCTATTGGCTGTCATCTGTGCATTTTTTCTCTCTGCGCATTGTCAACCCGGGCGCACAGAGAGAGAGAGAGAGAGAGAGAGAGAGAGAGAGAGAGAGAGAGAGAGAGAGAGAGAGAGAGAGAGAGAGTGAGAGGGAGAGAGAGAGAGAGAGAGAGAGAGAGAGAGAGAGAGAGAAGGATCCTTAGCCCACTGTAAAAGTCATCTGGCGGATTGTAATCAGAATGTCACAGTGGAGCTGGTGTGATTAGGTTATAGGGATGATTTAAAGGCCACATGTTGGGGATGCATCAAGATGTTTTTTTTTTCTCCCCACATTGCAGGAGACTATATGGCAAAAGCTGTGCTTAGATAGGCCCGCATCCAGAGATACATTCCATTCCAATAAAGACAACATCCTCACTGACCCCTTTCTCTATACGCGCTATGAGCTTTACATTGATCCAGATGGAAAGGTGCAGTCAGGGGATTCTGGAGTGAATGTTTTGTTGACTACATCACTTTTTCAGTGGATATCTCCTCACAATCCGCTACCTGTCCGTATTGTGTGCCGCGCAGGAGAAAAGAAGCCGGTGTTAATACCCAGCCTATGCTCTGTAAACTGCCTTGTTACTAGCTACGGTGGACCCTCTTTGTTTACATACCTTGTGCTAACATACCCGTTTATAGAGCCTAGGCAGTGTATTAACACTAGTTATTTGAACACACAGTCCCCGGCAGGTAGTGGAATCGTTAGAAGATATTCACTGATTTTGACCAGAAAAATTGGTTTTGGTTGACAACAATTCTCCAGAATTGCTGAGTCCACCTTTAAGAATGAATGGGTAAACATCAATGTTTGTGTGTGTGTGTGTGTGTGTGTGTGTGTGTGTGTGTGTGTGTGTGTGTGTGTGTGTGTGTGTGTGTGTGTGTGTGTGTGTGTGTGTGTGTTTAAAATGTGTTAATGTCAGGCCCTAGGCTTGAGGTCTCCGTTTCCTCCATGATAAAATGTGGCGCCCTTGGGTATCCTTACTGTAGCGCTCAAAGCAGACATAACTCAGCCCTCTCAACAGCAGACCACAGGCCCCGGCTATGACCTGGATGCACTGTTTAACATAGGGATGCTAATTAAGTCAGTGTTAGGCCAGACCTATTGTCATCATGCTACAGTATGATAGCTGGGCCCTGTAATTCCCCTTCAAGGTCTTAAGTACAGTATGTGACTCTTATGAAGGAAAGTAAAAAGGCGTTAGAGCGCGGGTGGTCTCTCGTCCAGTGCTTTTAAGTGCATGCAGATGGAATGAAGAGAAACATAAAGGGAGAGATAGAGGAGGAGAGTTAGAAGAAAAAGCCAACAGTGATGTATTAGCGTTTCAGCCTTTGTGTCTCTACTGGCACTCAAGGATTCTTTCATTGGGAGGTGACAGAAACAAAGAAGCTCAAGGCACACATTTTTGATTTACAGAGGGGAGAATGACTCGAAGACATGACTTTTTTGTGAAATGATTCTATATTCAGAAAAGCATAACTTAATATTTTAGTAATCTTTACTAAATGTTTTACTAGCAGGTGGCCAACTATCATACTTCACCTGTTTGGAAACAATCAAAAAAATCCCCCTTACAATCTAAGCCTTCACAGAGCAGGCCCAGCAGCTAGGAAGCAGGTGTCCTTTGTTGTTAAGGTGACCTCTCTGCGTGTGTGTTCTAAATTGTGACTTTAGCCTGGATAGTCAGTGGGGCGTTTGTACCTTGCAGTAAGGGTTAGCATCCCTGGCTACTGTCCACATCATTACTCTGTGTACCGCGCCATAGCCTTCCAGTAACTACAGGTTAGCACATGAACAGACTAAGCCCAGCTCGGTGGGCTGTGTATGGGCAAACGAGTCCACACACCGCTCCGAGGGGGTACGGGATGCTCCACTTGTAAAAAAATTAAGCTAACCCTTTTAGACAGATTCTCGCTCACATACATATCCCCCTAAACTGTGGACAGGCCGCCTTTGTTTTTTTGGCTGGAAAAATTTATTGAGAGTTAGTGAGTGTGAAATCGCCCCCCGAGTGATGTCACCGGTATTAGGACACTGAACCCTTGTTGTGTTAATTAGAGCTCAATTAAAAGATGAGTTTGAAAAAGTGAATAATATAACAGTAACACACCCTCCCCCCCCCCCCAAGCCTCAATGAAGGGCACAGTTTAGGAAGCACATCTTCCTATTGGGGAGGGTTTTTTTTTATTAATGTGTCCATTGAAAAGAAACACGTCGTAGTCAGACATCTTAAAATAAAATATCTTTGGACTAAAGAGGATAGAGGTGAGAGTTAGAGTATGTGTTACTGATGAACTAGGATCACTTATCAGGACACTGTGTACTGTGAGTGGAAAACTGTGACCATCTGTGAGCTTAATGTGGATGGAGGTTGTTCGTACTGTTAGGAGCTTTCTCTCTCTTTCTTTCATTTTTTTTTTCTCATTTAAGGGGAGACATGGGAGGTGAAAATTGTCTTTCAAGCACCGGTCAATTTTGAGACTTGTGTCTGTTTTGCTTCCTTAAGATATCTTCTTTCATACTGATATAAATCAAAGGTCCATAATGTGGTGTACATTGAGGTGTTTATTTGACTAAACGTGGTCCGTTTGGGTCTTTATTTTACACTATACAACCATCTTTAACGGCCATTATTCCAAAATAAGTTTTTTTCAATTCTCTGATCAAGAAAATCTCAACCTCTAAAGCACTTACATCAACCAAACATCCCATAATAATTCTCAGCACTAATCTGAAGGTTATTACAGAAAGATTTATTCTACATTTTCTTCTTAAAATATGCTGAAAATGGGTTTTTTTCTGACCTGTACATGAATTTCTTTTAAATGTATAAATTTGAAAAAAGGCTGTATCAAAATCTGTTCTGTAAATCCCCAGACACTTGAAATAAAGATTTTCAACCGCAGTGCCGCGCCTTTATGTCTTAAACATGATCTTAACATGTTCCATGTCTCTGGCATTAACATGAATGCATAGTAAGGGCAATTCATGATTAAACGTTATACATTACAAAACTAATATCCAATCAATTCATCTGCACCGTATCCATCTTATATTGCAGGCAGGTATAGACTCTCTAATATCTGATTGGGCCTGGATATATTTATAAACCACTATGTCAGTCCAACCCCAGAAGGAATGTCATTACAAATAGGGAGGTACATTTTTGCATGAAGTACAATAAATGTTTAATTGGCGGAGAAATACACTCAACCACTTCAGAATGAGTGATAGTGGTGTGTGTGTGTGTGTGTGTGTGTGTGTGTGTGTGTGTGTGTGTGTGTGTGTGTGTGTGTGTGTGTGTACTGACCTGTGTGTATCCGCAGGTGGACTTTGAGGTGGTGCGAGGTGCGGAAGGACTTGCCACAGTAGGGGCAATCCTTGGAGGACGAGGCCAGGCTGCGCTCACGGTGCTGGGCCAGAGACGGCTGGATGATCCCCGCTGCCTTCCCCAGGTCCTCCCCAACATCTGGAGCACGCACACATAACACACACACACAAACACACACACACACACACACACACACACACACACACACACACACACACAGAGAAAAAAGGAAGAGGGGACAAATGGAAAGTGAGTTCATTGCCACTTCAAACCACGCTCAGTGCAGACATTTTCAAATCTTAACAAGTATATTGGTCTTATGTTATTTCATGACACCTCACATACAACCACCTAACAAGCAAGGTTTCAGTGAGATATAGCTGGCTTACTATGACACAAAAGCTCTTCATATTACTAGCGACAGTGGCTCAGTCAGTATGAGTATATCTAGCTAACTTGAACATGTATCTCATCTTAAAGTGCTAAACTATCACTTAATAATCTTGTTTCAAGTGGGCGATTATCTTCAATCTAGAACAGTGCCATTCATGTTTTACTTGAAACAGGTTCAATGACACTTGAAAAGGAGAGAATGACATGGACAAGTCTGGGGGAAAGAATACTGCTTTATGAGCATTACAGGCTTAGTATGATACATGACACTTCCTAATACTAGGAAATTATACTTCAAAGTTAGTTTTTCCAGATAAGTCCAGATATATTCTATCTTGTAAAGCTTACACATTGCATCATATTTCAAAAAAATCCTACATTTTCACTTGGTATGGTTCACTGTACTGAAATACAGTGAAAAATATATTTCTGAAGAGGCATTTTTTCATTATTTTTGCATCACAACACATTTATTTTTCTTTCTATTCTTCCTTTCTCCCTCTGTCTGTCTGTCTGTTTCTCTCTCTCTCTCTTTGTCCCTTGGTTTGCCTCTTTGCTCACAAATGTGTGAACGCCACACACAAAGTCAAAAAGGCGTCAAGAAAAGAGGGGTTCAAGAACGCTGACGGCTCATAAGCTTTTCACTTTCTTTACAAACACCCTAGTCCTGAGATGCTACCCTCCCACCCCCATTCACACACGCACGCACACACACACACACACACACACACACACACACACACACGCACACACACACACACACACACACACACACACACACACACACACACACACACACACACACACACACACACACACACACACACACACATTCTCTCTCTCCCCCACCCATTTTTTTCTTTTTTTATCCTTTCTCTAATCATCATTTTTTTCTATTAAGCATACGCAGCGGTGCAAATTAACAATGCAAAAAAAAGAAATGAGACAGAAATAAAGACGGAAGGAAAAAGAAAAGGGAGAGAGAGAGAGATAGCGAGAGGGAGAGAGAGAGAGAGAGAGAGAGAGAGAGATTTGGGCTGTGTCAGCAACACACAACACACACATCTCCTCGCGACCCGATTTTGACAGGTAGCTGTCAGGAGATATGATAGGGTGATAACGGCTCTGACCCCGCCCCCTTTTTGCCGCCTTCTCCTTTCGCTACCGCACAGAAAAAACGATGATGCGTGCTTTAGTGCAACAGCATACTGCCTGTTATCGACACAATCACCCTCTTCCCTCAATATGAATCTCAAGATGACTGACGACAAAGTGGGAATGTGTTGACAGCAGCACAATGTGAGGTGAGGGGGGGGGGGCATAGTCAGACTGTATACAGGCCTACACACACACACACACACACACCCTGGCCTTGTACTGTATGTAGGGAGGGTTAGGAATTAACTGATGTGCTGACAGTCGTGAGATATCAGGATTTTTAAAGGCCTCATACACGGATAAATTCAAAAACGGAATTAAAAAAAAAACTTAAAGGATGCAAAAACAGACGTGCGTAATATGTCTAATATGTTTGTTCAATTAAGAATATCTAGTACTAGTTCTAATGAGAGAGTTTGATGGACATCACTGTGCGGGGGGGGGGGGGAGGGGGGGTCAATGTTAACTCACTCAATGTCTAATTTGGGAGATTTGAAATGTTTTTTTCGAAATCGTTTTGGTTTTTGATAGTGTTTTGCCTTTTTTTTTGCTCAGGCTGACATGATCATATCAACATTGATTTTGTCTGAAGTTCAAGATTTAGTAATGTTTTTGACAATAGGGACAGTGCATATGAATGAGCAGTTGAGTAAATATAGATTATAGCCAGTGTGGATAATGTGCATCCGTAGGTCTCTTAGCAGGTTGGTTTCAGATATACAAGTTAAAATACAACCAGGTTTTTTTATTTTTTTACTGAGGTGAATTTACATAAATACAGAAATGGACACATGTACAGATAACATGACTACCATGGACAGATTTAGTTTGCAGATATTGTTTTCCTCATATTCAGACATAAACAGAGTGTTGTGGCCTCCATAGAGAGAAGAAAAGATTGAGCATGTCAGTATGTGCATGACCAAAAAACAAGTTATTTATTTCCTAATCTGGCACATGATTTGGTATGTGCATATGGAGGGCAGACAGACAGACAGACAGACAGACAGACAGACAGACGGAGAGAAATAAAGAATAGAAAAAAAAAAAGAATCAAAATGGAGCAACCCACTTGGGCAACCCGCACAGCAGTGCACAATGAGGAACATTTTTTAACAGTAGCCTAATCTTTTTCTTTCTCCCCCCCCCCCCCCCTCCCCCTCTCCCTCTCCCTCTCTCCTCTCCTCCTCTGTCGGGAGAGTCAAATAAGGTTTAGCAGAATGGAAAGACCCATGTCAGCAAGTTCCTCTTCCCATTCTGATACTAAACACACAACCCCATTCATTCAAACAGCCCCGCTATCAGGGCTGAAGGCTATTTATCACAACTGCAAGTGAAAGGCTAACCCCACTACATGTAACTCTGTGACAATACGCAGATATACTAACTACCACCAGCTGCGTGTACTTGAGGCCTGGGCAAGACTGTGTGTGTGCGCTCATTCCAGTGTACCACAAGAATCGCTAGTTCACTTTTTTTTTTAAAAAGCAGATGTCGTGGATGGTTTAACAATGATTTTGTTTGATTTTTTTTCAATTACGCTAAACAATATTTGATGTTACACAGAGAGGGTTAGACAAGGAGAGAAATCGAGAAATATATGTAAGGAGAAAATGCTATAACTAGTGTGTCCATTATGTCTAGCAGTGGATACAGTGGACAGTCCTTTCTAAAAAAAATGAAATGAAATGACAACTAATGACATTTGTGTGGGGTTGTTGAAACAAATTATTTTGAAGATACGGTAGGACTGTGTTACTTCAAAACCAACGGAAAAATTTGCAAAATTTTCAATGATAAAAACCTGGATATCATGACAAATGTCGTGGCCCTTCGTGATGCAACATATTACATTATACTTGACTAAAAAATTAACTGTATCAAAAGTATCATCAACATATCATATCCTGGCATAATTGCAGTATACTGTGTGAACCCATCAGCTGTGCCCCCTCCCCCCACTCTCCCCCCCACCATTCTCATCTGCATTCTTTAAAACAAGGCCTGTGCATGGGAAATTTAAATAAATAAATAAATAAAGCCCCCAATCCAATTCCCCCAGTGGCTGGCCCAGGACGGCACCATACTGTAGCCATAGTCGCCTCCTCATAAACATATTTGGAGCGGTCTACTGTACAGATCCCTTTTTGGCAAAGAGTCCACAGATCATGTAACAGACAGTGGCCCACCTGCTCCAGCCCAGATGGGACTAAAATTAAAAAATCCAAAACACACTTTAGAAGCGGGGACAAACACCAGACCACACAGACAAGCCACCACACACACACACATACACACACAGTCACACACACAAACACACACACACACACACCAAGCTCAACATGTCTGTCTCTCTGTGTCACACACACACAAACAGTCCCAGACACACGTCCTTGTGTGTCAGGGTTAATAGTGCTCCTGTAAGAGGAAGACACACCACTGCGAGGATGAGAGTGTGCTCTCCTGGCATATAACAGCCCCTTTAATAATAAATGGGCTTCACACACACACACACACACACACACACACAGTACACAGTACAAAGATATGACAGAACTTTGGGGCGTGCTTCCTTGCTCTTTTCCAAAGTGTACGTATGTATGTGATGTGAGCAACTTGCGGACACACACACACACACACACACACACACACACACACACGCACGCACACACACACACACACACACACACACACACACACACACACACACACACACACACACACACACGCACACACACACACACACACACGTCCGGCATTGCTTGTCTTTAATCAGTTGACTGATCCGCGGCTTTTAATGCGGCTGTTCCAATTACTGTAAAAGTCATCCTGCTCCATATAACCACAAATATTGACACTTTATTGCACAACACATTTATGACATTTTGAAGGTCACTCCGTATATTAGGCATCCATGGTTCACAGCTGTGTGTGTGTGTGTGTGTGTGTGATGTGTGGGGAGCAGACTCTCTCTCCAATCGCTGGTTGACTTGACACCCAGCTGTAACTATGCGCTCACACCATTGATTTCCATTTTCCACGTCTTTCATCTTTCCTCTGTGTATTTATTTATTTATTTATTTTTATGCAAAGAAGATTCACCGCAGGAGACGCTACACGTTAAAGTGATTGTCACAGGTGAGCCTTTGGGCTTTTTATATAGCAAAAGCCTGTAAAGGCCAGCCGCCATTACACTTTGACTCTGCTCAATACGCTGCTATTAGTAAGGTCTGACATTTTTCTACACAATTCAGACTATGTACATAATGACCATTTTTCATATAGAGTTTTGCTTTTAAATGGAGACTAAATGGCATCAGGTCGTAATCTAGGAAAATTAAAGAAAACATACAATTAAATGTGTTTTACAAGGTTGGCAGGTTTTGCTCGGATGAAGTTGTGCCTTTATCACCGCCCTAAAATGAAATGCTTTTTATGAAATCAGATATAGAATTAAACAAATCCATGACTAGTAATGATAATATAGAAGACAAACTGTTGTTCAAGCCATTGCTACTGTGGTTCACCCAAGAAAAATATCCTATCAAACTCAACCATCCCCATCCAAACCGTTTTGATCCTCCCTTCACTCACCTCTATCCCAGTAAAAAAAAAAAAAAAAAGACATGACACCCGCAGAAGTGTGACAGCGCTAGTACAAGAGGACTATCACAGAGAGGGGGAAAGGGAAAAGAGAAATGCATGTATAATTCAGCTGTTTCTGATCTGAGACCAGCACGTCGCCCCTCTTGCCTTTACTGGTGTCACGGCGGCGTTAATGGAACATGCCAGAACAAAGGCTCTGAGATCAGATTGGAGCAGAGAGTTGAGCGGGGCCATCTGGGAGGCAGGCTGAGTATCAGTCACTCTGCCTGCTGTCTGCTGCACTCACACTCCCCTCTGAGTAACTGTGTGCGAAAGTGCAACTGTGTGTGTCTGTGTGTGTCTGTGTGTGTGTGTGTGTGTGTGTGTGTGTG
>NC_137230.1:5687445-5692445 GCF_949987685.1 Ammodytes marinus | reverse complement strand
GCGTTATTCTTCATCAATGAAAATGAATCAATTAAGCCTCATTAAGGTCCATATTAAGGTGGGCAGTAATTATCGGGCGGTGGGAATGTACGAGTGATCGATAGCTTGGGAGCATAAATGTGCACTTAAAAGACATATATTACCACAAGGGGCAATGAACACTTTCAACAAGGCCACTGTTGGAAGGAGGATGGGGGGGGGGGTAAAGTGGGTAAATCTGCTGCACGTCATGCATACACATATTGTGCGTGTGTGTGTGTGTGTGTGTGTGTGTGTGTGTGTGTGTGTGTGTGTGTGTGTGTGTGTGTGTGTGTGTGTGTGTGTGAGAGAGAGAGAGAGAGAGAGACAGACTATCGCTCCTCACACAGCCCTGGTCAGGTAGTAAATTTCAGAGACCAAGGACGTGTCCCGTTTTCCTCTTCTATGAACTTGTCCAGTGTCTCGGAAAATGAAATAAAAAGATTTATACTGTAGCAGCAAACATCCTCCCTCTGTGTCTGTGTGTGTGTGACTGTGTGACTGTGTGTGTGCGTGCGTGTCGGGGTGTATGTGTATGTGTGTGTGCGTCTGTGCGTGTATGTGTGTGTGTGTGTATGTGGACATGAGACAATGACCACAAGAGATACACTTTGAGAATAAATGAGAGAAAAAGGCCCCAACAGTAGCAAGGGGGATGGGGGGGTTCTTAAATGTTACAGGCCTTCACCCTCTGGCCAAAACCACACACACACACACACACACACACACACACACATTTACATACACAGAGTGACACACGCACGCACGCACGCACGCACAATCCCATGCATAACGCCTATTAAAGACCACACTCTGTCCCCGGTCGCATAATTTTAATTTGTTATGAAGGTCATTGACAGCAAGTAATAATCACCATTGGGGATCTAACAATTTGCCAGTTCAGAACATTGAGGCACTGATGACTCAACTATTAATAGACTGAACCCCCCTTCCCCCCTCCACACACACCCACACACACACACACACACACACACACACTCCACCCTCACCCCCTGCCTCTACACCCCCTGTCCTCTTAAATGACTAAAAACTATTCCAGTATTTTTTTTTAAAAACACACATACACACACACACTGGCTAAAAAAAAATCCCATATGTCCATTTATCTTCTTTTTTCTTTTTTTCTGTAGAGGGATATATGACATTTGGAGGCACATTAATGGGAAGCCTAGACGACACTTAGCCGAAGGGGGCATCTCCTGGAAAGAAGAATTACAGTAAAAGCAGACATCTTTTTAATTCACTCTTTTGTTTCTTACTCTGTGCTTTTACAGTGGGTTTTTTTTTTTGCGAAGAGAGAAAAAAAAACTATCACCCTGCTAGCTAGCGCTGCCAGTGCTTAGCTGATGAATTTTAGAATAATGTATTCTTACAAACAAAATAGGCGTATAGACACAATGACAAGTTTTCATAATTAGACCAACTCATTTATTCAGTTTTTTTTTCAGCATCACCCCCATACAAGCCCATTCAGACATATGTGTCTGGGCATCGCTCGCCAAACACAAATAAGTCCAAAGCTTATGAGCTATTTTTATCAAGCGCGAGTAGTGGCGTTTGTTCTTTTTTTATAAGTGATCATCAGTGTTTGGGGCCAATAGAATGGGACTTGTTGGAAAATCCTTTATCTTTTTAGAGGCTCAACAACTCTAGACTAATTACAAATTAATCTGGATCTGGATATCTGCAATGAGAGGGGGCCCTAATAAGAACTTGTGCATGCTGCTAAAAAGAACAATCTGTTATATATTTATAGTAGGGGGGGGGTGCGGGGGGGGGGGGGGGGGGGGCTCAACGCATGGAGATAGAGAGCAGGCCAAAAGCCCAAATAAAGAGAGTGGCACATAATTGCCTTGCTTTCTATATCCAAGCAGCAGGCCACATCAAGGCAGAGGATTGTGGGTATTAATAATTGATCGTTAGCATGATAGTGTGCAGAGATTGCTCAGGTTTTTAGTGGTGGAAGTTTTGATGGTTAGGTCTCTCCTCGAAGGTCAAGTGGATGTATTGGTATAGATGGAACACTATTGGCCTGAATAGCACAAGGTCATGCATATCAATACAGCCTGTTATGTGACTTCAACAGTCTTACATATCAAAGTCGTTTTACAAGTATTGGAGATTCATTCATATTAATGCATCGCTATAATCCTTAATTATATTAACACAAATAAAAAGGTTTTCAGTGAAACGTGTGCAAGTGGATCCTCCATTTCAGGAATATGTGGTTCATCAGTTGTACACGTATCAAACAACACACATGCACTTTACTTATTATTAACAAAATAAACACATCAAACTTGATACTGTAATATCACAACATGAAGATATTACTATATAGTAGGTGAAATAAATGACAACTGAACAATCTGTCATAGAGAAAGCATGTCCCCACTGACAATAGCCCCACAAGAATGCCATGTATCCATAAAAATAATTTTTTGACTGACACAAACTTACTATTTGCCCTGGCTATGACATGTATTCAACAAGTGCAGCCACTTTTTTCCCCCTTTGTGGCTGTTGAAAGAGTAACTACACTACACTCTGGATCCCAGCATAACACTGACTGCAGTGCACTGAACATCTGACTTGAGACACTGTTGCTGCTGCGGTGGTGGTGGTGGTGGGGTGCTAGTTAACATCCTGCTGGGGGAAACTGTGTCTTTGATTTAGCTGCCTTTGGTAGCTGGGTGTATGTCCTTCTCTATTACTCTCTGTAGCCTTGTACTAGCAGGCAGCAAGTGTATACTCTGTAACCCTCCCCCCCCACCCCCCCTGGTCCCATGGTAGGGAACCTCTAGGCACCTTGACTGTGGTTTAACTGCTTGTGGCATGAGGCAGCGCGAGGAAATGGGTCATTAAATCCAACAAGCTGGGGTGAGAGCCCCCCTCGCTGTTCCCAGATCTGTTTCCAATCAGATAGCCCCTTCTTTTACAGGAGAGAGGGACATAGAGAGAGAGAGAGAGAGAGAGAGAGAGAGAGAGAGAGAGAGAGAGAGAGAGAGAGAGAGAGAGAGAGAGCACATGCACAGCAGCTCAAAGCAGACATTAGTGCCCATTGCAGCCCCCAACACTAATAATCGCAGCATCTAACAAGGTCTGAGGCATTTAGTGTGTTATGTATTGTCATCCCCAAAAGTACCTCCATGGTGAGATCAACCCTGATCCTCTATAATGTCACTAATAATACAGGAAGAATGCACTTGACCAGGGGTCACACGTGTACACAATGTAGGCTACCCAAGGTTCACAATAGATTGTAAACTAAATTGAATAGTATAGAATATTTTGTTTTCATAATTGTCTTTCTGATCCACTGTTATGGAATTCCACAAATAATTTAATGTTTTTTTTTATATATGAGAGCAATTTTTAGCCACGCTAGAGGCATAGCTGTAAGGGATGCTGATGTCAGTGTGTGTGTGTGTGTGTGTGTGTGCGTGTGTGTGTGTGTGTGTGTGTGTGTGTGTGTGTGTTGGTCCAGACATAATTGTGTGGACACCTGTTGAATTGATTGCCATGGAAGAACGTAAAGAGTATCCGTGTCTCCCGGAGGTTGAAGCCAGCATTTTCACTATTTCACTTATCCAGTAACTCAACTCTATACACAGTCAGATGGATTGGCACAAATGTTGGTAAAATCATTTGATTTTTCCCTCCTGATTAGTATTTCTAAGCAGTTTTGTGTCTAGCGGGTTTTGCATCTGTGGTTTCCCACCACCGAACTATGTAAAACTAAAAGATCTTTAAAAAAAAATAGATTTTGATGGCAGCAGTCTTGCGTAGAAAAGTCATGCAAATATGTAGAAAGCAAAGGGAATCATTGATATTTGCATTAGTTAGATCACAAAGAAAATACCAACCAACTAGGCATGGATGAAATAACTTAAATTAAGGTAATATTGGAAGTTAAGGAGAAAAAATGTTAAGAAATAAGGCACCTCTGCGACACATTCATCAACAGCTCAGCACTGTTCTTAAGGTCTTTCTCTGGATCTCTTTGTCTTGTGAAAGGCTGTGACTGATCTCATCTTTTAAAAAGGTAAAGGGCAGACATTTTGCAGCAAGGTAAATACTTCAAATGTTAGCGAGGCAGGGCGGGGGGGGGTGTCTTCGATTTGTCCTTTAGGCAGATGCTAACGTGTGATACACCATGCCCTCCCTTCTTCCCTCCCTTCCTCCCTCACAAACTCATCCCTCCTTTCGCCCTTGTTTTATCCCTATGTCATTGCAAAAGGCAGGGCAAGGCAATATGATAAAAAAAAAAATTACATATATATAAAAAAAAAAAAAAACGACACCCACTTGTTGCGCGGTGACTTTATCTCTTACATTATTCTCGCCGGCTCCTTTCCGTTCATTTCAGAAAGAGTAAGATAAATGAACGAGGTACATTTTGGTGCACCTGTCTCTCTCCCCCCCCCCTGCCCCCCCCCCCCCCTCCTCACGATAAGGGATTTCATTAACGTGAGAACGCTTGGGTCTGAAAGAAACATAATTGCTTCAGTGTTGTTGTCCTCTCTGCCTGTCGACACCCTAATTTCCTCCCCTTCGCCTTACTCTTGACTGTTAAGTGATCATTATATCAAACACAGGGGATGGGCCAAGGGGAGAAATATTGACAAACTGCGGTCATGTTAACGCAACAACAATAACAAAAAGCATGGAGGAAAAAGGCATGTGTGTCTGTGTGTGTGTGTGTGTGTGTGTGTGTGTGTAGGTGTGTGTGTGTGTGTGTGTGTGTGTGTGTGTGTGTGTGTGTGTGTGTGTGTGTGTGTGTGTGGTGAAGGGTAATAAAATGTTAAAGAAAAAATAAAAGAGAAATGACAAGGGATGGGCCAAAGGAGGAGAAAGAGAGGGGGATTGTGGGTATAGGGGACGGTAGCGAGGAAAGGAGGGAAAGGTGCTAATAGAGTGACAGCGAGGACGTTAAAGTGATAAGATCAATGGGGAAAGAT
>NC_137230.1:5672445-5682445 GCF_949987685.1 Ammodytes marinus | reverse complement strand
TATTATCACTAACGTAAAACATATGCTCACTGTGTGGGACCGGGCGGGTAGGTGTTTATCAGATAAAACAAAGGTATAAGGCAATGTCGGTATAGCTGTGAAGAAGACAGAGATTCCTTAAGTGAGCCGCGAATGAAAGTGAGTGAAAAAGCATCGCATCAAGCACATGTTCAACACTTGGTCCATAAGGGAGCTGTGTATTACCTGGGGGGGGCTGTCGCTTCCCTCAAGGTGTGACTCTAATAAGACAACAAGTCGCCTTTTTTTATTGTATTTACAGCGAGCGCAATACGACACGCAACACGCATTAACACGTCTGTCTGTTGTGCCTTTGGTGGGACACAAACACCTTGGTTATTTTGTAAACACACACACACACATCTTAACTAACAGCCCGCTCTTGTTTTTTTATCGAGCTAAAGATACATTCAAACAACATATGCTCTTGACTGTGGAGAAGAAGAAAAAAAAAGAACAATAGGTGTAATGTGTCTAAATTGCAATTTTGCGCCGCATTTTGGTAAAAAACAAACACTTTACTTTGTTACCAAGACAACTGAGATAATGTGATTCCTGCAGGCATTGTTAGGAACTGCTACTTGCTACATTATAGTGTGACAAGCTTAAGAGTAGATCTAGAGTCGCCAATGCACAGAAAAAGGGGTTCTTTCTCCGTGCAGCCCTATTTGCGAGGATTGGAGATATAGTCCGGCCAAAAAGCCATATTTGCATTGTGTAACCTTGCCAAAGAGTTAAGCTCAGCTGGGGCTAACATTGAATCCAATGCTTGCAAAACGCCTGCTTTTTTGAAGTCAGCACTGATGTGTAAGACTCTATAATGCTTGCTGTGATTTGACAGTTTGTTGTTACTGTTATACTTTGCCCGGTTCCTAATGCTTATAGCTCAGGGAACAAATGCAGTTTCCATTCTGTTCGGAGGGGATTTAAAATGTGATCAGCCCCCAACAACATATTTTTTTTTTTATTGTATCTATCTAGGCAAAACAGCACATTCATAATGGAGCCTACATCCTACATATCCTCTTCTCTTTCTCTCTTCTCTGCTCTTTCCATGGCGACAAAATGAATTCAGCTCGGAACCTAATTAATCCACAAAGGTTTCATGTCTTAATCCCCAAAGTCAAGGGGGTTATTGTCCTCACAAATGAGGTCAGTGTTCCTCCCAGTGGAAATAAGGGGAAGTAGGAGCAAAAAAAAAAACACAGGGAGTAAAGGGAGGGGACCTAAGAATGCTTAGAGAGAGAGAGAGAGAGAGTGGCTTTCTTTCTCTCTCTGGCTCTTCTTTTTGAATAAAGGGGAGATACAGTGGCCATGCAGACAGGGACTGAAGTTGCCTGCAATGTGTAACACGGGTGGCTACACGCATGGAGGTACCATGATGTCAAAAAGGAAAGGGAATTTGTTAATATGTCATAACCAAAGAAGAGCAGATTGACACATACAAACGGAGCAGGGGGAATTAATGGCAAGACAGGCATTGGGAGAGGCACATATTAAACCGCCTGCCAATCTCCAGCACACAGACCTTTTAGAACCAGCTGGATAAGGGGAAAAAAGACGGTTGGGTTTGTTTAATTGTCACCAAAGCAAGTCACTGTCAAAACTCCAAAGACAGAAAAGAAGCAAATCGTCCAAGAAGTGTGACAGGACGATAGCCATGATACAGCTGGTCATGATACCGTCTGGTGGGGATGACAAGGGGTTGATGTGACACCACATGGCCAACAACCACGCTGCCCGAAGCACCAGTCACCCACCACCAGCGGCCTACACGGGGTCCCTGTTTGTGGGGTGGGGGGGGGGACTAACCCTGGGAATATACTACCAGCCTAGGAGCCGGCCAAATGCTGGTCCAGCAATCCACCAATGGGCCGGACAATTTACCACCGTAGTCGCACCACATCTCCTACCATCCTGATGAGAGCCTTCCACAGATCTTTGGAGTCGTCCAATCAAGACTTGGCTGGAAGCAGGGGTGGGGAGGGAGGAGGGGGGGGCGGGCGGGGGGTGTTTCTAGGCCAATGAGAACTTGGTTAAGCCCGAGGGGTCAGCCAATAGCAGGCATGTTGAGGGGAGGGTCAGCCAGGGATGGAGGCTGACTAGAAGATGGAAGTCCAAGATGATGCGATGGACAGCTTGCTGAAATCTGTTATAGGTCAAACGTCCAGCCACTGTAGATACAGTACAGCAGGCCTGGTGGAGGGGCTTTGGGCCTATAGCTTCTAGAGAACAAGCTGAGCAAGAATGTTCAAATAGGCTCAGCACAGGCTTATAATAATAAAGCTGCTGCCACAATGTATCATCATATGCAACTGTTGTGAAGATGAGAAGTACTTTTTAGTCACAATCTGTTCAATATACATATCACAACCTGTCTACAAAGGACCTACTATAGCAGGTTTTCCCAAAGCTTTTTGCCCACAAATTGCTTGCTTTCTGTGTTGCCGGTGAAGTGACAACACACGATGGCATGCGTACATCAAAAGCATCAGCTGCCGAAGCAGCGCAGTTTTTTTTGATCACTGATAATTACCGCACTCCAAGAAGACTCCAGGAGTAAACAAACTTAGAAGTTGGAAAAATGGGTTGGTAGGGGGGAGGAGGGGGGGGGGGGGTAAACAGTTTTGTAGCATACTGTACGTTCTAATTTCAAACTTTTGCTGCTGTGACTGCTGGAATAAAAGATAAGTTTGTATTGACATCTCCCCCACCGCTGAGTTTGAAATATGAGTTTAAAAAGTGACAGAGGGAATCCAAATCTGTTTTTTTTTTTGCCTAATTTGAAAATCAGCCTGTCAGGGTTGGTGTTTGTTGATTTTTATCAACTCGAGTTATTACAATTTTTCGAGAATGTGACAATTAAAAATTCCTCTATCACTTCCATGAAATTGACACGACCAAACCAACTTGTAAAAGTTATATCAAGGGATGTGACAAAATATGGAACATTGAGATTTCCCTGAGCTCATTCGGTAGCACGGGGTCAACATACAGATGGGAAATATGATTTTTTTTACTTCTGCATTCCAATATACAGTATGTCGTATATATATCAGAGATATCAGATCATGTGGGAAAACGATCTTCCTGTCTGAACACAAGGCCTCTTTTAGTAAACGCAAAGTTCACACTCTCATGTGAGCATTGGAAGTGCCCCGTTCCCATGACTGTGTTAGAGTGCAAATCCTATATCTAAAGGGGGGTCAAAACTAGGTCTTAGTCAAGTAAAACTACACTGCAAAAAATTAAATGTATTGGATAATATATAATGACATTGAAACCAGTTGGTTAAAAAATACACTTGACTTTTAAGATTGTGAAAGTGAGCTGTTTTTTTGTTGCCTCTACTCCACTCTATGGCTGCCTGCATGCTTTCCCTTCATCTCAGAGGATATATAGAGGAGAAAAAGATTTAAAAAGGACTGGGGGGGGGAAGAAAAAAAGCTCAATTGTTTATTGATTTTATAATAGGCTTAGTGCAAGAGAAATAAAGTGTGTGGTGGCTGGTGGGGGGGCGGTCGTGGTCAAACCAGAGGCGTTTGGCGTGACAAAACACGCGGCTTATGAGCAGGTAACACAGCGGCTTGAGTCCAAATGCCGGGATATTGGCTTGAGCCCCTTTTTTTTCTGTTCTTTTTTTCAAATGCCTGTGCGAGGGCATTGTTATCCTGCTTTTAAACCAGTGTAGACATAATCGCTCAGCTCGCAAACAGGGCACGGCCCTATGGTTTTGTTTGAAAGTGTGTGTGTGTGTGTGTGTGTGTGTGTGTGTGTGTGTGTGTGTGTGTGTGTGTGTGTGCGTGTGTGTGTGTGTGTGTGTGTGTGTGTGTGTGTGTGTGTGTGTGTGTGTGTGTGTGTGTGTGTGTGTGTGTGTGTGTGTGTGTGTGTGGGAGGGAGGAAAGGGGTGGTGGGGGGATCACTTCAGGATGAAATGGCTTTGTATGAGAGTGCCACCGCATATGTCCAGACAATACCATAGACAAAGGAGTGGAATGAGTGGAACGCTGATGGTTAAATTTCAACTTTTGATAAAAGACAGAAGTTTATTTGTTGAAAAGTCCATGTAAATAAATGAGTAAAATAGAAAAGAGATCAGCACGGTTTGAGCAGTGTGTGTGTGTGTGTGTGTGTGTGTGTGTGTGTGTGTGTGTGTGTGTGTGTGTGTGTGTGTGTGTGTGCCTGCCTGAGAACGCATGGGTGTGTGTAGGGGTGTCTGATATATGGATGATAACACTAATTAGCTCGTTTTGTTTGGGGCACAACACTCATTAAAAACCCAGTGGGGCCATTAAAGTTACTGTCCCTCCAAACCATGGCTTGCCACCGTATCCATTTAGGGGCTGCTATCTCTAGCCCCCGCTCTCCTTAATGGCCTCTGCTTCAGGTTGTTGGGTTGAGCAAAGATTTGTGGGACTTGGATAACCCCCCCTACACACTCACACACACACACACATACACACACACACACACACACACACACACACCCATCCATCCATATCTCTTGATATTATTCAAATCTCTCTCTCCACTTCTTCTCTCCTTCTCACGCCATCGCTGTTGCTCGCACGACACTCACTGTTTTTTTTTTCTTTTCTCCTCAAGTCTTTGTCTCTCTCTCCGTCTATCTGTCTCTCTCTCTCCCACACACATAACCAATTACTAACATCCACCAACCCTCCACTGCAGGCTACATGATGCTCCATCCATACACTAATAGCTGTTTGCCTAAAAAACCGGGGGAGGGATTTTTGCACTCTCTATGTCTCGATGAGAGGAGGGAGGGGGGGGTGGGGGGGGGGGGTTGTAGCTTTACACAGCAATGTCGTTGTAATACAGACAAACCTCCCCGCGATTTTCCCACGTAACAAGGGCCCCTCGTTACTCGGCAAGCAAGAGGGCCCTGCCAGGATTAGATGAGCAGGTGTGTAGCATCCCGCTAACACACATACAGCACACATGAGCCATATTCCACAAGCCCATTCATTCATGCTCCCTGGTGGCTGGTTGTTGCTGAAGCTATAGCAACAGCTTCTGTTCAGCTAAAATGAAGGGTTCAAGTCAATCCACTGCATATATACAGTAACTGTCGTGATAGTCCCCTGCGTTCTGATACCCATACTTTCTGCTATTTAGTATGGAAGGAAGAAACAAGATTTAGGATGTCTCGATTCTTGTGGTCAGATTTAGTATGCTTAGAAAATACATGGATGTCTACTAGATCCAGCCCGAGATTTTTAGCGTTGAAATCTGCAAGCTTTTTGTTTCTTGTATACTAAAAAAAGACTATAAAACAATAGTTTAGTTTCATTGACACTTATTGGACAACAATAGAATGGTCCATATTAGTATTCAGGCAGAGAAGGCCATTCAAGGGTACAGGAGAAAGTTACATGGAAACAACAATGGTGGGATACAAGATTATTATATTTGTGCAGCAAAGACAGACAAAATGTACAACCAAACAATATATAGGAACACAATCCAAAAATCAAAGGAAAGCTAAGAATGAGAGGATGGCCGCAAGTCGGAAAAATATTTCATTGTTCTGCTGTTCTGCTCCATATGCACGCTGGCCTCCATACTAAATCATTCACAAAAAATGTTAAAATCCACGACTATATTTACCAACAATTCCTCACTCCTGTTTAAGTCATGGTCACTAAATAATAGTTCCCAGCTCTTTTAGGAATACAAAAATATTTACTAAACAATAACACCAGCCTTATCCATTGAGATCAATGTAAACTGGCCTTTTCCATCCTCCCCCCCTTACTCTCTCTAACCTATGTGCAGTGATTAGTAAGGCTCACATAACAACACAAAAAAACACATACACACATAAGTGCCCATGGTAGCCTCCCATTTACTATAGCCTCCTGCCATGCTGTTGAAAGCAGAGGCTCTGAAAATATCCCTGGGTCTCAGGTCTGGATATTAAGAGTGTTGATTAGATATATGAGTTTGCCATTTGCCCACGGAGCGTGGAGTGTCTCCGACAGAACTGGGGGGACCATATGGCTGGTGAGAGTTTTCCCCCCTCTCTTCCTCCTCGCGCAGCCTGACAGCTGGATGGCTGCTAACTGGGGACGGGGGAAGCTTGGCAGCTGCAGCTGAGAGCAACGCTTTGATGCCGCTCAACCCTTTTTCGACTTCTCTCACTCTCACTCTCCCCCTTTCTTTCACTATCTCTCTCTCTATCTCTCTGTCCCTCTCTCTCTCTGTCACACACACACACACACACACACACACACACACACTCAGACAGCCACACGACCAACCAGTGGCAACTTACGCAAACTTTCTACAGGTTGGCCAAAAAAAATTGAAAAAGCTCACCCTTTTTCACTTCTCTCCCTCACTCACCTACTGTCTCTGTCTCTTTCACTCAGACACACACACACAACCCCACACACACACACACACACACACACACACACACTCACACACACACACACACACACACACACACACACACACACACACACAACATTTGTTTAGAAGAAAGTAAAAAGCTAATGTCTGAATCAGGATGGTCCATTCAGAATAGTCCTTTTAGCAGGACTAGCTTTTTAAAATGCCTCACTTTGTACAAAGTAAAAATGTTACTTTCCAAAAATCTGCTTTTCCAAGATGAGCAAAACTGCTGTCTAAAAATATGAGGATGGTGTGGGAGGAAGGGGAGAGGAGGGAGGGGGGGGGGGGGGCACAGTAAGGAGGAGGGTTGAAAAAAGGCCTCTGGGAACACATTATGATGTATAAGTACAACAACAAGAACAAATGTCAAGAGATTTTTCGATTTCTTTTTGTACTTTGACTTGAAGGGATCTTTAATCACAAAGAAAGCTGTTACAGGTTTGGATGCAGATGCGTTGTGCTTCGTGTGAGACATCGCCACTCTTTTTTCTGATTCAAAGAGCAACAGCAGGCAGGTGCCTTTTGTGTGTTTTTAATCTTAAATCTCATGTGGCCCCCATGTTCACCGCCCTGTAAGATATATGTTTAAGAACAACAATGTCTCTTGAATGAAAAATAGCTTTAATAATAACAGGGTGTGTGATGTTCTTAATTGGGCCTCTCCAGACGATAATGTATTTCTTTGAAAAAAATATTAAGAAAAAAAATAAAAATTCAAGTACTGCACAAAAGGGTAAAATACAATGTTACATGTATGTAACTGTGCGGTTTACATCCCAAGCTGGTTTGATAAATGCTGTGCAAAGTGTGTCTCTAATGGCCCAGTCATCCTCTACTTAGCAACACATGCTGCTTGTGTTGATGCTCGCTTTTCAAAGACACCATCTCTCTGCAGCTCAATGTCTTAAACATGTCTCAACTGTAATGTCAGACTATATCGATGTGTTTTCCTCACTGACCTCCCTTCCATTTTCACTCTTTTGTATAATGCTCCATTCTGTCTTCAGTTGCTGCCTGGTTCACTCCTTCTCTTGCCCCCATATCACCATTTTTTTCATCACTTCATCCTCCCTTCACATGTTACTCTTTACTCCATGCCCCCCCCCCCCCCCCCACACACACACACACACACACACACACACACACTCATTTCAGTCGGTATGTTTACATGATGTCAGGAAAAAAAATCAATTCATTGCATAGTCCGACTGTAACCGGACTTTTCAAATACATGTCAACAATATAAGTCCGAGTGAAATCCTACTATATCGAATTTCTCAAATTCCAAGTGAACACATTAGGCCAATCGGACCATAACTGGCCTAGGCCCACATAGCTTTGACCCCGGAAGTGGACATAGCATTCAATGCTAGCAGGAGAACTACAATACAGGAAGTGACTGACAAAGATGTGCACGCTTATACACATACAAAAAATTCACGGAGCTTATAGAGTTATCCATATCACCGCCTGGCATGGCACCAGTTTGCCACTATCAAAATAAGCAACCTATAGTATCACACCAATTCAGCCTCTCGCTAACAGTTAGTTGCTCGCTGATATAATAGATCAACTCGCAAAGGGTCAAAGACTGACAAGTTGAAAGCGGCTGAAAGGGGGCCTATCGCCACCTATCACCTATTGAAGCGGAGTCACACATACTTTGGTCAATAAATGGATTTCCCTCCCCTGCCTGTAAACCGGGACAAAGACAGTAGTCCAATTAAATAGCCCATAGTCGAGCCATAACCGCGTAGTATTTAAATGCAGCTCCCTAGCAGCTCCTCCCATTACTCCTCTTGTTGAAGGCCCCCTGTTGCTTGCTGCAGCGCCGCTATCAACCGGCTGAACTGGTGAGCAGAGCGGAGGAGAGGAGAGAAGAGGAGAGGAAAGAAAGAGAGGAAAGCAGAGGAGAGGAGAGCGGAGGGCTGTATGCCTATGAGAGGCTGTGGGGTGAGAGAGAGGGGAGAGCTTGGAGTTTTTTTGGCGTGAGCGAGAGAGAAGAGCAGCTGGGCACGGCTAACAGGGAATGATAATGACCTCAGAAATCGGCCTGCTCGCTCCACAACAATAGGGTGCTCAGTCGCCCGGAAAATTGTGTTCATCAGCTAGCTCTGCTCACTTACTAATTGACATTGCCAAATATTTTAAGAACAATTGGAATGTGGCAGGGGGGGGGGGGAGTGAAAAAAAAAACTAAAGCTCAGAGATCTTAATCCCCGGGTTTAATCCCTCTCTCACTTTTCCACCCTTGTTCTCCTCTCTCTCTCTCTCTCTCTCTCTCTCTCTCTCTCTCTCTCTCTCTCTCTCTCTCTCTCTCTCTCTCTCTCTTGTGATGAGGAGATAGCTACAACTAAGAAAAAAAGCTAACTTTTTCTATGTGGCTTTCTGCTCCCATGTCAGCGGCGGCCTGATGTTGACACAAAAGGCTTTTTATGTGACCTGTCAATGGGGTTAAGAGGAGGCGATTGAGAGGGGGGAGGAGGAGGGTGTGTGTGTGTGTGTGTGTGTGTGTGTGTGTGTGTGTGTGTGTGTGATGGGGAGAATGACAGAGTAACGGAGAGAGAGAAGAAGAGGAACAAGCAAAAAAGCAAAGAAAAAGTGGGGAGGATTTCAGGGGGGGGGGGGTCGCACAAGAGAGAGAGAGATTCCTCAGTCATGGTATCACATGCCAGGCCCCTCCATTTTTAATGAGGCAAAGGTCAATGTATTCACTCTGGCTCTTTCCCTCACATACACACTGACACACACACACACACACACACACACACACACACACACACACACACACACACACACACACACACACACACACACACACACACAGGAGGAACCCCAACCATGCCCCAAGTTAACTTGTTCAAACAAACCTCTCCCCCCCCCCCCACACCCACACCCCAACCCACTCCACTCCAAACCCCCGTCCCCCATATCCCCCTCCCTCCCCAGCCCGGGCAAAGGCTCATCCAGTGCCATCCCCATCCCTTTGCATTCCCCTGACCCAGAGCCCTGCCTCATTTCACAGGAATTCCCACGTTGATGGAGTCAGACAGCTGTCAGCAGACAGAGAAAAGGAACTTGGCGTTCGCCCCCCTTAAACCAAACCTCTATTCAGTTTTAACCCTCCCCTCCATCTCCATCTCCATCTCCATCTCCATCCACGTCTCTTCTGCTAAGCACACACATACACAATCAAAAAGAAGCGACACTTTTTTTTAAGCCAGTGTGGAGCTGTGCTTTGGTTTAGTTTTTGACTGAAGGGTGGGGGGTGGGGGGGGACAAATGCTCATTTAAATGTGCATCCCGAAGGTTGAAACTGGATAAACACACTACCAGCACAAGTTGTTACCGATGTTGATTTATGCCTTTCTTTCTCATGTAGCTTTCTCCTTTCAAGGCTTCCCCCCATTACTTCCCAGAGTTTTTTCCCTACATTCCAATACTGTAGTAAAGAGCTGATATGTTGTTCACGTGTCACCTTACTCTTTCTCTATTCTTGCCTCAGTTTTTTAGCAGTGACACCAGAGAAGATAGCTTGTTGATGTATTAAGGAATATTAATATGC
>NC_137230.1:5624660-5672245 GCF_949987685.1 Ammodytes marinus | reverse complement strand
AGAGAGAGAGAAATCAAATGAACTGTGGCAAGAAAGAAATAAAGAGAAAGAAAGAAGAGAACAGAGAAATAAATTGGCCTTTTATATTGTGCGCGAGGCGTGTACAAAAATACTAAGTCTGCATTTATCCCGAGACATGTCAATCAGCCCGCTGGCACACTGACAATTAGCGCTGTTTGAATGGGGAACTTTTTATCATTTAGCTAGACACCAGAGTCCTGACCTATACAGTACTGTAAGAATAAATAGAGCTTTGAATGTGCAAGGGAACACAATGACTGTCTATTTGAGTTTGGTGACACATAAAATATATAAAGATATGACAGGCCAGGCTCCCTTCAAATGAGTGCGGGGGGGGTGGGGGTGGGGGGGGGGTTAGAAAGCTTCAGGTTTTTTTGTAACCATCCACTGTTCTCTCTCTTTGTAGAGAAAAGAAGAATAGAGTGAGGGGGAGGGAGGGAGGAGAAGAGGAACGGATGTCAATTACAAAAGAAAAAAAAGTAATTTATTCAGAGAAAAAAAATGAGAGATATAATTCATCGTTGTTTTAATGCACATAGTTTTATTATGGGGGGAGAGCACACACTCAGGACTGGCCTCATTCCAAAGTGTTGGCTGCATGTGTGAGGCAGAGTAGTATACAGTAAGCAAGGTATATGGTAGTTATTCTATAGCTTTGTTTTAGTGAGAAATCATATGAAAACGTGGCTAAGCTTTGTCAAGGAAAATAAATTAGCCTAAATAATATATTTTTTCTGCCTGGTTGATCTGTTAATTCAATGAGATTTCAATGCACATTTTAATTATTATTTTTTTTGTTATTCATGCTTAGTGTAGCACCTGTAACATACATACAATGCAGTGTGTGATTAGTTCTCTTTTATCCTTGTATTGACATACATGAGCATGGCCAGATAAATCCACTCAGGGACCCAGGTGTGGTTTCGAATAGACCTAATGTTAGTTATGAATATTCACAGTGTAGAAATAATATTGATATAAATAATGAAGGTATAATTAGATTGTGTCACGTGTTCCCACTAAAAAGGCAGGAAGCACCCCAAGGTCTATAACCATTTAACTTCATACAGTAAATATTACGCAAAAAAAATTATTGTAATTGCAAATTGCCAAAGAAAAAGTAATGGCCAGTCAATGAAACTGGAACTGGGGCCTGCTTTAGCCTGTCATAATCAAGCACTGTACACAACGACAGAGAAACAAAGGGGCTTTTTTTTAAAAATTGTGCACACATGTCTCTTGTAATTCATTTATGGGATAGACTTTTTTCTTTGATATGTACTTTCTTTTTGTAAGCCTTTTCCTTCCAACTTCAAGGCATAATGGAAAGTTGTAAACGTAACAATGGTTGCGTTCCGAATCGCATACTTTCTACTATATAGTATGTAGAAAAAATATTTAGGATGTCCCGATTCTTGTGGGCAGATTTAGGATGGTTAGAAGTACCCGGATGTCCTACTTCATGCGGCCAAGATTGTTAGTGTTGAAAAGTGCATCCTGTTTGGGCGATTCTGACGCACAATCCAGTGCGCACGTGAAGTGACGTCACATCGACGAAGCCTCCATATGAAAACAAACGGGGATGCGACGGATATAAAAGCAAGAGGCAAGATCAATGTTATGATGAAATAAGAGAGTAAAGTATGTCCCTATGCCTACTGCATCCTAACTAGATTATTTTTATTGTCGGATGTAGTATGCAGAATAGAAAAAAGAAAGAGTATGCGATTCAGAACGCAACCAGAGTTGACTGGTCTGTCAAATATCATAGACATTTATTTTTTAAGAATTTGAGTATTGATTCTCTATTATTATTATTTTTGTATACCCTATTTTTATTTAGCAGTTTAGCTTTGGTTGATCTACATATGTTTCAAGCCATCTTTGGACTTTTAATATTTCGTAATAGGATAAGCAATCAACATCTATAAAGGGTATACTCTTCTTTTAAGATGGCCACCATTGATGACTCATTGAATAATGTTAGCTGAGAATAGCTATTGATGTATCGGGGGTTCTGTCACCATGCATGTTCATAGTCGTCTTGATCTTGTTCAAGTCTCACTTTTATTCCTTGTTAATGACACAGTAATTACACTGTAACAGTTTGTCCGCATGTGTAATTACGCCCCCGTGGTCTCGCCGCAAATTAGATGAATATCCACGCTTTCTAACCTAAGGCGTCGCGTCGGCAAATCCAATTTCAATTTGTATGGAGCGAAGCATTTTTGCCTGCTTATTTTGAGCCGCGGTTAAAGACCAGGGATATGCAGGCTTAATCCTTGCCATGTTAAAACGCTGTTCCTCTTTAAAGAAAAAAAAATGTAGACATGTTGGGGATTCAATGGAGAGATGGAGAGAAAGAGAGAGAGAGAGAGGGAGAGAGAGAGAGAGAGAGAGAGAGGGAGAGAGAGAGAGAGAGAGAGAGAGAGAGAGGGAGAGAGAGAGAGAGAGAGAGGGGGAGAGAGAGAGAGAGAGAGAGAGAGAGAGCCAGAGGGAGTGTATAAAGTCTTCTATAACCAGGAGCCAAAAGGTGGGAGTAGGGTTTAGGGGTATAGCGGGGAAGGTATACATGTAAGGAGGACTTGTGCAGGCTTGAGGCCTTTACATGCGTGCAGCAAAAGCCTATTTTGTTACCATTCAACTACATTTGTGTCATGCAAAATGAGGATTTTCAATGGTAGGTTATACGCATGTAAGAGCTGGCAAAGAAGGGAAGGCAATGCGTACTAAAAGCACCCAGGCCCCTCTCCTGATGCGATGCATTGCATTCTACCTGTTGCTGAACCGTCCTAACAGGACTGATGCATGGTGTGTTTTCTCTCAACATATACAGTAGCTTTTTGAGAGGCCTCAAACAATAATACTGAAGTCAATCCAAGGATAAGCGATGCGTACAAAATATAAAGTGATTGACATGAATGTAATTACCTTCTTTGTTCAAATAAATAAAGAATTGTGATTGTCAAGGTTATAGCTGCAGAGTTGATTGTTATAAAGGCATTTAAAGGACATTGCTGACAGAGGCCTTTTGTTTTTTTTTCCTCCCTTTTTTGATTCACTGCTTTTAAACAACTGCTGTCTCAAAGACAAAGGCGCAAAAAACCTGACCTTTTTTTCACAGTTGAGATGTTATTTTTGATTACAGTAATTCAAGTATAACTCAAAACTGCTGTGGGTAGGTGTGCAGGGCAGAGGCTCTCACGCATAGGCACACACACACACTTGCAGGTGTGCACACACAAAAACACATACAGAGAATTACGAGCCCTTCTTTTTTTTAAGAGATATTAAGATAAAGACATGTGTTACAGTGGCCACATCCTGTGCACTATAGAAGAGAGTGAGAGGCACGCACACTGTAAAGCATACACTCACCTCACACACACACACACACATGCAACTAGGCACACACACACACACACACACACACACACACACAAGAAACATGCATGCAGGGGAGAAGCATGATACCTTTCTCCACATGAAACTCAGACACATTTCTTCTCACACATCAAAGTTTCTAATTGGAGAGTCCCTGAGCTCAAAAGGTGAAGCTCATAGTGTAAGTTGTGAAGAAAAGGCTCGTCTCCATCCTCCTGATTAAAACAGAACAGGAAGTAGCAAAGACCCAGCAGATTTATTTTTTTAAGTCAAATCTGTTTACTTCTCACATGTTGTCTCCCTCCGTAAATATGCATGACAGTCTGTTCAGATGCCTCATCATTGGACTATTTACACATCTTTCTTTTCCCACCTTTGCCATGCTCGCTAGCAGTTCTAGCTACAGTGACATACGATGTTGGCACGCTCACAACAATGTGGCAGTAACAATGTGAGGGCAAGCCCTATAGATGTGACAAATCAAAGCCAATTGACAGCAGCTTTTGACTAGTGCCAATGTATTAAGCAGTATAGCCTATGACTGGGCTCTCAGCTAAGGGCTAGACAAAGAGCATACACCCACATATTTTGACAAGGAGAGCTAGAAGGCCGACATTGTCGAAGCCAGCAGTTGTATTTATATTTTGTTAAGTTGTGGATACTCTGTTTTAATATATTTTTTGGTATGTATATATTTTTACCCTCCTTCTTCACAGATGGGACCTGGGGGGGCAAGATTTAACCACTCCACAAAATCAAATGCATTTTCATTTTGCTTTGTTAGCATTTGGTGGTGAATACTATTCATTTTATTTGTCAATTATTATTATAATTTATTAATTTTTTTGGATACTGATTGAACACTGGGTGTTAATACGGCACTTCTGAAGTTATTGAAACGCCACAAGCCGAAACCATCAGATTCAAAGTGCTTGAGTCAAGGAGAGAGAGAGAGAGAGAGAGAGACATAAAGAGAGAGAGAGGGAGAGACAGAGAGAGATACAGACATAAAGAGAGAGAGAGGGAGTGGGAGAGAAGAAGAGGGAGAGACAGAAAGAGAGAGAGAGAGGGGATAGAGAGAGATAGAGAAAAAAAACTTCCAGCATTAAAATTCAGAAGATAATTACATCGGCTACACCCCCACCCTGTTGAGAAAGTGTTATGTTTAATAGTCTCTATAAAGAAAATAGGTTTTTATCTCACTCTCATTTTCATTAATTCCTAATTGGGGTGGGGGGGGGGGTGTCTGTTATTATTTCTTAGATTAAAATAAACATAGCCTGTCCCATGTTCAAACCCATCACACTACACACTAGGCACGATAAGGACTCCATGCCTCTGTGCATAAATAAACAATTCCGTCTCCACTGGTGGAATTAAGTTGCTTACAGCCTTAAGCTAAGCTACTCTGATTTATATTTATGTTTATTTATATATTTTTTTCTCAAAAGACTTAAAAGCACATCTTGGCTTGTGCAAATTAAGTTCACCGTTTTCTTTTTTTTTTGACCTGCTTTATATGTATATCTTTAATTAGTGTCTTGTTTAGCTTAAACCGACTGATTATCGCGCAGTCGTGACCTAATTACCGCACGCGCTTCTCAACGCCGGCGTAGTGCCCTGAGGAGCAAGCGAAAGTTACCTTTAAAAAACTTGTGTAATCATTAGCAACGAGCCTCCCTTAATCCCACTAAACATACACTTATCTAGCCCGGGCCGGCCTGTGTTTGCTGGGTAAGAAGAGAGGGGGGAGGGGTTTATTAAAGACGTTTATTAATCGCTGTGGTTAAAACAAGTCTGTCCCTATACACTCCTAGTCTTTGCTTATGTTCCACAGGGATTCAGACTGCTATAACCTGCAGTGAATGCAATGGTGAAGAAGGCCTTATTTCTTCTGTTTGGTTTAATGCAAAGGTAACATAGCAGAGCAGTGTCAGGGGACAGTTGTTACAGCATACAAATGTGCAAGTGAGATATTGTGTACCTTTTAAAACCTGAATACACACACACACACACACACACACACACACACACACACACACACACTCAGACACACACCACAGTTCTGCTTTGGTCAACAAAATAGTGTATACTATCTCATTAAGCTGATAAGTATGCTGCATGCTAACAGTGGAAGCCACTGTGTGTTAATGAAAGATTGAAATCATGAAATCATCATGTATATTTCACAGTACAAGTGTATACGTCCTGTAGCTGTATCTGCTCTGTTTTTGTGAGCAAAGTATCCTATCAAAGCACACCACTCTGGGTGTGTGAAGGTGGCTATTTTAAACAAAGACATTAAGCATGTGAGTTATGTGAGGAATGTGAAGCTATTTTGGTTCATTCAATATATGTTTTTTGACATAGACACTATATCTTTAAGCAATAGCACACGAGAGGGAGCATGTTGTCGCTCTATATCAGCACTGCTGTGATTCGGTCGTAGGCACGAGGCCGCAGGCCGAGTGCCGAAGAGAAACACAGCAGTGCTGATATAGAGCGACAACATGCGACCTCGAGTGTGCTATTGCTTTTATACAGCAGTTTTACATCTGAAATTCACAAGTTAACTTTAAAATGTTATCTTTAATAATTTAAGAATGTATTTGCTTCCGCCAACACAAATAGTTCGACAACAGCAATCAGAGCGGAGCGCGTTGCTAAGCAACAACTTTACGCGAGTGAACTCGTCTTGCTTTGTTTACTCTGGTCACATTAACCACGGCGGCCCGATGTCCCGTAAAAATCACCAAAGAAACGGAACGGCGGATCTTAATCTAGTTGGTAATAAGGTCCGCTGCCCAATCCAAACCCCCACGCTTAATTTCCCAGAGTTTATGAGTGTATTTCGGCCCGGGGGAAGTAACGTTATACAATGAGGTGGGCAAGCTAGGCTAGGCTAATATGCTGCGCTCGTATTATTCAGCAGCCTGAGCTTATCTCCACACACTATTGCTGTCTTCAGTAACGTGAGTGTGAGCGACTACCGCACACTGTCTCTGTCTGTGTGTGGCAGCGATGCCCTCTCATAGGGGAGAGACTCGCCACAGTCAACCTGAGTCACACACACACAGATAACACACAAGTGAAGCTCCGGCTCATCAGTGAGCCGCGGAGTGATTTTGACAGTTGGTATACAGTTTGGTGAACAGTCCCGAGTGATGTTGTTGGCTAATATCAGCACTCCTTCAGAACGCTCAGAAGGTCTCTCGTCCAATCAAATCACTCGCTCAGAACCAACTGCTGTATAAATCTGCATAACACCATTATTAGTGGAAACTACACAGGTAGAATTCTAAGGGCTAAAGCACTGAATAAAAAGTAAAAACATATGTTTAAGTGTATGTCAGTTGTATAGAGGTTTGATCCCTTTTGATCCACAGACTAAACGATCTAAACGGTTGTCATTTAACATTGGATTTGTTTTCTTTCTTACCTGAAGATGGTGAAGAGGGGTGTGGGCTGTCATCCTGGACGCTTCCGGTCTGGGAGTGTCCTCCTCCGGCCCCGCTCTCCTCGGTCACATTGGAGGACCCGGGCGTGGTGGAGCGGCTGATGGACTGGGACTCTGGGTCACTGGCTGACCCGCGGCGTTCCTCCAGACCCTGTTGCTGCACTGCCTCCTCCATGCCTCTCCTGTCTTTAGCGTGGGTGCGGGAGTGGACCACCATCTGATGGTAGGTTCTGAAGACCCGGCCGCAGTCGGGGCACTCTGAAGGCCTTTCCTTCGGGCCAGAGAGGCTGTAGTCCATGTTTGGGCTTCCCAAGCCGGCCAGGGCCCCGGGAGCCTCGGCGTTACCGTGGTGAGATATTATGTCACGGTGACTGTCAAAGCCTCTTCCGTCTTCCTTCATGGAGATCAGGGCTCCGCTAGCGACCTTGGACCCCTGCAAGGCTTCCGAGAGCTGCTTCTGCTTGGAGCTATCGTTGGAAGCAATCAGGTAATCCTGTTTTTCCTTTGAGAAAGCAGCCAAGGCACCAACCATCTCATCTTCCTGCGCAGTGGGTATATGGTGCTGGTGCTGCTGTTGCTCCTTGGGCATGAAAGCCCTGTCCATAGCCATGCCTCGGGCCATTATCTGCCAGGCCTGGTAGCTGTTGAGGGAGTCCATCTCAGCCACTTTTGCAGCCGCCTGAAGGCGCTCCATGCAGCTCGACTTGAGAGGGGGCACGAGGTTGAGACAACCCAGGAGTGAGCGCTTCTCGTTTTCGCCCAGGCCATGGCCCATCCCTCCTGCCATTGGCCCCAGTAGCTTCCCTAGCATCTCCTTTTCCTTCATGGCCATCCCTGCTTTAGCCAACATTTGGTGCTGCTCACTCAGGCCCTGTTTGTCTGGCGAAAGGAAGCCTCCCTGAAGACAGGAGATGTAGCGTGAATACAGGTTAGCGTGAGCTTCCTGAGCCAGATTGCTCATGCTATTGACGGCAGCCATGTCCTGCTCACTGGGCTGGGGGGGCTTGTTCTTGATGGCCAGCTTGTTGAGATGGACCTTCATATGGTTCTTGAGGAACCAGGGTTCCTTGAAACGACGGCCACAGATTTGGCAGCAGTGTTCGAAGGAGTCCTTGTGCTTGCGCATGTGGCCCTTGAGGAACCAAGCTTGGCTGAACACCTGGCTACACACTTCACAGCGGAATTCATTGGCCACCTGCGTGCCGCCACCAGCACCGCCGCCCGTGCCCAGCGTGTTCTCGGCTGTGATGTGGGACTTCTCCACGTGACTGATCAGATCCTCTTCGTGGGAGGCGGCAAACTCACACAGGGTGCACTTGTAGGGCTTGTGTAGGATGCGGATGTGGCGGTCCAGCTCCTCACGCTTCTTGAACTTCCCTTTGCAGAAGGTGCAGCGGAAGCCTGTAGCTGGGTTCAGGGACTGGTCATCCTGGGTGCCGGCCGGCTTAGGTGAAGTGGAAGGTTGGGAAAGTGTGTCTGGAGTGGTGAGGCCAGACGGGGGCAGGAGGCCACAGGCTGAGCCTAGCTGCTGCTGATGGGGGTTAGAGATGCTATTGAGGCCCAGATGGGGTGTTGGAGCGGTCTGGAGGAGACTGCTGCTCCCTCTCATCTGCTTGTCCCTAAGGATGGCCCTCTCCTCCAGCTCATGAAGCAGCCTGTTCTCCTCTCGGACACGGCCGCGGCCCTTACCCAGGTTCCCCAGCTTGTGAGTGCGGAGGTGGATCTTCAGGTTTCCTTTTTGAGCCGCTCTGTGGTCACAGTAGGGGCACTTGAAGGGCTTCTCTCCCGTGTGTGTGCGCATGTGCAGTGACAAGATGCTGTTGAAACGGAAGCGCTTACCGCACAACGGACAGGGATACTTCCTATTCTTGCGGGCGTCGTCTTCAATATCATTCATCTGGGACATGATGCCCAAGTTCTGGCCGTTGAGAAACTGCTGCAAATCGACACGCCCGTTCAGCCCACTCAGTGCGCCCGCATCAATGTCTCGGTTGAGCTGATTGGCTAGCAGAGCCATCTGACTGCTGATAGGTTGATTTGCCAGGGCTGCGTGGTGGGTCTTCTCATCCAAAGGCGTGGCTGCTTTCTCCTCGGGGATCTGTTGTGGGCGGTGTAAGTCAGGAAAGGCGTGTCCTAATTGGGCAGTAAGCTGATGAAGCTTTTGGCTGATGGGGTAGCGGCCATTTAACACTGCACTGCTCAGATGGGCATCAGTGTCAGTCACCGCCGATGACACACCAAGACACAAACTAGAGTCCTCCATCCTATAAAAACCAGGGAGAAAGAAGGACCATGTTAGAACAAATGGAATGCATCATTTCATAGAAACTAGGTACTCTGCAATGTGTACACTTTGTATGTGTTTGCCAGATGACAAATATAATATTATCAAACCACATGTTGAAGTCTAATGTGTGACTTCATATGGGCAAACAGCACCTGTGCCATGTCACCCAGTGGAGGGAAGTTAAATGTATTGTCTTGAAGACACAGAGCAATGTGTGACTGTGTCAGCACCTAAGAGCCCGAAGAAATGCGTGTGACTCCTCAGAACTTTTTCAAAAAACGTAACACCATTTTGGATGGAATAATTACTCTGTAAACACACTGAGCAGTGTATAATTAAGCTCCTTGTGCCCATCCTATCAGAATTCCACCAATTACACGCCTTAATGAAACGGAGCAACGGCATTGTCGGGAAGCCACTGCAATACTACAATTATGATATTAACAATAGCACTTAAAACCAAGGGGTTATTCCGGTAAACACAGCGCTCTTATCTTGTTGCCACGACACTTGTCTTGGCGCAAAATTCCATTAAAGAGCTACACTGCATTTGATGTGAATCACTTTACTCTGCCCCTGCTTTTTTTTCCCATACGCCCCATTCTCTCTCTGTCTGTCTTCATCTCTCACTTGGCTTTACTCTCTACAATTTTACAGTTTCTAAGACGGAGAAAATGACAGTTGGCTACATTAAAAAGGGATCCCAACACACGGTTGATACAGTTGAAACACAATAAATTCAAAGGGACATCCTTAACTCTTAAGAGGAATATTTATTTTCCTATGTACTGTACCATACCATACCACATAATCATTTGTGTAGCTTGTGGTCGCTGTAATTCTACAAAAAAATAAATCACAATTGTATTAACCTTTACTGTGCAGTCAGTGAACATGGTCATATGTGTGACATCGGTTTATAAATAACAACACAACGAATAAGAGTGGGTTTAATGCAGATCCATCTGTTCTCCAGATGGAGAGTGTACTAACGTCTAACCGCACACTTCCTCTGGCTGCTGGCAGGGGTCAAAACCCTTTAGAAAAACACACCACGGTTCTGCTTTGGTCAACAAAATATTGTATAATATCTCATTAAGCTGATTAGTATGCCGCCTGGTAACAGTGGAAGCCACTGTGTGTTAATGCTAAAGATTTAAATGCTTAAAAAAAATGCTTTCATGGAGGGGCAAGCGTGAGGTGCTTACATTAGGGTGTTTCCCTCTTAAGAGGAAGTTGGGTAATCTTACGGTCTTAAGATGCAACTCTGTGGTGTTTGTTATCTTTGAAAGTTGCAACAGTGTACGGACCCAATATGACAGTAACGGGGCACACCCATATTAAATATGTTCACACATACATATATTTTACTGGCAACCAATGGCGGTTTTTGCCAGGAACTCACTGTCTCCCCACCTACGATATGTATCTAAAACACGTAGGAATCTAGATGCTTCTGGTAATCTATTGCTTGGCTGTTTTGTTTTTTTTATCAATTGAATCCCATTCATTTGAATTGTTTCCCTCTTTTCCCCTCTCTCTCTCTCTCCCATCAGTAGGAGGTTTAGTAGACATAAGGGTTGCCTGTTCTTTGAGCCACTTGCCCCTCCAACACACTGTAGATTTGTATCTGCTTGGGATATGAATCGGACACTGTGACCATGCAGCTTCCCCTTGTGTTTAAAGGAATGTGACACTGGTGGGCTGCCCTTTGAATTCTCCTCGTCTCTCCACCACAACTATCTTAAGCAGTCGTACTGAATTCATGGAGAGTATAATACGCATGCTATGTTCTGCAGGCTTATGTGTGACACGTGATTGCGTCAACGCCTAATGCCTACTACTTCAATTTAGACAGATCTTAGGATATTGTAAAGCATTTGACTTGAAAAATGCTAAGCTCATCTTAAAAAAAACATTTGATATGTCCTAAGGCTAATAACGAAAAGTTCATACTAGATTAAATTGGATATACATGGTATATGTGTACATTTATTTTGAGCATTTTATATCGCGAGAGAAAGATAAAACTTTGTTAGACTGCTTTAAATGGCTAAGGTTTTAAATTGTATTTATGTGACACCCCCAGCTTCTATCACCATGCAGGCGTGCTTATATCGGAGGAGACCTTATTTTGAATGGGGCCCTTTTTAACAGAGGCGGCGGCTGCCTTTTGGAATAGAAATCTGTGATTTAAACTGAGGCTGATGAGCTGTTGCTCATTTGGGGAGATAGCAGCTTTGCCCTTTTCTTCAATTTGATTTCTGCCTTTATCTTTTAACATATAACAATGGCGGAGAGACAATGGAATAATGTGAAATGAACTGACAAATCCAGTTTGTGTTTTTTTTTCTTCTTCTTTTTTTATAAACGTATCTTGGCTGACGAGCGTATGCAAATGAGGAACATTAATATGCCTGCCTTGCTCCCGAGTCATTTTATATTTTTTCCCCTGATTAAAAAGGACATTTCTTATGTGACATCCCCCCTCTGCTCATATCAACACACACACACACACACACACACACACACACACACATGCGAGGGAATTTGAGGGTGATGTACAAGAAGGAACACACACACACACACACACACACACACACACGCACACACACACACACACACACACAGGCAAACGCACCCCATTTGACTACAGACAACAATTCAATATGCCCTCTAAAAGACACAATGAATATGTTGCATCTCACCCAGCCCTATCAAACGGCTTCCCACACCAAATAACATCCTCACCTCTTTCTTTGAAATCCACCTAGCTGTTACTATTACAGAGTCCCGTGCAAAATATTAAATGTACAGATGAAAAACAAACTCAAATACGCGATATTAATGGGACAATGTTAATGCTTTTAGGAGATCAAGGCTCAGGTTTTGTCATTCTTACCGGTTGTACTAGGGAAAGACTTTGCCAGTGCTCTGCCACTTTGTCTGGATTATGTCTGACTGTCTCTGCCATGGCTGCTGTGTGTAGCCTCCGTGTAGACTCAAAGCACATCCACTCTCTATAGCCTTCAGACTAGAAGAGTGTGTATATATGTGCCGTTATTCTAACCTGTATAACCTTATCATTTCCTGGCATGTGCAGCATTGCTGTCTCATTAAAAACTATTGGCTCTTCTGGTACCTCCAAAACCACAGAGACTTCCTTTAGCATTTTCTCACGACAGTTCAAGTTGTTGTCTTTATAGTTTGTGGTTTAATATTCAGCAAAGCTCCACGTGCGCACCCATAAACACACACACACACACACACACACACACACACACACAGCAACTGATTTTTTTCTCTAAATGCATTTTCGTCTTTTTCTCTTTCGAAGCCTCAGCTTAATTATAAGTGGTATCTGTAACACAATGGAAAGTGTATTTCAGTCAGCATTTGAATGTGCGCCGTTCATTTTCCTAGTCTTATCAATAGTACCCATGCATCATAAATGCAAAAGGGATTTATATGTGTTTTCTCTCTCATTTTAATCATATAAATTATTGAAGTAATACGAACAGCGGCGGTGTCAATACTAAGGAATGGCAGCGGCCCCCTATTATAAAATTCATAATACAATAAACAATTTCACAAACAAACTTACTTTACTGTCAGGGTTGTGAGTTTTTTGTCATAAAACTTATTGGTCTGACATTTAAGGCGAGATGGGGGGGAGGAAGTGGAGGGATCGAAAAGCCATTAGTTGAACTTTACTTTGTTGTTTTGACACGTATCGACACCAAACCCTTTTCGACTAATCACAAGGCAATACCTCATTAAGTCCTGACGAACAAAATTCACAGCGTTAAACAGATCAATCTCGAATCAGAATGGGCTGAATTCCATCATATTTGCAACCAAGTCATTAATGAGATATTGGGGGGGGGGGAGGGAGGGAGGGGGGAGTTTGCAGCTGTACAGCAATATGATGTTGAAGGGGACAATGTGGGGAATTTGCCATATGTTACATGTTATAGTTGAATGCTAAACAGGTTGTGATTACACACACAGTGACATTTAAAATGATCTTCTCATCATTTTAAATATCTATTGCTTTGAGGTAGAAGCTGGTGTACTTAAGAGTTTGGTATAGGCCCGAACAGACCAGATATGATTTTGCGACTGGCTTGTGTTTAGTTTCAATTGCAGGTGGTCTTTGGAAGCCATCTCATTAATCCAATACAGAAAATCTGCCTTGTTTTCCTCCCTCTCTCTCTCCATCTCTCTCTCTCTCTCTCTCTCTCTCTCCATCTCTCTCTCTCTCTCTCTCTCTCTCTCTCTCTCCCTCCCTCTCTCTCTGACTATGACTGCGTTATTACTTTCTGTAATGAGGCGAACACACTGTGAACTGCACACAGAAGGCAGTCACACACGAGCCCCTGCCAGATTCAAATCCTTAACCCCCATCCCATTAGCCTGGCTCCGCCCGCCCTCCTACTTCCGGCCAAATTTCATTTTCCCTTCAGTAGTCAGTCTGGTGATGGGGTGTATCAGTGGGATCCTGCTCGACTCAGATTTCTGAGGGTCCAATCAGCGAACAGAGGGAGTGGTTGAGAACGATGACGTCGAAGTTGCGCGCGAGTTTCAGTTGTAGTCAGAACAATAACAGGAAGACAATGGAGAAGGAAGCAAGAGAAGCTATTCTGTCTGTTGTTGCAACGCTGCCGAATATCGATGCATTAAAGCCGGAGCAAGAAGAAGCCTTGCTGAATTTCGTTGGTGGCCATGATGTTGTGGCACTTCTCCCCACCGGGTTCGGGAAAAGTTTGATTTTCCAGCTGGCTCCGTTAGTCGTGAAGGAGTTAGCGAAGGAGAACGCTAGCTATGCTGCTAAGCCGATAGTTGTTGTCGTCTCCCCTCTGGTCGCACTTATGGAGGACCAAGTGAAGGAGGCAGAACAGTTGGGAGTTCGTGCTGGGCAGCTCGGTGTCCATGATGACGGTGACATTCTGGCTGGAAACTTTAGTCTGGTGTTCGGAAGCCCCGAGTCCTGGCTGCTAAATAATAAATGGCGACGAATGCTAGCCTCAAGCATTTACCAGGAAAACCTCATTGGCATCGTCGTTGACGAGGTCCACGTTACCTACAAATGGTAAGTTAGCACTTAATACCGTTAAAGAACATAATAGGGCTGTTTTTGCAAACTCGATAGCTTAGGCTAACGTTGTCATTTTGCATTCAACATGCATTCAAAGTCTGTTAGATTCATGAGGAATTGTACTCTTCATTTCGTTTTTCTCAGGGGCGAGGCTTCCAAAGGCGAGTCGGCATTCCGGGACAGTTTTGCCAAGCTCGGGGAGCTAAGATCCATTGCCAAAGAGGGTGAGTTGAATGCACTGCCCTCTGTGTTGCTCATCTTACATGTTGTAGAATATTTCATTTGTATGCTATTATAATGTCAACATTCTGTATAGATATATCTGTTGCAAGGATTAGTTACTGTCCCTGTAATGTAACCGAATTGCGTGATCACTCGGAAAGTGCATTCATGTTCATAGCGCTCTTCATTAAATCCTCCCTGCCATAGTCTATTAAACAAACACTAGACAACTTGTTGGGTACGTTATGAAATGGGTGTTAATTGTGAACTTTTTTACTCTACCAGGTACACCTGTTTTGGCCCTGACTGCCTCCGCTGACATCAAGTCCAGAAGCAGAGTCATCAGACTTCTCCATATGGACAATGCAGTTTCCATCATTGCCAGTCCCAACAAGAAAAACATCCGTCTTGGGTTGTGCAAGGTGCCCACTCATCACATGAACTGCCTAGACTGGATTGTGCAACATGCAAAAGACAAGGGCTCAACAATGCAACCAATATTAATTTATTGCCAAAGCCTGAAATCAGTGGGTAGAGTTTTCTCTTATTTAAAGGCAGAACTGCAAGCACATGCCTGGGTAGGCTGTGATCCGGACTGCAGAAGTGAGAACCTCCTGATTGGCATGTTCCACAGCAAAACCCTCCCCCAAAACAAGGAGAGAGTGTTGGCTTCAATGAGGGGGGAAGGGAATTGCCGGATAGTTGTGGCAACAACAGCTCTGGGGATGGGGTTAAATTTCCCTAATGTTTCACACGTGGTAATGTACGGGGCTCCAAGTGACCTAGAGGTGATTTTACAACAGGCAGGCAGGGCTGGGAGGCATGGTCAGCCATCACATGCCATCCTCTACAACACCGGACAGTACTTCAAGGTGGATGAAGAGGTGAAAAAACTGCTTGCTGTTGGAAAAGACATGTGTTTCAGGAAATCTCTCTATTCACATTTTGAAGCAGAACCCAGTAACGTAGAGCCAGGCCATCTCTGTTGTACATACTGTCAGACTGTTTGCTCTTGTTCATCTGGAACATGTACAGAAGCCACGCCAAAGTATGAACCTACTGAAGCTGAACCAACTGATCAGAGATCTAGGCATGTGGCTGTAAATGAGAAGTCTTTGATTGCAGATTTGCTGAATGACTACAGAGGTAGTTTAACCAATTCATCCATTCCACTGTACACCTCACATGCAGCCTGCACTGGATTCAGCCAGCAACTGGTTGATGCAGTATTGACCCACTGTCAATACATATTTGACCTCACATACATTATCAATAACCTTCCTGTGTTTAAATTGGACCATGCAAAGGAGATTTTAATTATCATCAGTGATGTTTTTGGGGATATTGATGGTGATTTGCAATATGATTCAGAGAGGCATGCAACTGACCCAGATCTCTATTACAGTGAATACTTTGACGATGATGATGATGTTGAAGATGCACTCCTAAGCCGTGTCAGTAGCTCTGAGTCTGAACAGTGAAGTCAGTGATGCTTGTGATCGGAACACTTAAACCCTCTTTTGTGTACTTGTGCAGGAACATGGTTGGTGTCAGTTGTACCTATTTTGTAAATGCGTTTGGTTGTAATTTGTGCAATTCTACAAAATGTGCTAAATAAAAGTGCAAAACAAATACTTGTAAGACCATTATTAAGTTATAAAGGAAGCGATGAGACGTACTATTAAAAGGTATTCTTTAAAGATTCAAGTGTTGTCATATGCAAAATAGGAAACATGTTCTCAGTCATACAATGGAATTCTTCCTTGTTTTCCACAGAGTGAATGCCAAGAAAGAAATTAAAATATGCAGTATACAAGTAAAATAGAAAAAAAGCAGCAACAATTCAGAATATACATTTTTATTTACCAGGCAAATAGAGCAGCAACTAGGTAAAACAACAACTATATGCTCAAATAAAACTTAATAGTGCAAATCAAAGAAAGTGTGCCGTTGTGCATAACCAAAATGTAAACAGTGGTGGCAGTCCTGAGGTAGAATAATAACAACAGTAACAGCAGACTCCTATCTGTTGTTTAGGAGTCTGAGGGCAGTGGGGAAGAAAGAGTTTTTTAGTCTGGCTGTACAACAATACAGAACATACAATTTACAAGGCAAATAGAAGAGCTAAAAACTAATTAATTTACTAATTCAACCAAAAAGTACTTATAACAATATACAATAACAATATTAACTATGTACACATTTATACAAACATTCCAAGTAATTCGGTAACAGAGCTTCAAATGAAGTACAAAGGTCTGGTAGGACCAGACTAGGAGCATTACAGACCAGGAATGACAGTACTGTGTATAAATAGATGGGCCATCACGAGACAGCACTGTTCCCATGTTGATTAAAGTGCTACAGCCCTCCAGTCTTTCAGCCTGTCACGCATCCACCGCCACACATCTTTGTAATTTAGCTTGGCCAGAATGTTTCTGTCAAAGCTGGGGAATGCAGAGTAGTCTCTTCCCGGTTGGTGGTTGAAGACTTCCGTCTTCCTGAACACCTCAACCAAGATGAAAATGTTGTTTTGGAGATCAGCTGCATGGTGGATGCCACTGGGCCGGGATAGCTGCAGCTCTCCGTCTGTTGTGTCCATCAGGGTTTTCAATATGCCAGCAGACCTGCTGACCCTGCCAGCTGTTCTCTCTGTAAGGTTAGTGCCTTTGTTCTTCAGAAAGGATTTGAGGAAGTTGTTGAGGTGCTCGAGGTGCAGATCCAGAGGAATGTTAATCATCGCGCAGCATTTTCGGCAAATACGATAAGACCGAAGCGACGTATTGTCAATGACAAGACCCAGCCTCGACAGTTGACTGCAAACATTATCTGTGTCCTTAGTATCGAATATTAATTTAGAATTTTTAATTGTTCCTTGAACTCTAAAACTAGATAAACAAAACCTGCAGTTATCGTTGACAGACATCTCCACGCTTCATCTTGTTTTGTTTGTGTACTCTGCCTGCGCCTGCGCGCAACGTAGTTTCCGGCCGGTCCCGGCGCATGACATACGTCACGACCAAACGCTATTGTGATTGGTTATGGCAGATCCAGAGTGGCACTGGGCAGATCCAATAGTTTTAAACTTCAACAGACACCCGCCTCCAAGTGAGTGAACGTTTGCCAATTACAGCACCTCCAGACCTTCTGTACAAATGAAATGAAGTACGATGGTCTGGTAGCACCAGGCTACCATCCCATGCTCAGAGCCTCTTGATCACAACTCATAACTATCTATCGCTATCAAAAAGAATGTGAGGCTTCAGAAAAGGGTGGTTCTGTGTTGCAAAGAGTAGAATAGAATAGCAGACACATGGCCAAGATCAGATCTCATCTTGTCTGCAGATACAAGCGTTGTGTTGAATGTTTATTGTTTTTCAAATAAGTGAAAACATGTAGACACTTGAAAATTAAAAAATAAATGTAAATATATATATATATATATATATATACAGTCATATGAAAAAGTTTGGGAACCCCTCTCAGCCGGCAACATTGCACTGATTTGTTGAACCATGTACAGATACACAATCTGCAGCCAGATGTTCTTGCAGGTCTTTGGAGGTGATCTTTGGGTTGTGTGCAACCATTCTCACAATCCGCCGCATATGCCGCTCTTGTACTTTTCTTGGTCTGCTAGACCTGGGTTTAACTGCAACTGTGCCTGTGTCCTTCCATTCCCTGACAACGTTCCTTACAGTAGAAATTGACAATTGAAACCTTTGGCAAAGCTTCTTGTAGCCTTCCCCTAAACCATGATAATGAATAATCTTTGTTTTTAAGATATTTTGGGAGCAGTTTTGATGGTCCCATTCTGTCTCACTTCAGCAGAGAGTCAAAGAGAAGTGCAACTTGCATTTAGGCACCTAAAATACCTTTTATCATGATTAAACAGACATTTCTATGAGGTTCAAGGCTTAACAACATAATCCAACCAACTTTGTGTTTAAAGTCATCAGTTTTACATGCTGTTACATGCATTAAAATCAACAAAACCACCAGGGTACCCATATTTTTGCACAGCCAGTTTTTCACATTTTATTTTATTTCACACAACCAAATACTGCTTTTCAAAAAATCTTTGTTTGGAAAACATCCCAGTACTTAGCTGTTCCTGGTAAATTAAAGACATACCACTTTTATCTTTTTTTTGTGAAAGCAGAGTCAATTATAATGCCGGCTGAGAGGGGTTCCCAAACTTTTTCATATGATTGTATATATATACAGTATGTGCCTTATATTCCCTCATTCACAAAATAAGGGCCACGTCAAGGAAAAGTAAAAAAAATATATATATATACAATTACGATGATAAAATTATATTTTACGAGAATAAAGTTGTTCTTTTGTGAGAGGAAAAGTAGTCATTTTAAGAGAAATATAAGTTTTAATATTAGGAGAATAAATATCTATCTCTAACACACAGCTTAAAACTACCTCTCTTTTCACGTAATAATATAATCATGTTTACGTCTCGTAAAACTACAACTCTATACTGTTAATAACTTTTTTCTCCTATAATTACAACTTTTTGTCTCTTTTCTTCTCATGATATTGTATTCTTTTGTTATACCAAGGGTCTACTGGATCACTGAGAGAGTGCTTCCAGTTTACCATACGCCAACCACATCCTCATGAACCAGCCTGTAGCCAACAAACCTTCTGTAACACAACACTGGAAATACTAAAAGAGTCACTATATGTTCACATGAAACGTCCAACGATGTCATCTCTTGAATAACGTACTGTACCATTCACACTGGCCTCTCCTCCTGCCTTAACACAGACAACATACCAGCACGGGAGCAAGGATTTGAACTCAATAGATCAGTATATAATAATGAATGAACAGGAGCCCTCTCTTGCCTCTCTCTCCCTCTTTTTTTCTTCTTCTCTCTGGCACAATATGTCATTGAGGGGCTGTTTAAGAGGTCCTGTCAACAGGTAGTTCAACTTTCAGCTCATCCCCGCTGATCAGTGGGAGCCCCTCCTGACAAGAGAGGGAAGAAAAGAAAGACACCGGGGGGGGAGAGAGGCAGAGAGAAAGAGAGAAAGAAAGAAAAATGTTGTGGCTCTCTTTATCCGTCCGTCGCTCTCTGACAAGCCTTTGCAAGGGGGATGCCATGGGAGGGAGATCAATGCTGGGACAAGCGGATTCCCACAGTTCATTGTTCCAGGGCCCAAGCCAAATCATCTTCTCCCCAAGACGGGCCCGGGTGAGGCTCAAAGCTTTCCCTTTATGATAACCATCCCCTTGGTATTATTCCCACTATGATGATGGTGACCTGCAGATGTCTCTCGCTCTCTCTCTCCCTCTCCCTCTCCCTCTGTGTGTGTGTGTGTGTGAGAGCACCTCTCCCTTTTTTCCCCGAGTGCGCTACAATAGCATTCACAGCGGCATGGACAGACCCCTGCAGTATAGAGAATAAAGGACAACGATGGAGCAGGAGATTAATAGTGCCAAACATTTGTTAAAGCGCTCTCTTGTTTAGTGAATGTACAGAGATGGGAGCCAAGCCAAAAAAAAATTGAATAGGAACTATACAGTTATTGACCTGATAATGATAGTGAATGTGACTGGTCTTAAACAATTAAAAAAAAACATATTTACATTCTTATATACTGTATAACTCTGGCTTCTTCGGTGCACTTTTAATGTATGGCCATATGAATTAAATGCCTTTTATATTTTTGTGTGTGTGTGGGTGTGTGTGTGTGTGTGTGTGTGTGTGTGTGTGTGTGCACTTGTGTGCGTGTGTGATAGACAACAAACATGACAGTGTCGAGGGCTCACGCCTGGTTAGACTGCTGGGGAAAGAAAGAGGCCAGAGAGACAATGACCACAGTGTATCTGTCATAGCTTACATCACTGGTCACCCCTCTTGCGCTGCATGTCAATGTCGCCAAACAGACAGACACACACACACACACACACACACACACACACACACACACACACACACACACACACACACACACACACAGCCACACAAATCTGTATAGGTCACATTATGGGCCAGAGCTGCATTTTTATGGTAGATGACTGCAGTGATGATGACATGCAAGATTTCAAGATTGAGGGCTTTAAACAAAGTGGAATTGAATAGAATTGAGTTCCGTCTCTCTCTCTCTCTCTCTCTCTCTCTCGCTCTCTCTCTCAGGTGTCGGCAGTGAGAGAAAGAGACAAACAGCAGAGGAAAGGATAGTTGAATGTCAATACGGACCCCCTAAATAACAGAATATCAGAAATAATTGCTGTTTTCTTCCGCTCACGCTGGGCACATTCTGGTTCGAGTTTTGCATAATGACTAGATTTGGGGAGGGGTGGGGGGGGGGGGGGTAGGTAATAGTGGTGGTGGGTGTGAGACGGTAGTAAAAGGGAGGGGTTGTTGTGACAGGTGCTGAAATCAAACTAAGGGGAGAGGCAAGGGGGGGAGACAAAGGTTCAATTTAACCAAGAGGAGACTTTAATTGTTACGCAGCTAATTAAGAGAAGAAAGATCTCTTTTCTTTTTTTCTTCGACTATTTACTGCTAAGCTGTGTGTGCATACATCGGGAGGTAAATTGTGCCTTCGAGCAAAGTGAGCCAATGGTAAAGAGCCTGTGTTGTGTGTGTGTGTGTGTGTGTGTGTGTGTGTGTGTGTGTGTGTGTGTGTGTGTGTGTGTGTGTGTGTGTGTGTGTGTGTCTGTGTTTGTGTTTGTGTGGATGCTATACCTCAACATATAACATCTCATTTCACAGCTTCTCTCTGCTGTTGGGAGTTGGGGGACTTTCTTGCTAAAACCAAAGTATACGGCTAATTAGCGCCACTCATTACAGGAAGCCAGTCAGGTAATTATTTTACATCATGCTGCCGATAATTGAATGATTCTTCAATGTCTGTTTGAAAGTATCTCTCTCTTCTTTTGCGCATCTTCTATCACCCCCACCCCCCCTGAAAACACACACACACACACACACACACACACACGCACACACACACACACACACACACACACTAAACCCCTTCACTCCTTCTTTGTCTTTGAGCGAGAGATAAGAGAGAGAGACTGGATACAGGTATACCGCCATATGCTCGTGGCTGAATGAAAAAGCTCTTCTGTCGACGCAAATGGGATTTTTTAAATATTGAAAACTCGCCGCATGTCTTTTTAATATGACCGTGTTAAATCTCTCTTTATTCCATCACTTTGATAAACTCCCCCACTTTCTCTCTCTCTCTCTCTCTCTTCTCTTCTCCTACATTCTTCTTTTTTTCTCTTTGTTAATATGAATAGTTTGGAAAGGGGAAGAGAACTTCATCTCTCCCTCTGAAGAAGTAGTTCAACTTATTATGCAACCTCGCCGTATTGTTGTGTTCTTTAAAAGCACAGCACACTTCCTGTTTAAGAAAAAAAAACTAATCTAAACTAATCTTATCAAAGCCATCAGCTCACAGTGGAAATGCTTGTGATTTCTCTGCGCGAGCTACGATGTCTCTTAGCGTTGCATGGCCCTCATAGCTGCAATGGTTCTCACGTGCTGCGGAAAGAAAGAAAAAAAACTTCACCGCACTCTCTCTTGTCAAGTCAAAATTGTACAGTCAGCTAATGTGGCACTTAATACAAAAAACAAAAGAATGAGAGAGAGAGAGACAGAGAGTGAGAGCAAGAGAGAGAGAGAAAGCATTATATTTATTACGGGGGCTAATTGTAGCAGAGGAAGTGCTTTGGAGGGGTGTGCTCTCTGGAGAGAGGGCGGGGTGAGGGGGGGTGGGGTGGGGGGGGGGGCCTGGGGGACATAAAGAGAGCATGTTTATCTATAAAGCTTTATCAGAATAACACTGTGGCTGCTGGTGACTGTGCTCTTAAGATCACAGATGATGATGGAGAGGGGGGAGTGGAGAGAGGGGGATGAAAAGGTTTGAAAGGAGGAAATAAAAGAAATGAAAGAAGGAGACAAGGGGGGGGGAAGAGAGAGGGAGGAAGACAGACACACACACATGGCAGTGAGGCAGCGTTTGGCAAAAGATGCCAACGCCTGGGTGAAAGGCAGCCCTGATTAAAGCAGGAAGGGAGAATTTGAACCATCAGAGGAGTGGAGCACACACACACACACACACACACACACACACACACACACACACACACACACGTTGTGGACAAGCCTGGCCTTAACAAAAATGTAAGCTGTGTAACTGTTCAAGAAAAGTCATGCACGTGGAAAAGGACAGAAGACTACAGGCTGAAGCTACATTCAAAGTTGCGTGTTAGTGGGTTTATGAACATTTTGGCTTCACAACACTTGGGACCAAAATAAGTCCTATGAAAATGTGATTTCCAACCAGGGGGGCTTGTAGCTACCCAACAGGGCATCTCCTTAGCTGCCAAAGAGTATGTGGGAAGCTTTGGAGTAGGTAATGCTTATGTGCAAAAAAAATGTTAGCAACAGCTAAAGGTGATGGAGAAAATGGTTGAACAAGCTAGCAGTAGTTAAGAAATGATTGGTGTGTGTAGGTGAACAGTTTTTTTTTTTTAACCTTTATTTATACAGGTAAATCCCATTGAGACCGAAGACTCTTTTGCAAGGGAGACCTGTTTTCCTTTCCCACGTTACCATTCACACACACATTCCTACACCGATAGCAGGCTAACTATCAACATTCACACTTTGTCACAGTTAGCTAACAGGAACAGATAAAATAGTTGGAAATAGTTAGGTCAACTTATTTAATTAGTTAAAAGAACTAGCTTAAAGTTATCTTAAAGTATAGCAGATCAATGGATGAACTGCATATAGCTAAACGTAAAAGACAAATGATAGACAGTTAGCTTAAAGCAACAGATAAATGATTGAAATAGATAGATACATTGTTGAAATAGTTTGCTAAGTATCCCATAAATGGTTAAAAAAATAGTTAAATTCATGAAGGGAATTGCCACGACTAATTTGTTTACATTAAGTTGTTTTCCAAATATGTTTAGCCTATAGCCGATACAGATGCTAACATGCTATAGCCTCGTAGCATTAATGTGTGGTGTGTTTGTATGAGTCTCTGGCAATGTCCCAGGATTCCTTGCGTCTGTCTTCGCTAGGCGCTTCAGCTCAGCCCCTGTCTGTGCCCGTCAACACTGCATGTCTCCCATTCATCTCTGCCCTGCCTGACCTTCACCATCGTCACTCACTTATCTCCCACTACAAAGGCTACTGTACACACACACACACACACACACACACACACACACACACACACACACACACACACACACACACACACACACACACACACACATTTGTGAACATTAGCAGGGGGGCTAAGTTCATTAAGACAGTGTAGCCTATATTCATAATGAAAAATGACTTATTTGCACATATGAACTTCCAGTCCCATAGACATTCACACAGACACACACCTTCCCGGTTCAAACTTACTTCACGCACACACACACATGAACTCCTGTATAAGTGGATTATGTTCTGATGTGGGCCCTAATGATGCAATGCTGTCAATTGAATATCTCAAATATATATATAAATAAAAAATACATCAACATTCTGCACAGGGATGATGTGCTTTATGTATTTCCATCTGATAAGTTGCAAACAAAAAACTAAAAATATCTCTAAAATAAAATGTAGTTCAACTGTGGCCTTCGGAGAGGAATTATTTATATTCAGAGGAGGCACAACTTCTGACATTATTGGTTACTATGGGTGTGCTTGGCCGGGCAAATTTATATTGTTTATGACAAAAATATCTTGACATTTACAGTAGCTCTATGAAAATGTATTAAAGCAACTTGACGGAGCACTGAAGAGGCTGCATCACTTTCCCCTCAAAGTTCCTCTTCTCAACACACACACACACACACACACACACACACACACACACACACACACACACACACACACACACACACACACACACAGCCTCCATGAGTTCCAGTGCTGCCCCAGGGTGTTGGATTGTGGACAGTGGGGTGGGGAGGTGGAGCATGGGGTGTGGGTGGTTAAAATCTGCCGTTTCCGTTTACCACAAAACCCTTCTTCCTTTCTGCCTCACCTCCTTGGCAATGCCCCCCTCTCCCCCCTCTCTCTCCCTCACACACACACACACACACACACTCCTCCCATGCCTTTCCATATTTTCTACCCCTGTATCTGATTAAGTTAACAATGTGGTGTTATTTGCATGCTGATTTCCGCAGACCCCGAACCCCGCCCCCTCCGACATCGCCACACGCTTTCGCTCTCTCTCATTCTTTCTCTCTCTTTCTTTCACTCTCTCTCTCTCTTTCCCCCCTCTCTCCTCAATTCTCTGACAAACAAGAGAGGCAGGATCAGGAGTAATGTGATAGCACAGCAGCCAGCCAACGCAATCTGCCTCAAAGACCAGGTGTTCGCAATCCACCTCCCTCTTAATTCCTCCCCCCATCATTTCTCTTCTCTTGTGTTGTTTTTTTTTTCTTTTTTTGATTCCTGTAATTTTTCTCTCCTTTCTTCCCTCCTCCTAGTTCTTATTCTCCTTCTTCTTTGTCTATCTCTCTCTCATCTATCCCCGGTGTGTTTATAAGGTTGTATTATAATCAAAAAATCTGGAGCGGGGGGGGGGGAGAAAGAGAGAGAGAGAGAGAGAGAGAGAAAGGCCCTGTCTTTTTTTATTAATTATAGGCCGCAGCTGATGCGAAATGTATTCGGGAAAAAGCATCTTCAAAATAGGTCGGGTACAGTTTGCTATTCTTATCACATTTAAATGTCAACACGGTGCAAAGCCCTACAAATTAGTTCAGGCAGGCTTCAACCCCCATTTAACATTTAAAGCGCCATTCTGTACGGGGCTCAAAGAGCGATTTAAATCAGTTTACACACACACACACACACACACACACACACACACACACATATATATATAGAGAGAGAGAAAGAGATAGCGCTTCCGCCGTCTTTCAAACTTCTCATTTCAACACAGACATTTAACTGCCAACCTTTTGCCTGCAGAGAATTCAGTTCGCCGTCGAGAGAGAGAGAGAGAGAGAGAGAGAGGGAGGGAGGGAGGGGAAAAAAATCAGGATGAGAGAACAAAAAAAAGAGATATAATAATGCAACAGAAACAATGCATTAGCTTCATGAATAATAAATGGGCCTGTCTATCCGTGCAGAAAAGATCCAGGTTTTTTTTTTTACCAGCATCTCTCTGCATAAGTCCGCTTGTCCGAATGAATGCATCAGAACAGGGGAAGGAGGGAGGGGGGGGGGGGCATTTTCTTGAGCTCTAGCATATCACTGGTAAATACCAACAATGATCTGAAAACACATCTGTTCATATGTAGTGCCAGCTAACCCCCATAGAGCAGGACTAGACAATAGACAGCCACCAGCATTGTTGTTCTACATATTGGTGCCTGGGCATACCAAAAAGACACACACACACACACATACACACTCAAACACAGATCTATTGATAGAAAATAAACACAATCAACACAAATAGGAATCACGTCCAATCCACCATCAAACAAGTCGACATTAGTATCCCCCGACAGAAAGGCGACAGTATTATCCCTTCTCTTTTCAATAGGACATCTTGAGATGGCTCGCTAAGAATTAAAAAGCACGATTCTGTCGGACGTGACGGCTGGACATAATTGGAAAAAATACAATATTAGTCAAGTTAAGAACCGTGGCTTGAATTCCGGTATTACAAAAGTCTTAAAACTTTTTTTTTTTTTAAAGTCGCGACACCTCATGAGTGTCCACTATCAACCATTAAACAGACGTTCTAAGCACAGCATCTGAGCACATTTGTAGCAGTTTCTTGACTTCCCAAAAATGCAACACATTTTCATTGGTTTAACTGAAGCCAGGCCATTATGATTAATAAAGATGTAGTGGCAACCGATAATTCCATTCTCAGGCCTCTGTAGTCTAGCTCACAAAGGAATTAGAACACAATATACTGTAAAGCATATTGCAACAGTTGATATGGTTAGTATAGCAAAAGATTTTAGCTACGGAAAATAAACTACGGTTACGGGCAAGGGGTTGATGTCAACATATCCGTTAAGTCACAAAATGCTTTTACTAAATATAGTGGTGAGATGTTCTCTGACAAATATTTACATGGGTTTTCCTACAAGTGACTTGAAGCAATAAAAAAGTGTGTGATATGACATATGACGCATCGATTAAACAGTGCAATCAAAAGCACTGACTCTAGTGAACACGTTTTACCCACACACACACACACACACACACACACACACAAACATCCAAAGAACAGGCCCCAAGTCAGAGGGGTTATGCATGACAGGGAGAAAGGGGTGATGTTCAGCCTTAAGGAGAAGCTGGCTCTGTCAAGATGTTTCATGCCATCGAGATGCAGGATCAACTACAAGCCTTGGAGACAGACAGACACACACACACACACACACACACACACACACACACACACACACACACAGAGGCCCTTGAGCAGTATAGGCTTGTTATGGAACTTGCTTTGCCTCGTTACACTGCTGACCCTAGATGTTCCAATGACTGTATGAATGTCTAGGAGGGACTCAACTCAAGCACACCAAAACAATACACACATTACGATACAACAGGACATTTTAAGAAGGCATAAATGGTGCTCCACAACACTAATACACTCCTCTATAGAGTTCAGTCCTTCAATCATTTGAATGATTTAACAGTCTAATCGTTACAGTATAAACTCATACGTATATATTAGGTAACCCCTAATATGAGAACAGGAAGCAAGTTGTGAGGGGGGGGTTACAGATAAGACTCCATGTATCAGCTTACAATTGGCCTATTACATCAGCAGTAAGTAACTGGATCCAAAGAGCTAACTAGCTTATAAAGAGACCCAATCCCTTCTGACTGGCTTTGCTCTACCTCTGGGCATGGCTATGACTCCTCTACCATCCACAGCCTTAAAGCAAGGAAGACTCAATGGGTGGGCCCCCTAATGCAGACTCGCTGAAATGTCAAAGCATTATATATCCTTTTGCGCGCACTAGAGTGGCCCCTAAGGGTTTAATTGACTATGCTGTAAAGTGAGTTTGAGAGCGGCGAGAGAGAGAGAGAGCGGCGATGAAGATGAATATGTTTCATTAGAGAGGGCTAAACAGAGCCTGATGGCTGGGACTGGCAATGGGAGAGGAAGGTATAGGGTCTAAGAATGGATAAAACACACGTTAATACGTTCATAAACTACAAGGAAATGTAGAGGAATGGCTGTCCACTCTTTGGTTAATGTGTCAGTGTAGGGTACCGGGGGCAGTGAGTCATATTTACGGCAGGTGGAAAGGGTAAAACATATTTAACTCATAGATATCATCATGGAACTGTGCAAGTTGATAACTTACATTAAAACAATTCATTTGTTGTGTCTCAAAAAGGTCTTTAAAATGCTTTTTGGGCATTTTTATTCATAGCCATTTTTCTGAAATGTTTGAATACATTGGGCAATATCTAACTAATTATGAGTATATTTTCATCTCTTTAAAAACCAAAACCTAGTTATTGGATAAGGCCAGAGGTGTTATCTTTATTCAATTGTTGCAACATATTAGTGTTCAAAGTTTCTACACAACATATTTTGATTAAAGCCTTTTTATTTTATTTGATAAATCTCAAAATTGCATGTCTCATAAATCAGACAATTTGACATATGTTCCAATCCTTCTAAAACATATGATAATGTTCAGTTAGTGCTAAGAATAATAATGAAAAGTTTAGATGAGTGAGATTTTTGGTCCGGAGTATTAGAAAAAAAATAATACCGTATATAGACGCAAACGGACAAAAAACCTCAAAATTGACCATTCCTTGAAAAAAAACCAATGTTCTTGCCTGCAGTGTCTCACAGTGTTAACACACGCTGCACCTCTTTCCCTTCATACCTCTCCCCTGGTTGGCCCGTGTCTTTCTCTGAAGCAAGCGGAGGAGTGTGGAAGAAACCAACTTCCACACAACTGCCTGGCGACTTCAAAAAACTCGTCAAACAACTAAACCACGGTGCGGAAGACAAGAAGGGAAGAGAAAGGGGGCCCCCGCTACTATCCCGCGGCCTTTCGTTTACCAATTATACTGAGTACCTGCTGACAGGTGGGTTGTCACAGTGTCTGCTTAGCCACCCAACTCCCACTCATCTCCTCCCCCCCCCCCACCACCCCCCATTTCAACATCCCCATCACTTTCCATCATGTTGCAGTTTTACCACGTGCTGTGAAGAAGGAGGCTCCTACTGAAAAGCTCCAGGCAAAAGGCAGGAGACACCAAAGAAGAAAAGTGGGATAGAGAGGATAGGGGTAAGCAGAGCGGAGAAGTTTTTTGGCTCCCGGAACTCGAGGCCTTTGATTTGAGAAACATTTTAAGAGAAGACAAGACAGGTGATGAAAGGTTATCAAAGTTAAGTTGAGGAGGTTGAAGGAGCTACAGTATCTAGCTGGCAGGACTAGTTGGAGTGGAGTCATTGATAGGCCAGTGGTGCATGGCAGCCCATGGGAGAAAAAAAATTATTCGGAAAAATGATTTAAACAGGTGCTTTAAAGGTCACATTTAATGCAATTTTTCTAGGTTCAAAATTGTAATTTGGTGTTATATAAGACACTGTTTTCATTGTGTAGTGTCCCACAAACCCTTTTATATTTCCCACAGTGCCATTACTGACTCTACTCTTTTCAGCCTCTGTCTGAAACGCTCCGTTCTAGAGCCTAGTCTCTTTAACTCCGCCTTCCAAAAAAGCTCAGTCTGCTCTGATTGGCCCTGCATCTAACTGGCAGTTAGATTCAGGGTTACCTGGGGTTGTGTATCACAGGTTGAGGTACAGTGCTTATTTAGAGTAGTAAAACAAGGGGTGTGGCCTTTCCCCTTATGATGTCATATGGGGACACACATTTGAAAAAGTGAAATTTTCATTATAGGTGACCTTCAATGGGATATAGGCCCTAGACTTTAACTCTTTCAAACTTTGTTTTCACCGACGTATTATGTTAGTCCACAACATGTACTATTGTCGCTGCATTGTCAGAGCCCTAATACATTCCTTTGAATACGAGAACAATCAACAGTGTTTCACTTTTATCTATAGCATCTACAGGGAGCCGGCAATATCAAAAAAGTGGACAACATTAACTAGCTCCGCAGCTTTTGATGAAACTCCAATTGATCGGTACACACTTTTTTTTCCACGTTTCTTGTCTCACTTTTTCACTGACAACGTCTTTCTCCACAGTAGCCTGTCTTTCCCAAGACACTGTGAGTTAGATTGACGACAGAGGGCCACCCCCCCCCCCCCCTCCTCACCAACACTGCCCCCCCTTACCCATGTATCCACTGTCTTGCCATCTCAGAAACTCAGCCAGCCAATGAACACAAACTGAGACAAAACATAACCATAATGGCTCATTAAAAGGAATGGAGACGACTTAGGCAAACAAAGCAGCCTTCAGTGGGCTGTCACCGAAACCCCCTTTGATGGTACGTCCAGACTCACACTGCTGACAAGGAGGCGAAAATGTCTTCCTCCCCTGCTGAAAAATTTGCGACGTTTTTCTTTTTGGGGAGTGTTTTGACTGCGCTTTGACGTGCCTCTGTGTTTGTTCAGTGACAAATGTAATGTGTGCACAGCGGAGTAACAGGCCACTGCGCTCCGGAGAGAAGAGAGAAAAAATGTGTGTGTGTGTGTGTGTGTGTGTGTGTGTGTGTGTGTTCACTTTTTTTTTTTTTCTTAGCGAGGAGGTGTAATTCAAGAGGTATGACTGTTAAGTATTATTGTATGTGTGCAAAAAAAAATGAGTTAGACTTATTCGTGTTAGAATCACGTTAGGTTGCTATTTGCTTTCGCTTAAATCAAGGGGAAAAGTCAGAAGTCTGGGTAATGGGTTATGGTTGAGGACTCTAAGGGGAAGTTCTTTTTACATACACATGGGTGACACTTTAAATTCATGAGCCTCAAGAACAGTTTCTAACGGGTTCAGAATGGTCCCCGACGCAATAATAATAACCTGGATGTGGCATTTCTTGTTTAACACATTGACAGTGGTCAGATGGCGCCATGCTATTGGTTTCTACTTGCTTCACTGTCTTCAAAAATAAGTTGATAAGGCTCTCTTGAATTGGGGGTGCTTTGGAAATGGGGGTTGGAGGGTTAGGGTTCCAATAGGGTCCAAGTTGAAAAAAAGATAGTTATCATACCAAACTAATGACACAAGAATGGCGAAATGAGTGGCAATCAATCAATACTCTATAGCTCGGTGCATTTTTGTAAACTCTTTCCCTAAATGTCTCACAATTGACTTGATCTTTTTTTCCTCTGTCCTCGGTACATGGTTTCTCTTTTGTTCTGACTAAAGTTAGCGAGTGCAGCTAATCCCATAGGCCTGTCACTAACCACAGCACCTACTGTATACTGCAGTGAAAGCACCAGTCCTATCTCTTCGCCAATCCGCACAGTAATTAAGCAAGTCCCCGCACCATGCCTAAACCCTCTCTCCCTGACTCACTGTTGTGTCTACCCGGCATGGAGACAAAGAGTCATAAGAGGCTTAGGTCTCATGTACCTGCTGCTCTCTGCAAGTGTGTGTGTGTGTGTGTGTGTGTGTGTGTGTGTGTGTGTGTGTGTGTGTGTGTGTGTGTGTGTGTGTGTGTGTGTGTGTGTGTGTGTGTGTGTGTGTGTGTGTGTGTGTGTGTGTGTGTTTCAAAGAATAAAAGATTAAAAAAGTGATCGTAAAAAGTAGAATTAACCACCTTTACTGTTTTTTTTTATCTAATTACTGTAAGGAAATCCACCTCTGTGTGAGCACTGCAGCACTATAAATACCATCCAACTCCCAAGAGGCCCTGGAAGAATCTAACTTGTAAATGAACGAGTACACACACACACACACACACACACACACACACACACACACACACACACACACACACACACACACACACACACACACACACACACACACACACACACACACACACACACACACACACACACACACACACATCCTCTTCACAGAATGACCAAAATCTGAACCCGGCCCTTCTCCCTGAAAACTGGGCCAAGCCATATGTCATTCTGCATATTTTGGGATCAGACTAATTCATTTTGATGATACAGTGGCATACAAATGATATCTTTTAAATAAAAGAGGGAAATCTGAAGATAGCAAGAACAGACAGAGAGCTGGTAAAGAGATGGAGAGAGAAAGGAGAAAGGAGAAAAGGACCACAGGAGGAAGGGCGGTGAGAGTGATAGAAGTTTTAACCTCGATAGCATCCAGGACATTGCATTACAAGTAAATGTGTCTGTGATAGGGGGTACACTGATCTGTTATTAGGACACTCAGCACAAAGAGCACGTTTAGAATAAAATTAAAAAATTACATTTACTCTAGGTGTGTAACTGGTTTAGTGCATTCCCATGACAGGAGTTAAAAGGGAGAACACACCTTTTTTTATATATATATATTTAGAGATGGGTGTGGACAGTACTGTATGTTCCTTAAGAGAGATAACATGACATATTGTAATACATAGATATCAAAAGAAGTGCAACAATTGTTCCAGATTCCACTAAAAGATATGGCTTCAGTAGAGCTGATGAGGAGCTCAGCTTTAGGCCTGGCAGGAGATGAGAGAATAGTTGTGTTGATACGTCATGGGTTTAGCTGCTATAGAAGTATAGCCTTGACTAGTGGGCCTTTAGGTTACTACTGGGAACTAAAAGTCTAAGTCAAATTATTTCTATAGCACATTTAAAAACAACATCAGTTGACCAAAGTGCTGTACAAGATACAATACAAAATAACATATAAGATACATGAGAAAAAAGTTAGGAGTGTCAAAGTCTCAACTTGTGTTAAAGGCCAATGCAACAAAAGTGAGTTTTCAGCAACGTATTAAACTGGTCAACTTTACAGGGATCCAGAACTACACATCCTATTACAACCAACTGCTTGCTGGTTTGCAGCTGACGTTACATTCAAAGTTTAGTTTTGGTATGTGTGTACTGATGGATTCATACAACGAGCAGAGCTCCTGCTTCAGCATACAACCTATTTAAAAATAGCAAGAGAAACTGAGGAGAACATGTCAGTGGTTGAAAACTAATTAAGAACATTTATTCTCAAGTAATGAACTTAAAGGACTAATGCCAGTGGTTTAGCACTTTAGCAAAAATTGAATTGATTTTGAACTAAAGATTCACATTGTGTCTAATTCAGTCTTCGCTAATCTTAAATCGGTGCCATTATGTCCGAAAAACACACAACATAATTGTCTTTTCTGTTGACGAGAACTAAAAATATACAGACAATAGCTTTGAGATGAGCAGAGGCGAAACAAAAAATACGAAAAAAAAAAAAAAAGGTTTGTCCTTCAGCCATGTTTTTCATTCCACTTTCCCAGCCCATGCCAGTGACTGCTTAGAATAAACGGATATGTTGAATTAAACCCCATTGTTTTAAAGGAGAGATCCGCGGCTAAATTTAGGCGATGCTCTTGTTCTCACTCAATGCGAAAGAATGTTTGCCACTGCCAGTTATGCTATGTTTGTGTGTGTTTGGGTTTCTTGGTTTCCTCTATCCCTCATTGTAATCGCGGGCTACATACAGTACAGTAGGCCTGCATCTCATGTTTGTTTTAAACAAGTACGACTGGTGTGTCTATGCATGTGTAAAGGCATAAAAAAAAAATACATACACACACATATAGTTCAACCATGCGTTTTTTTGTAATTAGAAAAGACACAAAAATAATTATTCTGCCGCGCAGTCAGTCGACATATCCCGACTCGTAGAGGATGCACGGATCACATGTTTAATAAAAAAGGTTAATCAGTTGTTAATCAGAGGATTAATAACTTGTTATTTTCTTTACAAAACCATTAATATTATGCCATAAATATTTAATGTTGATAGATCTTTCTCTTTTTTTTTTTAGGTGGGAGAAATGGCGTCAGGGTGGGAGGGGGACGATATGTGCTTGGTGATGCAGGGGCAATAGGAGTGAGCAATATCCAGGCATTAATGTGCATTAATCATGCTTTGGTGGAAGACAAATAAATTCAGTCATGTTTATTAATACAACCTTGGAGAAAACAATACTCTTTACATTATTCACCGAGTTATTAATAAAGGATTTATGAACAGGAGGACCACAGGACAGAGACTAGGGGAGGATCAGGGAGAAAGGAAGGCAGATAAAAAAGAGAGAAAGAAATAAGAAATAAAAGAAAACGATAGCAGCAGAAGAGGGAGGTCATATAGTCACGAAAGCCAGGAGCACAAGTTCATTAATGTTTAGGACGGAAGGGGCACAAACGTTTAGGGGAGGGGGATGAAGTGTGTGTGTGTGTGTGTGTGTATGTGTTCGTTGGAGTGAGCAGTCCGGAAAGCTGGGGGGGGTTAAACAGAGATTGTCTTGCCCTCACTCACTCTTTCTCCTTAACAAATTACCCTGCCGCCCCCGTTTTTGCTAATCAAAGCAAAACAAATATTGCTTTTCATGCGCTCCATTTGTTTGAACGAACATAGACTTTCTCCCAAAATACTCATTCCCATCTCAAATGTAATTAAATTGTGCCTTTAGTGAAAACATGGCGTGGTACTCCAATTAGTTGTGTTTTTGTCGTCGAGTAAAAGACGGGGGAATGGCAGTGGGTGCGCCCCGGGCACCTCTGGGTCCCGAAAAATGGAAGTGTGTATTGGTGTGTGGGTGGGGATGGGGTTAGGGGAGGGAGGGGACTGTTAGACAATGTTGTTTGGGTGCACAGAGGCCGACTGCAATGACAAGGGGGAGGGGGAGAAAAAGACTGTTTGCAGAGTTGGCGGATGATTTAGTGATCTGATGGTGGTTTTATTTGTTGTTGTATTGCTGTCTTACTGACAAACAGTGATATGTGGGCTGTTTGAGATGAGAAAGTGAGAGTGTCCTTGTGACTGTCCTCGCAAGACAAATGGCAGCATAAGTTGCTTGTTCAAGTGCTTAAAATATGGATGAAGGGATAAAGGCCAGCCCCCCCCCCTCCCCCCCACCTCCCCTCAACCTCTATGCACCAAAGTGGTGGCACCCAAACCATGGTCTACCCCTCACCTTTAAAGGTCACCTATTATGCAAAAGTAACTTTTTCATATTTTTTCAACATTAATATGGGTCCCCTGTGTGACTGGAGACTCCTGGAATATGAGAAAAAACAACCTTCTAACTTATTCTCCACCTCTACTTTTCTGAAAACCTGGGTTCAAAAACCCCAGTCTGATTGCTCTCCACATATGATGTCATAAGGGGTTACATTACCAACCTAGCTTAGCGCTACCTCCACCTGCGATAGCCCTGAATCTAACTGGCAGTTAGATTCAGGGCCAATCAGAGCAGACTGGGCTGTGTGGAAGGCGGGGCTTCAAGAGACAGGCTCTAAGCGTTTCAGACAGAGGCTGAAAAGAGGAGATTCAGCAATGGCACTGTGAGAAATATAAAGAGATTTGAAGACACTTAACCCAGACAGTTTCTGGGAGAAACCCAGATTACAATTTTGAAGCTAAACATTAGCATACTATGTGACCTTTAATAAGTAGTTGGTAGAGAAATCTAAACCTTAGCAGTGAAAGATCAGACCATATGATCATACGTTTTGTAACAGTTTTTGAAACAACTGTCAACTTGTATCCCTGCTAGCTTTCAGTGAGGACACCAGTATATCATATCAACATCAGTCAGCGAGATGGAGATAAAAAAAAATATATGCTGGATATTTGTACAAGACTGTGTCAATGTGTCAATGCACAATAGTAGTGAAGTACTGGTGATGTTTAATTTCTGTTCATCCGTGAATCCATCTTATATTCATTGCCCTTCTCTTATTCTCCATCTTAAATGCCTTCCTCTATTCTTTTCTTTTTTTTCTCTCCTTTGTCTTAAGCTCCAAATTGTGTTTTCATTGAAGGGGGCCGCGTATGGATCGCCCGGCAAAATGTCATCCGTCAAGCTGTCGATGAATCCATCCTTTCATTTAATGATCAGCCTACCTGATATGCATTTTTACGCGGCGCTGTATACCTTTTAATGGGAATCAATGGAAAGCAAATAACGCTGGAAGCCAGTATAAGCTGCAGTGTCTGACGGACGGAAGAATGGATGTGGACGGCGGTTATTTGTCAATACACACGGCCACCGTGTTCTTAGCCCTGTGGCTTTGTACTGTATACTGCCTGGATGAATGTGGCTGCAAAGGTGGCTCACTGTGGGGTTAGACACTGGCTTATACACATGAGTCTGTACAATCCCAACGCTACATTATGCTATTGGCATCGTCTACTCTGCATACACTAAGTAGAGATTGAGTGAAATAGACAAGGAAGGGAGGAGAAAGGTGGAAATGGCGACGGCAGCAACCGGAGAGAGAGAGAAAGACAATTAATGAAGTGATGGAGAGCAAGGAGCAAAGGATGAAATGAAAGAGGGAGAGAAAGGAAAGGAAAGGGACGGCTATATCGGACATGGTTTCACTTTTAAATACTGATTTCATAATGCGATTGGGGGTTGAATTGTGGCTGTGGTTGTGGCTGGCAGCTCTAAAACATCTAACTTTTTTTTTTTTTTTCTTACGAAGTGAAAATTCAAATATTAAAAATGACAGGCCTTATAAGTGTGCTGAGTGAGCCCGGGTCACGGAGGGAGGGGAGGCGCGAGTGGCTTGTCAGCTACTATCTGTCAGGGTGAATTAGAAACAATCAGGGCCGAGTGAAAGGGAAGGTGATTGTTATTAAGCGGCGGGGGCCCTGCGAGCGGGGCCGCCCCAGATGTGGCCGTGCATATCAAAAAGAGAACAGGAAGCCGGCCCCCGCTTTAATTCAGGAAGCTTTGCCGAGACCAGCCACGCCACAAAGGAGGAGAGGGAGTTTGGGAGGGGGATGGGGGGGAACACAAAGGATATGAGGGGGGGTTGGGGGGCTTCTGGTTGCTAATATGCTGGAAGTTACTTCCATAACACATTAAGGCCTTTTGTGGAATTGTGGAATGACGGGCCCACTATTTTTTTTTTCATCTTTTTTTTTTCTCCCTGCGCTCATCCATCTCTGTCCATCCCACATGGGGAAACGGCAGGTCAGCCAATAGAGAGGGCAACAGGGAGAATCACGGGTGCAATCTAGATAAGTCGACCGTAATACACACACACACAGACACACATGCACACACAGACAAACACACACACAGACACGTACAAGAGTGAGGTGGGGAGAGATGGCCAAGCCCATATATCAATTACAACCTGATATCCTGGGAGAATGAAGGGACGGAGAGAGAGAAACCCCCTGAGTGAATGTGTGTCTGTGTGTGTGTGTATGATCTTGTGTCTCAACGCACAATACCCCTAAATACTCTTTAAATATTTTACTTTTCATTCTTAGAATCATGCGTCGGTCCCCCCTGCGCTGCCTGTCTAGGTTTGCTCTACATGCACTTGTTTCTCCAGTACATGTGACATGCACGTTGATGGATGTGAATGTGACTCCGTTCTGATACCTTTGATAGTCCTGCTTTCTGTCAGGCTGCCCCCCCCCCCCTCCCTTTACTCTCCAAAACTCCTGTGAGACACACATCAATGCCCTCCAAATAAGGAAGAAGGGGGAATGAGTTGGGCGCAGTGGGGGTGCCTGGGTAATGTGTACAATATGTCATTCAAGGCAGGGTGTGGTATGTGGATGATGGTGAGTGACAGTAATCAGCCAGGAGGATGCAGACTCAAATAATGCAGGTTGACACTTATGCATCATTTCCACCGGGGCGCTCGGCACAGATTCATTTGCGTTCCCACTGTCCAACAGTTGGAAAGGAGGACCAAAATAAGCGAACCGTGCCACACCTACTTTTGTCACCATTATCGTCGGGTACTGTTCAATGGCTCCGACCCATAGACTGTATATACTCTGACCGCGGCTACTATAGTCGTCGAGCATTAAAACCCGCCTAAGTAAGGGTGCTGTCGGCAGTGGAAACACAAGCCAGATCTATGGTTACCATGCCCTGCTGAAACCGAACCATGCCGAACCAAACCGTGCCGCTCAGTGGAAACTAGGCATTTGAAGAACACCCTGCCACACAAACTGGGAACACCTCACGGGAGGGAGAAAAATAAATAAATCCTAAATTGATGTCTCAACTTAACTGCTAATGTGTTGAAAAGATATCAAGCCATGTCTGAACACATAATTAAGAATAATATAAAAAAGGACTAGATCTAGCAGAAGCTTAATTTGACCGTACTGGGTTCCAATCACTTCCCCCCCCCCCCTTCCTCTTAAACGTGAAAGTCAAGTGGATCCATTTGCCTCTCAAATAGTTTCACTTAACACCAGTTACGTGAAATCAATGGGGCTGTACGGAGGGAAGAAAGAGCCTTAACTGAAGGAGGTTGTTAAAGATAGTTTCTCTTTCATATAGTGCTTCTGTCTCGGGAGCGTGAAGAGGGGCCTTTGATTTCCATTCACTTTGTAGTGAGAGATATTGAGAGGGAAAAAAAATTATTCCTCCCGCTTAAGAACCACTGATCATCCAATATGTTGAACTAAAGCAGGCTTCCTCGCAAGCTCTCTCTCTCTCTCTTTCTCTCTCTCTCTCTCTCTCTCCCTCCCTCTCTCTCTCTCTCTCTCTTTCTCTTGTCGTCTTTATTGTGGTGATCAGTCGAACAGTCGCTTAACACAATCCGTCTCTGGTTTCCACCTCCCAGGGTTTTCTTCTTCTGTGTTTTGCCGCCTTGCTGATGTAGCGGAGGTTATATGGTGTTAAGCACGGAGCTGCTAAACGTTCCCCAAGGTAATAAGAGTCAGTGAATATATATATGCAGTGCTTTGCTTTGCTGTATGGTGACGGCGGGAAGTTGCTGCCAAGTGTGGAAGCAATGGAGATGGAGAGAGAGGGAGGGAGGGAGGGTGTAAGTGTAGGGAAAAAACGGCAAAGAAATAAAATAATTAGCAAAGAGGTGAAAAGAGAAAAAACAAAGGGTGCAATTAGGAGGGAGCTGAAAGAGGAGTAATTGCTAAAGCAGAGGTATAAATAAAGAGGGATGAGAAGTGAGACTGATGCTGTACTGCTGTGACACTGTTGCGGTGCTGGTTGGGTGAGTGAGCACAGGTGCAATCCACTGTGAAGTTGTGATTACCTGGGTTTTAAATCCAGCGCTTTCATCTATTTTATCCACTATTATTTCAACTTCTTATTGCAGATTCAGTGTACTTAACAAAAAGAACCTGTGACGAATATACAGTATATATTTTTATATATTCACATTTATTTGATAGTAAGTCATAAGAGTCTTAAAGGAATACTTCACCCATACGGAACCAGCGTTCTATCATTATAAAATAACTATTATAATATAATGAATGAGGTTTTTCTTCCCTCAGTCTTCCCTTAGTCTTCCCTTGGCCCAGCTGTCCTGTTATCCCTGACCCTTACTGTGATGTCACAGTAAGGAAACTGTAGGGTTAGACAGTGAGACCATAAAACACTCTTTCTGCCTTTTCTCAGGCTAAGATGATCCGATTTCAATTTTATTTGCACATTTATACTAAATAGGATCTCCGAGTTCAATACACCTTCATATTCCAACCGGTGAAGTAGGCCTTTAAGTCGCAGTTCCACCAAAAGTCCCAGGAACTTAAAGTTCCAGGTTCCAAAGGTTCCTAATTCCTTGAACTAGTTCCTGCGGTGGAAACAAGGCTTTAGTCCAAATACATTTTTGTGTGAAGAACATTTTTCTGAGATTCAAGATGGCACCATGCATTTTCCCAGGCTTTGGACTACCTCTCATTGTCCTCATCTACAAATGGAGGGGTTAGAGATGATCCCTCTAGACCATTGAGTGAAGATATTTGTTGTCAGATAACGTACATTTGGTTGTGCATGCAGAGAATAGACTAGTCGAGGCATGTCATCGATTGCGTCTCTGCAGGTCAACTTGTTCAACTTTCTGGTCCTCATTGCAATGGGTAATGTTGTATATGTCTAAAGACTTAAGTTTAGGGCAACTCAAACTACTTGGTGAGGGTTAGGAAGAGATTGTGGTCCAGCTTGAATAAACCAGTGTTGTCTGTGTGGATTCAAACCACTTCCACACATGCCCCAGCCATCAAGCCTCAAACACTCCCTTCAAGTCCTTTGTATTTTGCGTTACCACAAAAGGTCACATTTCAAGAAACCATAAATATAGGTTGTTTTAAAGTTTGCATAAACAACCAATGTGCGTTGTTTACTGAGGGAGTGCAACCTCAGAATGAATTTTGATTGCATGACTGTTTTATAAATCACGTGCCAGGAAAATGTTGTAAAGATTATTGGAGCTCCTCTATCCTCTCCTCTCTTAACTTTCTCTGGCCTGTTAAATCTGCTAGTTTACGCTCTTCTAGATAGAGTTGAACTCAACTATAGCTTCTCAATGACATAAATGGAGCTACATTAGCATTTTAACATTAGCATTTATGAAATGTCATCGACTGACCATGTAATGTTAAATTTAGCATGCATGACAATTAGGTGTCAGGTTTGTAGTCATACAAGGATATTAAGATATATCACCGGGAGTATGACTGTCTTTTATTGTATATCTTAGATCTGCAAAAGACCCAGCTATATATTATTCCATCAAGCTACATTATGTATTCATATTGGTTAAATGAAAGTGAGTTGTGGTAGTTTCACAAAAACTATACAGTATGCTGTTCATTGGTCATATATTCATTACATGCAACTCCGAATTGAATTGTGGAATGATGGTTTGTAAAACAGATTTCTTTCTTCCTTGAATGCCATGACCAAACAGAGTTAGATTGCATCAATGTGAAGTAGCTGTCCCTGACTAACTGACCTAACCTTTTTGCTGATGATAAAGTATAAAAATGGAATGAAAACAAGTGTATGTTTAGGTGTATGAATACAGGAAAGCATATCAAAGGGAAAACAAGTCAAAAGTGAATCAGAAAGATTTGAAGTCTGTGGTATAGGTGGAAAGACTTGAGCCTCTTTGCCAATTCAATCCCTCCCCCCCTCCCCCTTTGGAGGCCAAACACAGGCCATGTCTAAGATTTCACAACGATTAGCGAAGGAGGGATGAGGAGGGATATAGAGATGTACCAGAGCAGCATTAGCCATTAATCACAGAGGAAGGAGGGAGGGAGAGAGAGAGAGGGAGAGGCAGAGAGAGAGAGAGAGAGAGGGAGTGATAAAGGAGAGAGAATAGTGTCCGAGCATTGCTCAGCATGGGACTTGTACTGTTGCTGTCTAGACCGTGTGTGTTTGACTTGAGGAACAGTGGCTCAGTGGCATGAAGGGGCCTGGCTAATCCTTGGGTCATATGATATTGAATTAATACAACATAAAAATGCACAATATGAATTTATAACCAAAATTACCCCATGACGTTCCATGCTCGCATCCATTTCTTTTTCTACAGGAACAATTTTTCACATATTTTAAAGCCTTTTTGTATGGTCCCCCATGATACCTTTTTTTCCGATTTCCAAGACGTTGTATAGGGGGAAATAAAAGAAAAGTACCTTCATTTGCCATGTATGGTTGTACTTCAATATATGTTGATGGGAAGTATTTTTAATTGGGTATATTATATTGGGTGGAAAACACCCAATGTTGGTGATAGTGCACTATAAAAAATTGTTTAAGGTTAAATGGGATGCAAACAGCAGTCTCTTGGGTCACATGCTTGGTTGAGCAAAACCATTTAGCCGAGCTCCTTCCAAAGAGCCTTTTGTGGCGTAAAGTCACGCTACCTCCATCTTCCCTTCTGAGAGAAAACTCTTATTATTCACATGACCTCAGGAGTTAAGGTACATTTTTACAATGTGGCAATATCCAACCATGTATGAGTACATTATTAGCATCTCTTAAAAAAAAAACAATGATCTAGATTTTGGTTAAAGAGTTAAAATACCATGTACAGGTATTTGGACATGTTTTCAAGAGCAAATGCATCATAAATTTAGATACGTTTGGGAACATTGCTTATACCAGTATGAAAAAAGACATGTTTTTTTTTAAGAACAATGTTTTGCCTGCAATGTCTGGCCTTAATTGTTTAAAATCAGAGCATTTAATATACGCCCAGCTATTGTACCGCTTGCACTGGACACTAAACCTTGTTAGTTACCACGATTTATTTTGAATTTTATAAGACATATAATGTGGATTGTCAACCCCTCCCCCTCCCCCCCTTATTCTAATAGCTGTGGTGGGCAAGGGAAGACAGGGCTGACCATAAAAACAGAATGGTCGTCACTTAGTGGTCCCTTCATCCCCCCTTTCTCTATCTCCATCATCCCCTCCCTCCTCCCAACGCCCCACACCCATCCCTCTCTTTTTATTTTTTTTTATTTTTATATTTTTTTCTCTCTGTACTATGAATAAATTTGAGTCTGTCCCGGACATGAAAATGTCAAATACCTAAAATACACCTAGGCTAAATAGCATATTAATTTTTAATGCCTGCTCATCCTATGCTGCTATTCTCATATCAGGGCCTGTCTGCCAACAGCTGTTGCTGGCTCTCTGGGCTGGGAATTTATCATCCATCTCGCTTAAAGGAGGGGGATAGAGAGAGAGAGAGAGAGAGAGAGAGAGAGAGAGACAGAGACAGAGACAGAGACAGAGAGAGTAAAAAAAGAGATGAGAGACATTGTTCACAAGAAAAGGGGAGGGGACCGATCCGTGTTTTTTTCATGGATCCCCATACCTTGCATTTATATCACCTACAACACCTCGCAACTTTCTTACTTATCTTGATATACGAGTGGGATTCAATTACACTAATGCCAAACATAAATTGTTCAAGATTCCTTCCTTTTTTTTTTGGCCCTGCTGTGTTAAAGCGTGAGCCTCCTCCTCATACATAAAAGAGGAATAAGGAACAGAGCAGAGCGGGTTGACATTGACGCTGGGGCGAGTGACATTGAGAGAGAGCGGCAGAGGGAGACGAGACGCGCCGGAGCAACGTGCCAGTGTGGGTGTTTGAATGCCACCCATGTGTGTGTGTTTTTTTTTTTTAGGGTGGCATGTGGTGGATGATTATCATAGATTATCACAATCCAGATTGTTACAAGTTCTGTTCTGCAAGCGCACATAGCAGCAGTGTACTGTAGCTGTGTGACTGTGTGTGTGTGTGTGTGTGTGTGTGTGTGTGTGTGTTTTGGTTTTAAGACAGAGTGCCTTTGGGGATAAGACTAAATGGTGAGTGAATGACGAACAGTTGGACAATGTGTGTGTGTGTGTGTGTGTGTGTGTGTGTGTGTGTGTGTGTGTGTGTGTGTGTGTGTGCGTGTGTGTGTGTGTGTGTGTGCGTGTGTGTGTGTGTATGCGTGTGTGCATGTATCTGTGTGTATAGCCTTGTTTCCACTTAAATGCGGTTTCTTTACGGCTCGGCACGCATTTTTATTTGCATTCCCACTCTCGAAAGTTAGACAGAGTAACAAAATAAGTGAACCGTGCCGCACCCTTTTTTTTGTCACCCTTTCAGTGGGGTGCCAAGCCATACCAAAGGGTCCCAAAAGAGGGTGGAGCTACACAATTGGTCGGTGGTTTTTGGCGTGCAGGTCTTTGTTTATTGTGCAGCGTTGTTCCCTATTCATTTCATTTATCAGCGGGCTACACAGTGTCAGTGGAAACGCAAGCCAGATCTAGGGTTGCTTACTGAACTGTGCCCTGCTGAACCGAACCGAACTGTGCCTGTGTTGCTCGGTGGAAAAACCAGGCCTATGTGTCTTGTTCTTTAATCATGACAGCGTGAGAAGCAAATATCACCCAGGCTTTTGGGAGAAAAAAAAATGTGAGAGAAAATCCTCCAGTTGAGGACATTTTGCTCCAGGCTATGAGCTGTGAGTGGTGTGTGTGTGTGTGTGTGTGTGTGTGTGTGTGTGTGTGTGTGTGTGTGTGTGTGTGTGTGTGTGTGTGTGTGTGTGTGTGTGTGTGTGTGTGTGTGTGTGTGTGTGTGTGTGTGTGATCTTACCTTAACACTCTAACTGCATACTGGAGTGCACAACCTGTCTGTTAGGATCAAGTGGCCTCTCTCTCTCTCTCTCTCTCTCTCTCTCTCTCTCTCTCTCTCGCTGTCACTCCTCACTGTCTCCTGCTCTGCTGGTATGGCCACCTAGAGAGAGAGAGACAGGGGAGAGTTAGATAGATGAAATATAGACGTCTCACACCAGCGGAGAAGTCAAGGTGAAGTAGACAGTTTAAGAGCAGACACACTGCAGGTCGATAGGTTAATGTTTTGAACTCACAGATATCATCATGGAATGTTGCCAGTCGATGACATCAACACAATAATTTTTTCTATTAAAAAAAATTCTGATATATTTGAACAAATATGTTGCAATATCTCACTAATAATATGCGTACATTTGCATCTCTATAAAACCCCTAGATGTTGGATAAAGCCAGATTTAAAATCTATTTTTTTTATTTTAACAACTTTTAAGTGTTTTTTACAGAACAGATAGTAATTTTTTTTCATTATATAAATTTAAAAAAAAAATACCATGTGCAGGATTACATTACATTACAAAAGGAGCTGATAATGAAGCATAGACATGAAGAGGGCACCGCTGAGGATGGACAAGAAGACTGATGGGTGGAGAGGAAGACGGATAGTGAGATGTGTGTGTGGGGAGGGGGGAGGGATGGAGGGGTGGAGGGATGGAGGGGGTGGAGGGGGTGGAGGGGGTGGAGGGGGTGGGTGGGCCAATGAATAAAAAATCTTAACAAAATGCAGCGTGCGATGCCAGGCAGAGGTCAAGGCAACGCAGGCGAAAAAGGTTAAAGATGAAATCAAAGCCAGCCGGGTGTGCTGCGATGCCCCCCGAGGCAAAACGGCTGAAAATCTATCCCCTCCAGGCGCAAGGCCACCGCTGACGCGAGGCGCAGACAAGAAGCTAAATACTGCACGCCACTCGGGGATCTTTCATTTTCCAAAGCGATCAATAAGGGCTTATATTTATCAGGGCCCTCCTAGCAGCTGCCACGTCTGTCTGACAACCACCACCACTTCATTTTTTTCTGCACTCCTTTTTATTTCTCCTCCTCCTCCTCCTCTTCCTCAGTCACTCCCCCCCCCCCCCCCCCCCCCTTTGCAACGCTAAATTGAGACCCATCGACCATGAAAAAAGGGGCAGAGACCCCCGGATTGCCATTAACCCCCACTCTTGTCACTAGACTGTCTAACACACACACACACACACACACACACACACACACACACACACACACACACACACACACACACACACACACACACACACACACAAACACACGCAAACACACACACACAGAAAATGCCCCGGAGATACAAATCTGCTAAAGGTCTGTCTCGCCCCCCCCTCTGCTTTAAAGAAACATGCCTTATCATTATGGCCTTGGCACACACACACACCAGCACACTCTTCACGTCTTTTGTTCGTCAAGCTGCCCATGCCACCCTAAGACCCCCCCCCCTCCCTCTGCCACACACACACACACACACACACACGTAGAAACGCTGCCCTTTTTTTCACGTTACATTTTTACCATGTTGTACATCTCTGTTACTCAGGCGCCAATTTATTTCAAATGGCAAAATCCCCAAATTAACACTATAAATCTGAGCGGTGTTATACGATAAGCGGGAGATTGGGGTTGTTTAGGGGGGTCTGAGTTAAAATAACTGGCTGTCGAATCATCTGCACAACAATATTTGCTGTGAGGCATTCTAAATAGATTATCGCTAGTCCATCTGTGTCATCATTGATTTATAAGGCATTAAGCATGCTCGGGGAGGGAGAACGGGGGCCCTTGCCTTCTCTGCCCGTTAAAGGGGTTTTCTGGTGGAAAAATCAGGGGCAAGGCGACTGTGAACAACTGTGGCACTCGTCTAACCTCCCCTTTAATCGGCAGGCGAACGAGAGGAAGTGGGGGAAAAATAGGACGGGCGTATCTATCTGTGTGTGTGTGTGTTTTTTTTTTATTCTCCCGCAAAAAAAAGGGAAGTATGAATCCAAATTTTTTTGTGCATCTCTTTTTGTTTGGGCGATACAAAGAGAACTGGGAGGAGGGGAGAGGAAGTATAGCAGGAAAAAAAATACACACACACAGAGAAACAAATAGCACACACACACACACACACACACACACACACACACACACACAAACACACACAAACACACATGGCACATACACACATGCAGGAAAGAGAAAGAGAAAAAAAAACAAGGGACATCATTAACATATGAATGCCATATGCAAATGGTAGAGAGAGAGCAGATGTTGTTGCATTTAATTGACCTATATGTGAATTGCATCCAAACCTTTTTCAGTGTGTTTCTTTTTTTCGGGGCCCCGCCGAGTACAGTTTTTTGACTGGCTTTTTTTTCCAGCAACCACTCAATACATGAGCAGAGAGCGGAGCCGTTTTAAGCAGTGTTTAAACATAAAAGAGCCAGATGACAATGTAGGAAAATGGATTTGAATACAATTGAATTCTAGACAGAAGGGTCGACTTTAAAAGAAAAAACCTTAATCCTTATAGTTTGTCCTAGGTTTTTTTTTGTTTTCTCGCTCGTTGACGGAGATATCTCTGACAAAACAACTTGTATTTTACTAACAGGTGTTGGTGGAAAAGTAACTAAGTAAATCTACTCATGCCTTGTATTGTGGGTACTACCCTACTCATATTTGACAGCTACTTATTACTTTAGAGATTCAAATTTGACCGTAACATCATATGATACAATGATTAAGTGTACAGTAGACATTGTTATAGACCAAACAACCCAACAGTATATCAATGTGCTAACATAGCTTGTACTGTACTGACCATGTGTAATACAACGATACGAATACTATCATACAATTTGCTATATATCATTCTGAATCACTAACACGATCAAATAAATGACCTCATCATTATTAAAGTTGTAATATTTTTTAGATTACAGACCTGGTTGCTATGTGTTTGCCGGTGGTAAAAGCAACAGTGTGATGTCACAGTATTATAAATACAGAACTCGGCTCCCCCATCTAGTTATGTTAAAATGCTGGGTAATATGTTTTGAAATATATTAACTGCATTGAAAGAAACAAAGAAGTCCAATCCACGAAGTCTGGGGTGATATCATACTGCATTTTGATTGGTGCACCACTCATTTAAGGATATTTTGCTCAGAGGTTCTTGAGGCGGCCATATTGCTGCCAAGCAAAGGGCTTCTGGGTAGTCAAGTTAGGGGTTCCCTTCACTACCTGTAACACCTTAGGCAGCTTTACCAGGCCCCCGGATAAAAAGGAGATGTGTTACTCAAACTTAGCCCTGTTAAGTGGCTCATCCATCAGGTAGAGTGTGTACCGCTAAGGCTAAGTCAACGATGCAGCGACCACTACTCAAGCTCAGACCCTTTGCTCACTATACTCCCCAATAAAGCATGAACAACCGCAAACAAAAATAATATATAATATAAAATAAAAATTAAATTTTAAAGCACACAACTTCATTCTAGTCTGCAGGTAGACTGAGTGAGACACAGCATGAGCAAAAGAAGAGGGAAAGTCACGCATTTTACACTGTGCAATGTTTGCATGGGTGAGCCATGAAAAACACAGATGCTATTTTCATCTGGGCCTCTGCCTTTCTGTTTTTATTCTTCTTTCCCCCTCCCTCTCTCCCTCTCTTCCTCTCTCTCTACCACTCTCTCTCTCTCTTTAATTCTCTTACTCTGTCCCTCTCTCTTTTTTTTGCATTCTTGGGAATGTCATTAAATTGTATTAAATAGCCTTTTGTCCAGGGGGCAAGGACCACCCGATATATGATAATACATTAAGGCCCCAGTGTAGCAGCCACTGAGCCGAGACCGTCTTAAGAACAAGCCGCGCCGTGTGTGTGTGTGTGTGTGTGTGTGTGTGTGTGTGTGTGTGTGTGTGTGTGTGTGTGTGTGTGTGTGTGTGTGTGTGTGTGTGTGTGTGTGTGTGTGTGTGTGCACAAATGCATGTGCGCAATGTGAGAGACGGAGAGATGAGGACCTGGTGAGTCTGGGTATAGAGGAATAGAAAAGAGTGAAATATAGAGAAAGAGAGAGAGAGAGAGAGAGAGAGAGAGAGAGA